>NC_137120.1:3485805-4085805 GCF_949357685.1 Gobio gobio
TTTTGTTTTGTATTTATGTTTATTTTTATAAATCCTTTATTTCTGCACTTGAGTCCTTGCACCAGTTTCTTCTTGTTTGGACGTGACACGTATCTTATTACAAATGGGGTGAAATACTGTAATCAACTGTCCACAAAATGTTGGATATAATGCAAATGTGCTAATAGAGTGTAAGTGGTGCTCGCTGCGTGTTAAACTCAAGGCACATGCAGAGATGGAGTTCACTGCATTCATTGGCTGTGAAACGAGGCGTGGACAATGCCAGATCATGAGCTGATGGAGTGAGGAAAGTGTGCGGTTCAGTTTGAAACACACAGCACAACAGACTGTAGACTTACTTCATTATCGTCTTGTGTGATTTGATAAGGGCACTAAGCCATATCGTGCTTTTGATTTTAGTTCGTTTCAGAGATGCTTTGCCAAAGCGCATGCAGCAAAATACAAAGACAATTTATGTTATTACACAAACACATTTGGAGACGGATTTAAATCCGGTGACTCAAAGCACTTCAGGAGGTGGTCTGAGACGCAAATATTCAAAGAAGAGCTTTGAAGGCCGAAGTGGAGAAGGGTTCCATGTGAACAGCATTTGAACATGGGTCAGTCGGTCCTAAGGGATGGGCGAACGCCGTTCTTAAGTATCGATATACAGTAGATTGATACGAGCGCATCTGAAAAATAGCGGAGTAGGCTACGCAGAATGAGCTGATGGAGGGAAAGTGCATGATACAATTTGTCCTAAACATGACACATGTTTTATATCAAGAGCTTTAAAATAACTGGTAAGATATAGTTAACACGTATAGTTTAAAGCAGCTCGCACTGTCTGACGCTCTGAGAGATACTTGTGCTGACAGACAGATAAATACCTGTGAAAAACTTACATTTCACAGGTATATTCTCCATCTGCAAATGTTAGAAAGTCATGCAAATATGTCCATTTGGCTGTCAGGAGACGACGAGCCTTCTGCATGTGAATCTCCGCTAAAATTCAGGCTTCCGCGAGCGCCGCCGCGTGCACGCGCGCCAAACTGACGGAACGCAATAATTCTGAAAATTATACATATTTCTAAAATATTTGTTGTTGGACAATAAATGTGCCATATGTAGAATTTTAAACCTACAAGTATGTATATTTTTATGAAAGTGACTATTATAATTGGGTAATAAAATGTAGGCTAATATGCTTTTGTTTTTGTTTTTATTTTAATTTTTAGTTTAGTGAATTAAAAAACAAAATTATTAATACATGCCTACATTACATTCACTGTATTTGTTCATAGCCTTCAATATATCAACATTGTTTTAAGGACATTGGGCAGGATGTGAAATAAAAGTATTGTTTAAATAAATACAGATTTTTTTTTTTATCCAAATAGAAAAACTTAGAAAATACAGCCCTATTAAGTATCCTGATATGCATAGTGGTATGCAGAAACTCCATTTAAAAGGCATATTAAAAAGGTTAACAGTGATCAGAGAGCTTACAAATCAGTGGAGCATTGGAATCGGGATCGGTATCGGCCGATCACAATGACAAGAAATCGGTACTCTGTATCGGCAGCAAAAAGATCGGTTTTAAATTAGTTTTGCAAAGGCCCATTTATGTGACCAAGTGTAAATGGAATTGTTTTGACAAATCATATCAGTAAAAACACAGGAAAAAGTTCTTACTAGACTAGCATTTTCTAAAATGATGCAATGCTCTTTTTATTACCATCTCAGCACAGTCTTGATCATCCAATGAGAACTGGTCCTTCTCAGGGCTCACCTGAAAGCAAGGTAAAGAAAGAAGAGATAAACATTCTACTACAGACAAAGATTCAGAGATGATCCAAATGAAGCAGCACAGACACTGGACTCCATCTGATAATACAAATGAGGCCGATATATTAAGACTAATAAATAATGGATTATTTCCTTCAGCTTCAGATGTGCGCTGTTCACCATGATGGTTGTGAAATGTTTAAATCACTTTGAAAAGGAAGATACAGTCAAGGTGCTTCACAAATCTGAAATCAGCGCGGCGTTACAGGGAGAGTTTGTTTGTGCATTCACAGCATTTTGTGGAATTGTAAGCTGTGATATTTTGAAAATGTTGTGTATATCTGATTTCAGATAGGATGAGTTTCTGAACGCTGCAGTAAAGTGCTTCACTGTAGGCCTACCGGTGATCATCTCTTCCACACACACGCTCAAACAGCAATGCAGAACAATAATAACTGACTGTCATATACACTCACCTAAAGGATTATTAGGAACACACACTAATACTGTGTTTGACCCCCTTTCGCCTTCAGAACTGCCTTAATTCTACGTGGCATTGATTCAACAAGGTGCTGAAAGCATTCTTTAGAAATGTTGGCCCATATTGATAGGAGAGCATCTTGCAGTTGATGGAGATTTGTGGGATGCACATCCAGGGCACGAAGCTCCCGTTCCACCACATCTCAAAGATGCTCTCTTTATATCCAATATCCAATCACTAATACTATACACAGTGCTAGACACGCTTGCAATGCTGGAGTCAGAGAGTTATACTCAAGGAACACTATAGTTATTCACAATCACAAAAGTTAATTATTTGCATGCGTTTTAAAGCCTTGCCGGTTATTCGCGTGCTATACACCGTTTTAACGCGCGCAGACTAAAAGCCTGTCAAACACTTGATTACTGGACTAAGTAGTCTTACTGTGCTATGTGTCATACTGTCAAATACACACAAGGTTAACATAAACACAGTCGGTTATGTGTAAAGTGAAAGTACATTTGCGTGTGTCTGTATATTAGATGCACGTCTTAAATTGACAGCAGCACAGCCTAGTGAACACGCTGTCCTTAAAGGGACAGTTCACCTCTAAAATTCTGTCATTATTTACTCACTCTAATATTGTTCCAAACCTGTATTCATTTCTTCTGTTGAACAACGACAGCTGATGGTAGCCATTGACTTAAATGTTAATAAAACTACAAAAGACATAGAAAAGCACTCTCTGCTCTTGACTGAAAAACATTAATACAGTAGCTTTAATAAGAATCAATTTATTTTATAGTGAAGTCTATGTAGTGTTTAATGTAAACATTTATTCATTAAATTTCATACTTAAATGCTGCTGTACAGCTTTGAGCTGCCAGTGTAAAGCTTTATATATATTTATTTTATATTATACTATACACTAGGAATGTGTACAAGGTTTTTTTTAAGTAAAGTTTTAAGTTTAAGTAAGGTTTTTCAAGTCTTTTAAGTAAAATAAATGAAAAAAAATAGCTTTCTGTCCCCGTCGCCTAAGAATAGAATAGCAAAAAACTGATGTGACTAGACATCAGAACCCAACCGAACACTGTGGTTAAAAAAAGCTGAGGTATGTATAATATATATATATATCATATATCTTGTATGTTATACCTTTTGTACCCTTCTGTCATTGTATTCATCGTTTTTATTGTTAACAAACAAACCACATCCATCCCCCACACTTTTGAAAAGCTTGCTGGCCTCTGGCCGCATACCGGATGTTTTTCTCTTTTCACTACATTCTTTGTAAACCCCAGAAATGGTTGTGCGTGAAAATCCAAGTAACTGAGCAGATTGTGAAATACTTAGACCGGCCCGTCTGGCACCAACAACCATGCCATGCTCAAAATTGCTTAAATCACCTTTCTTTCCCATTCTGACATTCAGTTTGAAGTTCAGGAGATTTTCTTGACCAGGACCACACCCCTAAATGCATTGAAGCAACTGCCATGTGATTGGTTGATTAGATAATTGTATTAATGAGAAATTGAACAGGTGTTCCTAATAATCCTTTAGGTGAGTGTATTAATCAGTAAAGCTGACGGCACAATGAATCTCTTATTTACATGTCGGCACTTTATTAGAGAGGATTAGCGCGTGTGCAGAACTGGACAACAACTCGAGCGGTGAGTGGATTCACGCTGTAAACCAATGCTGCCTCTCAGTCGTTTTGCCACTCAATGTGGCGTAACCGCAGTCACTCCAGCTGAAGGTGACGTCACGTGCATACCCTCTATAAGTGCGCTAGCACCATAAGCATCACGCGCTAGCTGCTTTCTAACTGTAAAACGAGCTGGGAAGAGCTAACAGGACATGCACAAATAAGCCAAACGGACCCACAGGCTATTAGAGAAGCATTACAACATTATTAAACAGTATTATAACTTACCTTTAAAATAACAGTTGCCTTCATCAGGTCCGCAGACGTCTTCTGTTCTCATGTCCGGTCCAAACAGGAAATTAACTTGACCCATACACCTCTGACTACACCACACTTATCATAATATAAACAGGATTTTATCATATATTTAATTCACAATTAATATATTACTTGCAAAAATACTTAAATAATTAGTATTTTGCATTATGTTGCTTATTATACAGACTAAAGGCCTGTACACACCAGGACGAATATCGTGCGCGCTTATCGCCAGCGTTTTTCGTGACGTTTTTCGGCGCGTCTTGAGTGTTCACAACCAAGCGATTTCCACTGGCGATGCGCTGAGTGAAAGTGAACATTCAGTAGATACGCTACCAGTACACAATGTGGTGCTGCGGCACTTTGCGCTTCTGACACTCGCTTGTCACACAGAAGAAGTAGAGAGACAGTATTTACGTGCTTGCCAAAACCATAGACATATTATGCCATTCACACACAATTTTTGCTAAATGGCAAGCTCATCTTCTTCTTTGTCTATTTACTTCTTCTTCGTCGTATCAATGCGTGCTCGGCAAGACCGTTTTGTGATTGAGCGCCACCAAGCCGTGTTTTACTGTCACTTCAGCAGCTCCAGGCACATGAACTAAAGTGCCGATCTTATTGGTCGGCCAGTTTTTAACGCGCCGTTTAAAAAAAAAAAAAACGAACCCGAGACATTTTTTTTTATTAAATGATGCTTTTACGCCTGCCGTTTTGCGCGTCGGTGTGTACACTCACATTGGCGCCCTTTGTTTAGTCACAAGGCCTTTACGCTGAAGCTGAATGAAGCTCCGCCCACCGGCGCCATCTTGTTTTCGCGATTTCCCGCCTACCAGTACCGATCTGTCCAATCAGAGGCCTCAAAACTTACACTTGTGTGTATTATGCAAATGTTTGATGACGCAGGTGTTATACCGGGACCTGGCTCCAGGGGCGCACTCTCGAAATCAGGGATACACTGTGTATAGTAAAATTTCAGGGTTTTGTGGTATGTAAGGACATCGTGCCAAAATTGGAGAGGGTGCTTCTGGGACATAGTAAATGACATCCACACATCCGGAATTATGAGGACATGGTCCCTGTCCTTAAACCCAAATGTCCCCGTAATGCTGGTGCGTATTCAGGTCAAAAGTCCTTGTAAACCACAAAAACACACACACACACACACACTTTGAACATAGTGGTTATAATCTAAAATAAATTGCTTATAATGTAAAAATAATGAATTAATTACAATAATTACATATGGTTATCCATATCGGAAATTGCAAACAAAGTAAAAACTATTTCTATAGAATCAATTTCTAAAGAAATCTCTAGGTGTACCAAATTATTCATTGATTAACCTTTAAGATCATTCAGATTAAATAACAGACAAATGTATTAAACTGAACGAGAAGAGATGCACATCAAAAATTTGATAGTAAGAGCTTTATGAAAGGCAGTTACCGTGAGTGAAACATTTATAAAGATGAAACAGTTATTTTGTGTAGTGAAAAGGATACTTTGTGGTTTTGTGTATTGTACTAACATAATTGAACTAACACAATCCGCTTCGCTTCAGGGTCCTGATCACTCTGTCGGGGTTTATTCTGCGATAACAACCGGCTAGATGTACATTATCCCTTACTTATAGTAATAGTTACTCAGTGTGTTAATAAATTCTTTATTATCATGTATTTCTGCTGTAATTCATGATTAATTCAGGTAGTTATGAAACATTTAGTAGTTGTCAGTGAACTATTTTTGTGAGCTCATCTAAAGTGAGGACTATTTATGCCTCATAAAGCTTTACAAAGGAGATTTAAAGGCTCAGTTATCTTCTCAAGAGAAAGGAAACAAACACAACACAGAGTGATACAGAACATAGAGATATTTATTTCAAGATGTACACTTGATATAACATGAAATATAAACCTCTGCAATGTCATAAAGGAACTAAACAAGCAACAAAGTGAACAAAAAAGAACAAAATAAGAAAGCAAGTGAAATAAGATGCTGCTTGATGCATCGCTTGTGCTGAAAAAATCCCCCAATGCTGAAGTCTTCTCATCAGATCTTCATGCTTCTTCCCTAAATAATAACACAAATGTTATAAACAAAGTTTATTTTTAAAATCAATTTGATTGCCAATTATCAGTAAGATCCAAACAAATCAAATTCTATTTTATACATCTGGGGTTCAGTCAGTTGTGACTGATGAATAAGAGGTTTTTGAAGAGAAAGATGTTACCATTTTTTTCTCTTTCTTTTTTTAACCCTTGCCTGTACCAGCTACATATGAGTAGTTTTATTTATTTAAATGATTTATTGCTATTCTTAAATATGCTTTATGTAATATTAATTACTAATTAAATAATATATTAAACATAATTTGTTAAAATAAAAAAATATTATTTTATTACAGCCAAGCTACATCAAGGATCCTAACTGTAAAGTTTAGGTGTAATTCTGTGTATGTCCAGCTGGTGTCCTTCACGAGTCTCTTACTACTTAAGATGCACTTTTAAATGGATATAATAATATCATCATCAAATTATACTTCACTGCGCTTAGGTAAGGCAAACTCTCTGTGTACGAGCGCAGAACAAAACCAATAAGGCTATCGTGTGCGGTGGAGCTCACAGAGACAGAACAGCAACTGCACTGTTCATGTGTGATTCCTAGTGTTCATGCATGAGCTTCATCTGTTCATGAGTGGCTAAATCACTTCTTTTTCTTTTTTGGCACCACGTCCAGTTCATCAACATTCAATGACATTTACTCTCTTCATTGACTGTCGGCTAAATAAACACATTTTACATCCCTCCCAAAAGCTGACTATCATTTGTAAGCTATCTTAAACAAACTTAAAGTGTCATGAAAATTCTTACCTTTTACGTGTCTCGAAAGCGCCGACTCCCTCACGGTGAAAAGCTGAATGTTGTTTGCAGACTTTGGTCCTCATTTCAACCATAATTTGTTTCTTATCTTTTTCCAAGCCAACAATCATTGAAGCGGCAACCGCCCGCCATGTTGTCTGTTCATCTGTAGCGTCACTCGCGCAGAATCAGAGCGGCAAGAGAGGCTCGAGCAGAATGAGTGTTTTATGAGAAAGCCATTTAGGCCTTTTCTGACTAATTTTATTTTAAAAGCGAACTATTGTCACATACAAATTATTATAAACGCAAACCATTAAAATTAAGCAGTTTTAAGCATTTTATCCAAAATACAAGCACTTTCCAAACCTTGAAAACTTTAAAATTAAAGCTCAAGCGTTTTCAAGGATTTCCAGCACCTGTACGAACCCTGTCTATCATTAGTTCATTAATCCCAGACCTGTTTCTGTTCTTCCAATGATGTCCCTGTTATTTAAACCCTGAGTTCTGTTCAGTTCATCGTACGGTATCGTCTACGTTACGTGCTTGTGTTTCTCCCCCTGATTCTCCTGTGTATTGTGTGGATTATGAGATTAAAGACTGTTCTTTGAGTTATTTCCTGAGTCGTGCGCTTCAGTACAGCCATCGTCGCTCACACTAACAGTGAATGTTAATCTTCTCCAACTCATTTAACCAGTAATTTATCACATGATACAGAACAGAAACAACTGAAGCCATAAAAACACATTTAAAACTCACCAACCAGAAGACAGAGACAGAGCAAAAGTAATTTGAGGAACATTTTCTTCATCGGTTCACTGAAAAGCCCACGATAGTGACTCTTAAAATGTCCGAACGCCTCAGATTGATCTGAAACACTGAACTGTGATATTTATCTGGATGTGTGTGTATCCTCCTCCAACCTCAGTTGGTTTCCACTCACACATCCGTCTCCTTTAACATCACGGAAATCAACAATGAATTCAAATGAATTCTGGCCCTGAATGAAAACTAATATCAGAAGAGTGAAATATTGGATTAGATATCTGGATCTACTGGTGTGTTATTTAGTGCTGTGAGCTGTCAATCATATCTGACCTCTGACCTGTGACTCTTATTTGACTGTTGATGGCCTCACTTTATTTCATAATAATAATCATTTGAAATATTACTTTCAGACTTTAATGTCACAAACAGCGTATCACTCTCGCTCACACACACACACACACACACACACACACACACACACACACACACACACACACACACACACACACACACACACACACACACACACACACGTTTGGTCAAATGTGAGGATATTCCATAGGCGTAATGGTTTTTATACCGTGCAAACCATATTTTCTATCCCCCTACACTGCCCCTGCCCCTAAACCTACCCATCACAGGAGACTGTGCAGTTTACTTTCTGTGAAAAAAACCTCATCCTGTATGATTTATAAGCATTTTGAAACGTGAGGAAATGGGTAACGTCCTCATATTTCACCCTCTTTTTGTAATACCTATGTCATACCCATGTCATTATACACATTTGTGTCCTGATATTTCACAAAAACATGTCCACACACACACACACACACACACACACACGAGCTGCACACTGCAATGCAACAGAACTTCACTCGCAATTATAATCACAGAAGCATCTATATTATGGCATATCTACTCTGTCAGCGCACTCGTTCATTACACAACACAATAGGCTTGCTGTGATAGTCGGTGTTGTGAACACTGGTAACATCACTTGCCTACCGTGGCACTGCCCACATTCATAATGGCTGTATTAAAGGGGACATATTATGCGAGATTCACTTTTATAAGGTGTTTGAACACAGATGCGTGTCCACAATGTGTGTAAATAACCAGCCTATAATGGTAAAAATCCACCTACTACTTTGTTTTATAATCCCTATCAATCATTATCAATCTCTCAGAACAGGCTGTTCCAGATTTCCCCCTCATATGTAAGAGTAGGGAAGCCCCGCCCATAACTGTTGATGATTGGCCCTTTTAGCATAGACACGCCCCTGAGTGAGAAGCACAGAGACGCCATTTCCAGTTACTCGAGTATTACAATGTCTGCGGTCAAAAGCACATCACTAATGTTCTGTTGTTGATGTACCGATGTACGAACACACAAGTCTCATAGACTCCCGGCATCAGAGCCACTGAGGATGAATTTGATTTTTGAAGGGAATGTGGTCAGTTCAACGCTGGATTTGTATCCACTAACCATTCAGAAATGTCCAGGTGCAGGTCTTCCTGAGTCTCTCATCTGTGTACAACTCCGGTTCAAACATGTACGGCTGCACTGCACAACTGGTTATTTCTGTCGTTTTAGAGTGAGTTTTTTTTGTTGTTATATCTGAAGCTCGTGTAAAGAATCTGCGCTCTTCTGGAAGGGGGCGAAAAGCAGCAGCTCATTTGCATTTAAAGGGACACACAAAAACGGCACATTTTTGCTCACACCCAAATTGGGGCAAATTTGACAAGCTATAATAAATGATCTAGGGCAGTGGTTCTCAAACCTGTCCTGGAGTAACACCAGCCCTGCACGTTTTGTATGTGTCCTATATCTGACACACCCATTTCAGGTCTTGCCGTCTCTACTAATGAGCTCATGAGTTGAATCAGGTGTGATAGATGAGGGAGACATACACACTGTGCAGGGCTGGTGGTAATCCAGGACACTGATCTAGGGGTATAAGTTGAATCTTCACCGACACATTCTGGGGACACCAGAGATTTATATTACATCTTGTGAAAAGGGGCATAATATGTCCCCTTTAATATCATTTCAAAACTCAGCATATCGTGAGTGTCTGGCGATGCCCACCCCTATAAACTACTAGTATACTCATAAGATCACTTGTAGTAAAGATTCAGTACAAAAGATCGAGCAGCCATATCACCCTGTAGCCCAAGACTGGTTTCCCACTGAAGCTAAGCAGGGCTGAGTCTGGTCAGGACATGGATGGGAGACCAACTGGGAAAGCTAGGTTGCTGCTGGTAGAGGTGTTAGTGAGGCCAGCAGGGGGCGCTCACCCTGTGGTCTGTTTGGGTCCTTCGGATGAGACGTTAAACCGAGGTCCTGACTCTTTGTGGTCATTCAAAATCCCAGGATGTCCTTCGATAAAGAGTAGGGGTGTAACCCCGGCATCCTGGCCAAATTTTCCCATTGGCCCCCGTCCATCATGGCCTCCTAATCATCCCCATATATATATATACGATTGGCTTCATCACTCTGTCTCCAATCCACCAATCAGCTGGTGTGTGGTGTTGAGGAGATTCCCCCCTTCTATATGTAAAATGCTTTGAGTGCCTAGAAAAGCGCTATATAAATGTAACAAATTATAATTAATTATAAATGAAATGAGAAACGTAGTTGTGCACTTAGTTTGCTACTGTTACACTTATAGTACACTTAAACATATACTTTTATATACTAAAAGTGGGCCAATTTAGTCCCAATCAGTATTAAAATAGTACAGTTACAAGTATACTACTGGTACATTAATATTAATATACTTACTACATTAAGTATACTTAAAAATATACTGGAACATTACTTTAGTATACTTCTTTTTTGTAAGGGTTGTGTGGAGTGGGAGATTTTGAGCTTCTTGTCAGAGAGATCAAATGAAGAAACGCTTCACCCACAAACTCCTGACACGCACAGAGACGTCAAACATCCTGCAGACGCTGTTTATCCACCAGCAGATCAAACCAGACACACTGATGTTTGAACAGATACAATTAAAAGGAAAAAAACATCACATGGTTCATTTGACTCAAATGCCAGTAAATCACATGTATAATAGAGGGGCTGGGGGGAGGGGGTCTACCGGCAGACCATGAGCTCAGATGTTTTTATATACCATATTTCATATATCATATATCATACCTTCTACAT
Organism: Gobio gobio; assembly: GCF_949357685.1. Classification (NCBI taxonomy): domain Eukaryota; kingdom Metazoa; phylum Chordata; class Actinopteri; order Cypriniformes; family Gobionidae; genus Gobio; species Gobio gobio. The sequence goes on from NC_137120.1 coordinate 3,496,812, forward strand.
TTAACCTTCTACGGCATGAATTTTTATATTTGGAAGAAAAAAATATTTCACCTCATTTTTTGGGAGCTTGGGGCAAATATCAATCGCAAATGGTTCAAACAAATCACAAACAAGAAAAAGTGAATCAGTCCGATCAGGCATAACATTATGACCAGGTGAAGTGAATAACACTGATGATCTCTGTTAGTGGGTGGGATATATTAGGCAGCAAGTGAACATTTTGTCCTCAGAGTTGATGTGTTAGAAGCAGGAAAAATGGGCAAGCGTAAGGATTTGAGGGAGTTTGACAAGGGCCAGATTGTGATGGCTAGACGACTGGGTCAGAGCATCTTTTTATATTTATATTTTAATGTCATGTTTGAATGTTCTTTTTCATGTTTTTAAAATAGGAATTAAATAATAATTTAAAATTATATATATTTTAGTCTAAAATAACATGAGGCCCAAACAGGTGATCTTCTTTGGCCAATGGGCTCGGCGCCCGCGAACCTCTGACCTTAACTCATTTCAGCTTGTTTTTGATAGCGAGTTTTAGCAAAGTAAAATAACGTTACACCAAAATGGATCGTTTTTTGCTCCCTCAACGTCCACGTTCTTAGTCACATCCTGAAACGAGAAACGAGACTGTGAAGGTGCAGACACAACACTCGTCGTCACAGAGCCTCAGGAACAAGAAAATCCTGGGGATGAACTTGAAGACGCAGAATCGGCGGCGGCGGTTTCCATTGAGGATGCTAAAGTTACGGTTTGTGCTGCAGGTCAGACTAGGGTTGCCACCCGTCCCGTAAAATACGGAATCGTCCCGTATTTACAAGCAAAATGACGCGTCCCGTATCAAACCAATACGGGATGCAAATTTTCCCATATTTTACATAGGTCCACACATAGTTCAATTAACATACAGATTTTGCAGTGTGGAGAATACTGATAGCAAATATAAAGAAATCAATTTCACAATAAGTAGTACAGGAGCTCATTCGTGCGTGATTGCATTTTAGCGGCTTTGTTGCCATAGCGGCGGAGTCTCCAGAACATGCGCTGTGCCAGAGTGTGCCTGTAAACTTGCACGTTTTTTTAAAAACATGTCGAGCTCGCGTCGCGTCCACCGTTTGAACGCAAGATCTCCAGATACAGAGCTGAATATCAAAAAGGTATCAATGCGTCTGTCCAGTAACTCATGATGAACTTCAGGCCAACTGCACACTTTATGAGAAGCATTTCAGTGTCTCAGACTGTCTGACTTAAAGCAGCAGCGCTGACAGACCGGTCTATGTGACACACACCTCCCTGTTTCTAAAGGTATAATAGGCCTATAGTTTTTTTAATGGATAATATATAATATAATATTCCATACATTATCAGAGCTTGGCAGATAGAATTAATAATTTTTTAGACAGGGTAATTAATAGATTATAGCCTAATAAATGTTATTATTAATTTATAATTTAGCTAGGCTATATTAATCATTCATAATAAATAATCTTGTCATATAAAGTTTATGACATTTAAAAAATATTTAGATAAAAATGGGACAAATAATTACATGATAATATAGTCATAATTTAAGTAAATTAATAAAAAAAGAAACATTTTTGAAATTCAAAAAAGTGATTACTGGTTCAGAATGGCTGCTTAAAGGGACATTTCACCCAAAAATGAAAATTCTATCATCATTTACTCACCCTCAAGTTGTTCTAAACATGTATACATTTTTTTATGTTGAACACACAGGAAGATTACTATGGAAGTCAATGGTGCCCCCAAAGCAGCCTGAGTACAAACTTTCTTCTAAATATCTTATTTTGTGTTCAGCAGAACAAAGAAACTCATACAGGTTTGGACATCATGAGGGCGAGTAAATGATGACAGAATTTTCATTTTGGGTGAACTATCCCTTTAAAGTGCACCAAATAAGCTCTAAAGAGTTCTTTACACTAAAGGTGGCAACCCTAGGTCAGACGAGTGTATTGGTAACTGGCTGTGTGATTTCGTGATCTGAGCATTTTAGGCCGAAGCTGTGTCTGTTGCTGCTCCGTTGTATTCAGGGCTCGACTGTGACATAATTGTGTGAAATAATATTTTCAGAGGTTTACATTGGCAGGCTTATGTATGTTGTATCTATAGCCCTTGCGTTGAATACTTAGGCCTATTATAATTATATATATATATGCCTATAGTTGCGGAACGAATATAGTTAATGCGGGCGTGTATGCATTAATTTATACCAGGGTGGTCCAATGCGACTCCATAATGCCATAAGGACGCCGCAAAATTCAAAGCACCTTCTCTTAAGTGTTGAGCATCCCCATAGCACCTGCAACAGAAAATCTCTGGAGCCGCCACTGGTCTCTATCAAAAGTGCTCCAAGGAAGGAACAGTGGTGAACCGGCCACAGGGTCATGGGCGGCCGAGGCTCATTGATGCACGTGGAGAGCGAAGGCTGGCCCGTGTGGTCCGATCAAACAGACGAGCTACTGGAGCTCAAACTGCTCAAGAAGTTAATGCTGGTTCTGATAGAAAGGTGTCAGAATACACAGAGCATCTCAGTTTGTTGTGTATGGGGCGGCACAGCCGCTGACCAGTCAGGGTGCCCATGCTGACCCCTGACCCCTGACCCCGCCCAAAGCACCAACAGTGGCCCTTGAGCATCAGAACTGGACCACGGAGCAATGGTGATCTGATGATCACGTGTTCTTTTACATCATGTGGATGGCCGGGTGCGTGTGTGTGGCTTACCTGATGAACACATGGCACCAGGTGCACTATGGGAAGAAGGCAAGTGGACGGAGGCAGTGTGATCCTTTGTTCTGCTGGGAAACCTTGGGTTTTTGCAAAAACAAAAATGCTTCAGGAATCGTTTGAGAAGCACAACAACGAGTTTGAGGCATTGACTTGGCCTCCGATCTCAATCCAATCGAGCATCTGTGGGATGTGCTGAACAAACAAGTCTGATCCATGGAGGCCCCACCTCACAGCTTACAGGACTTAAAGGATCTGCTGCTAACATCTTGGTGCCAGATACCACAGCACACCTTCGGGGGTCTAGTGGAGTCCATGCCTCAACGGGTCAGGGCTGATTTGGCAGCAAAAGGACACACACACTTTTCTCCGCTGACACGGTGGCGGTGCTGCTGGTTCCAGGGCCGGCGTTGTTCTCTGATGCGGCCTCGATTGCGGTGTCAGTATTAGCACCAGTGGAATTGATAGTTGAATTGTCAGATTTAGAAAACTCCACAATTTTAGTAGTGGGTTTATTAAAAACCGATGAATGTCCATTTTGTTTATTTAGTGTGTAGACTAAAGTGGGAACAGAACAAGAAGAGAGTCCACTCACGTACCGCAATACTTTGAGATCGCGGGAGAATGAGCTTCTTTTTTAATAAAGTTAAAAATTATTTAACTTACTCATTCTACACACAAAAATAATAAGAAAAGACAAATTAAACATACCCATGGCTCTGGTCTGGGGGGATCTTTGATGGCAATCTTTCTTTTGAAAACCACATTTCTGGCATTTGTAAAGCCGCTTTTTTCCATCTTAAAAAAAACGTCTCAAAATGACAGCATATGCTCTCAATGTCAGATGCAGAAAAGTTAATGTGTTCATGACCTCAAGACTAGATTATCGTAATGCTTTACTGGGCGGTTGCCCCGCAGGCCTAATAAACAAACTCCAGCCGTTCGAGTTCATACTAGAACAGGAAGTGTGACCATATTAGCGGTTCTGTCAATGCTGCATTGGCTCTCTATTAAACATCACATACATTTTAAAATCCTGCTGATTACTCAGAAAGCGCTGATGGTTTAGCTCCTCAGTACTTGAACAAGCTTTTATCACTTTATAGTCCTTCACATCTATTGCGATCTCAAAATTCTGATAATACCTAGAATATCAAAATCAACTGCAGGCGGTCGATCCTTTTCCTATTTAGCACCCAAACTCTGGAATAGTTTTCCTAGCCTGGTTCGGGAGGCAGACACACACTAAAAACACATCTCTTTTACCTGACAAACACATAACACATTATCAATTTCTATAATTCAAATCCATTAAAAGATTGTTTGGGTGCATAAGTTATGTCATCTGGAACAGGAACACTTCCCAGAACACCTAAGAGGAATCTACGCTAATATTAAAATAGCATCTATGCTAATATTAGTCTGTCTGTCTCATTTTTATGAGAGGTTATGGTAGTCAGCCGGATTCGGTCCATATCCAGATCAGATGGTAGATCTGCACCTAGACACGACCACAACAGCCCTGAATGTCAGCAGAGATCATGCCAACTAGACGAGCCCTAGAGACACAGCGCCTGTGAAGACCTCATCAACTAGACAGCCATCGGCACAGATCCTCAGCAAAGACCACGAGAACCAGACAAGTTCTCTGCACTAGGGTTGTCACAATACCATAAAATGCCTCACATTAGCACAGAAGCTGCACATGAAATGACATTTAGTTGTGGTATTTATGCATTTGCACTACAATTACAATTTCATAAATCATGTTATGAGATATAAAGATATAAAAATCTGAATATACAATGTGAAATGTTGGACAAAATGAAATAATAGGCCTACTTTTAGATGGGAAACTAAAGCCGCCAGTATAGCCGCGTTTCCACCGCAGGAACTTTCCCCAGGAACTAGGAACTTTGGGCTGGTACTCTGTGTGTTTCGACCGCAGGAATCAGGGTCTAAATCAAGTTCCGGGTAAATATTTCCCCCTCCAAACGGCCCTGCTCATGAGATAGCATTTTTAAAAGTCTTGCGAGGTTCGTTCTGCGTTCAGTAAATGTCAGTCTTGCTCTTTCTGTCCGATGGTGCACGTTCGCCTCAGCCATCTCACGGTCAATGTCTGTAATAGCTGATAATAACATACATTGTCTTATTTTAAATCTAGCTTTACAAGCTTTCAGAATACGCTTTAGTTTATACAATTTCACTGTCTCATTCTGTGTGTGTGTGTGCGCTATATAAATTTAACAAATTATAATTAATTATTAATTAAATGAGAAACGTAGTTGTGTACTTAAAGTTTGCTACTGTTACACTTATAGTACACTTAAACATATACTTTTATATACTAAAAGTGGGCCAATTTAGTCCCAATCAGTATTAAAATAGTACACTTACAAGTATACTACTGTCACAAACCAAACACGGGAAACAGGGGTTAGATCCAAAAGCAATCCAAAACACAAGACCAGAACAGGTAAAAAAAAAAAAAGAAAAAAGAAAAGAAAAAAAAGAACACAGAAGTGGCGTGATAAATACAAGGACTCCGTAACAAACACTAAAACAGACAGGGTATAAATAAACACAGAACTAACAATCATGATGGGGAACAGCTGGGAACAATAACAGTGGTGAGTGCAGACAAGGATTGTGGGAAATGCAGTTCCAGAATGAACGGTGACAATAAGAGAGAGACCTCTAGTGGACCCCCGGGGAAACACAAACCAGACACTGTGACAACTACTGGTACATTAATATTAATATACTTACTACATTAAGTATACTTAAAAATATACTGGAACATTACTTTAGTATACTTCTTTTTCGTAAGGGTTGTGTGGAGTGGGAGATTTTGAGCTTCTTATCAGAAAGATAAAATGAAGAAACGCTTCACCCACAAACTCCTGACACGCACAGAGACGTCACACATCCAGCAGACGCTGTTTATCCACCAGCAGATCAAACCAGACACACTGATGTTTGAACAGATACAATTAAAAGGAAAAAACATCACATGGTTCATTTGACTCAAATGCCAGTAAATCACATGTATAATAGAGGGGGGGGGGGTGGGGGGAGGGGGTCTACCGGCAGACCATGAGCTCAGATGTTTTTATATACCATATTTCATATATTTCTATATCATACCTTCTACATTTAACCTTCTACGGCATGAATTTTTATATTTGGAAGAAAAAAATATTTCACCTCATTTTTTGGGAGCTTGGGGCAAATATCAATCGCAAATGGTTCAAACAAATCACAAACAAGAAAAAGTTAATCAGCCCGATCAGGCATAACATTATGACCACTGACAGGTGAAGTGAATAACACTGATGATCTCTTCATCACCTGTTAGTGGGTGCGATATATTAGGCAGCAAGTGAACATTTTGTCCTCAGAGTTGATGTGTTAGAAGCAGGAAAAATGGGCAAGCGTAAGGATTTGAGGGAGTTTGACAAGGGCCAAATTGTGATGGCTAGACGACTGGGTCAGAGCATCTCCAAAACTGCAGCTCTTGTGGGGTGTTCCCGGTCTGCAGTGGTCAGTCTCTATCAAAAGTGCTCCAAGGAAGGAACAGTGGAGAACCGGCCACAGGGTCATGGGCGGCCGAGGCTCATTGATGCACGTGGAGAGCGAAGGCTGGCCCGTGTGGTCCGATCAAACAGACGAGCTACTGGAGCTCAAACTGCTCAAGAAGTTAATGCTGGTTCTGATAGAAAGGTGTCAGAATACACAGAGCATCTCAGTTTGTTGTGTATGGGGCGGCACAGCCGCTGACCAGTCAGGGTGCCCATGCTGACCCCTGACCCCTGACCCCGCCCAAAGCACCAACAGTGGCACGTGAGCATCAGAACTGGACCACGGAGCAATGGTGATCTGATGATCACGTGTTCTTTTACATCATGTGGATGGCCGGGTGCGTGTGTGTGGCTTACCTGATGAACACATGGCACCAGGTGCACTATGGGAAGAAGGCAAATGGACGGAGGCAGTGTGATCCTTTGTTCTGCTGGGAAACCTTGGGTTTTTGCAAAAACAAAAATGCTTCAGGAATCGTTTGAGAAGCACAACAACGATTTTGAGGCGTTGACTTGGCCTCCGATCTCAATCCAATCGAGCATCTGTGGGATGTGCTGAACAAACAAGTCTGATCCATGGAGGCCCCACCTCACAGCTTACAGGACTTAAAGGATCTGCTGCTAACATCTTGGTGCCAGATACCACAGCACACCTTCGGGGGTCTAGTGGAGTCCATGCCTCAATGGGTCAGGGCTGTTTTGGCAGCAAAAGGACACACACACACACATTACTTTGCTGACTGACCCCTGACCTCCTAAATGTCTCTCAAACCAGATTCAGGGATCCAGTCTTCCTGACTCTCCTCAAGCTCACTGTCCTCACTCAGAAGGAATGACTCTAACAGCTCGATCATGTTCCTTCTGCTCATCAAATGTATAATATTGGTGCATTCATATTGCCAGAACAAAAGTGGCCTAACTGCACAGTGTTGCAGTTAAAAATCAGTTGAAAATCGCCTGTCTAATTCAGCCAGCACAGTGTCTAAAACAGGGAGATACGAATGACTTTTAAATGTCTGTGATTCTGATTCCCATTGCGTCTCATTTTCATCACGCTGTCCAAGTGTGGTTGGTACTATATACTGGGAAAACCCCTGGTGGTTGCCACAAAGTTCTTTTTTTCGTTTTCCTGCAGTTTGGGGGGGCACTCTCTGCACAACCATCCACATCCCCAAGGGTGTTAACATATCCAGATCCAGATGCGGTAAGTTGAGCAGGTTTCTCCGCTGACACGGTGGCGGTGCTGCTGGTTCCAGGGCCGGCGTTGTTCTCTGATGCGGCCTCGATTGCTGTGTCAGTATTAGCATCAGTGGAATTGATAGTTGAATTGTCAGATTTAGAAAACTCCACAATTTTAGTAGAGGGTTTATTAAAAACCGATGAATGTCCATTTTGTTTATTTAGTGTGTAGACTAAAGTGGGAACAGAATGAGAAGAGAGTCCACTCACGTACCGCAATACTTTGAGATCGCGGGAGAATGAGCTTCTTTTTTTTATTAAAGTAATTAAAAATAATTTTACTTCCTCATTCTACACACAAAAATAATAAGATAAGACAAATTAAACAAGAAAATATGAATTCTGAAAACATATAACACATGATCAATTTCTATAATTCAAATCCATTAAAGGATTGTTAGGATGCATAAATTAGGTCGACTGGAACAGGAACACTTCCCAGGACACCTGATGTACTTGTTACATTGTAAGAGGCATCTACACTAATGCTATTAAAATAGCATCTATGCTAATATTAGTCTGTCTGTTTCATTTTTATGAGCGGTTACGGTAGTCAGCCGGATTCGGTCCATATCCAGATCAGATGGTGGATCATTATTTCTAGCACTTTCGCCTCAGTGAAATAGCGACTGTGTCGGGTGTCATGCGCGATCAAAGAAGAGAACTGTAACGTTACCTCCATCCAGAAATTGTTCTTTAAAATAGACATCTGCGTGTAGAGTGAACGCCAGAGCAGATATAACGCACACTGCAGCCGCGACCCGCATCTCCGCGCCGATAGAGGATCTATATATTAGATGAAGAAGATCCTGATATAATAGTGGATGCTGCTCGAGCTAATGCTCAGGGAAATATGGCTCGGTGGTTCCTGCACAGATGGCTGAGACTCATTGGCCGGAGCGCGGCCAATCAGAGTAGACCACGAGTTCAGAGTCAGCGATGTGGGCGGGGCTTCTGAGAAGTACGTGAGGCGAACGCGGAGGAAGTGTGTAGAAATAAAACACAAATGCAAGTTCTTGAAGGCGAAACCAAGATTGTATTCATTTCATAATGAGTTGAACTCTTATACAAAAGCCCTAAAAGTTATGAAAAAGAAAAATGCAATCAGTCTTTTTTCCATTATAGAAGAATATGATCTACAAACAAACCCATCCCCTTTAACCCTTGTGCTTCCTAATGGAAATTTTTGGCTTTTTCAGTTCAGATTTTTTGATAACTTTGCCTGTGGTAATGCTAACTGCATACAATTTGCACTAGTTAATATTTCACCCCCAGTTCCTTTAAAAAAATATTTTGCACTTGGTACATAAAATACCTTTTGGACAAAATTGTCCCCAGGCCATATTTTAGACAAATGAGGGCAAAATATTTTTTTTTAATTTTATTTTTAAAGTCGGCATGAAACGGAAGTTGAGATCGTCTTTTTCTCCTTATTGTGACGTATATCCGAGTGAAACGGCTTCTGGAATTAGAAAAAATGTTTTATCCTATGATTGTTGTGTATTAAGCATATTGCTGGAAAGGTATAGATTTATAAGAGATACGTGTTTGCACTATTGTAATTTGTTACTTCTTGAATAAAAAATGAATAAAAAAAATAAAAAAAGGGCTTGATTTCGTCCTTCGGGAATTGATTGGATCGTTGGAAGTTGGGCGTTGCTAACAAAATGGAGGCAGATTTGAAGTTTGCACTCAGTTGTGGAGAAAAACTCGATCTATATCTTAAATAAATGTATTTTCTCTCTAAATCTTTTCTACATAATGTTACTAAGCATATTTCCTCACTTTTCGCTGGTTTATGCTACAGATTTTACTTATTTTAAGCCTTTTATGGCTTTATTTCTGTAAAGCTTTTTTCTCAGCTCTCCCTTATAAGGGGGCGCGCCGTAAGCGCGTTCACACACTGCATTCCTCAGTGCGCGTCGTCACGATAAACTGTTCGTCCGACTATATTGAGTAATTTTTACATTTAAAAAAAGCTTTTATTTATCATATATTTCTCTCTTTTTGCCTCAAGTCATCCTTGAAGAAGGTATTGTGTATACCGAGAAAAATGCACCTAACCACGATCAGTGACAGGTTTCTGAGAGGCGGTGCAGAAACGAGGCGATAACCCCGCCCTCACACCATAACCCCGCCCTCACACCATAGCCCCGCCCTCACGCCATAACCCCGCCCTCACACCATAGCCCCGCCCTCACACCATAACCCCGCCCTCACACCATAGCCCCGCCCTCACACCATAGCCCCGCCCTCACGCCATAGCACATGACCGGGAGAGAAGAGAAGTCGTTTCATGGGGGAGGGAAAGTTAACATATTTGATTAAAGATTATACGGGTAAATGAATTTAAAAAAATAATGAAGTGCACAGATAAATCAGTTATAGTATACACTACAATATTATTATAAAAATACGAATTGTAACATTTGATTTCATGCCGCCTTTAAAAATACTTTATCTGAGCAGTACAAGACTTGGCTATACTTTTCCTAAGTTTGCCAACTGAACACACAGAAAAATGGACTCGTTTCTACAATGTTAAGTGCTTTGTGGACAAAAATGGGCACCCATAGGAATGAATGGAAAAAACTAATTCCGAGCATATTTTTTTTTATTTGTCTAATAAAAATCAATAAATCCAACACAATGCAGATCATACACACAAATGAAGGAGTGAGCCTATACAACATTCACAATGTGGCAAACACACAAACACACACATCCACAAAAGCATTGCATTAAAAGCCATTGAATGAGCCTATAACAGAGTGAGTTTTAGTTTTTTTTTATTTTATGTCACTCACACATACACAAACAAAGGAATTAAATGAGCCAATAACTGGGCAATTTAATTTTTAGATATTGTAGCTTTAAAAAAGAATTAATTACATCATTGGTCACCAGATGTCACCAAAGTCACCACACTTTTAGGTTTTGGCTCTCTGGACTTGCTGATATGTTTTTTTTTTTGTTTACTGAAGTTAAAGAAATATTAAATATAACATAAAAATAAGCATATTTTACATAAATAAATATGGTACTTTTAGAGGTAAATAAATTCATTAATACCCCAAAAATCACAAAAAAGGGCATACATTGATATAATTAATTTGATCAAAGATGGTGATCTAACATTTATTAAAGAATCTTTTTGAAATCACACTTGTGACCTCCGTGCCCAAATGTGTCCACGATGGCGGGATTAAGGGCTGTTATGCGAGGGTGGTTTGAGGGTTAAACTGAAATTTTTAATCCGGTTGCCATTTAACTATAAAATGATGCAATCTCCGTTAAAGAACCACTGAAGTGCCTTGAAACACGCAGCATTATTCAATGTGTTGACGTAATTTCCCCTGAAACCGCTCAAGCTGTTAGCAGCTCCTCCCCTTTTTTGAAACAGCCAATAGCGTTTGGTAAAGCCAGAGTTTCCTCCTAATCTCTAACAGTTTCTCATCATAATCTCCTCCATATCGCTTTGAAATACAGCATTCTGTGCAGAATTCAAATGGGTCCGATATGTTTTGTTGTCTGCACCGACTCGTGCATATGATCCGGCTCTGCTCTAAACTTTGTGTGTGCGCTGCGCATGAAAGTAACGTGAAACCAGACTTCATTCGCCTTAACTGAAAGCATATTTACACTGTCTGAATCGTTTCCTATCGCATGTATAGTGCGCTATGTGCCGTTCACCAAGTAGAAAATAGTAAATGTGTGAACAGCTGACCGATTTCAGCCCTTCAGCGTCTATTTATAGTGTAGGAGGCGGGGCTTCAGATTCTAGAGACCATTTGATTGGACAGAAGATTTGATGAGAAGGTGAAGTCTGCGATGATGTCATCAAATTCTGTGATCCATTTTAGCGGAAGTTAGAGACTGTAAGTTTTGAATGCTTATATCTCCTAAATGTGAATTTTGTCATTGTTTTGGAACGGACCAGCTTATTCGTAACCTTAAGGCTAACATAGTCATACTAAAAGCTAAAAAACTTCCATTTTGATTTCAGGAGATCTTTAATAGGCTTTTATCCTGTTGGCAAGGCTTCAAAATTAACATTTTTATTATTTTTTACCAGATGGTGACATTTGGCACTGCCGAATACCGAATCGGTCCTGAAATGTAAAGTGAGCGGAATCGTAAACACCTCTGACTGGCCATTGTGCTCGTGCGCTCATCAAATATGTCTGTGATTGGCTATAACGATCAGCGCTTCACAAACATGTTGTAAATATACATCAATGACGCTTTATACACACTGATGCACAGATACACACGGGAGCGTTTGAATGCAGGCGTCTATCAGCCTACCGATCCGTTGGTCGACGCCTGCTTTTGCTTTCAAACTCTTCCGCTTTCAAAGCACTTTCAAACCCTTCCGTGTTCTTTCAAGCGCTCCCGTGCGTTGATCAGTGTAGCCAATCACAGGCACATCCGATGAGCGCGAACACAATGGCCAGTCAGAGGTGTTTACATTTACAGCTCAACAGCGCTCAAAGCGTTACTTTTAAAAATTACAGTACTGATTTGGTCTCGCGGTCGGTCAACATGTTTAGATTTAAGGCTTTGATTTTCTAGCAGTTTTAGTGTTCAACATATTTCAACAGGTTTTATTTATTTATATTGTATATAAAATAATTTTCATAATAACTTTTTTTTTTACTTCAACAATAATCTTCTTTAAAATGAGACCAAACTTAAGTCTGTGCTCCCAATATTCCCTTTTTCGACATGGACATTTTTGTCCTTTATGGGCCTATGTGTAACTTTTTTAAATTGACGCACAAGGGTTAATGTTTTTTTTTCTTTTTGTTTTATTATGATTTTTCTGATATATTTTTCTTTTCAAGCGCCTGATCTGCATTTTGTAATACAAAAAATTTTCTGTTATTGCCATGCTGTTTGTACATGATTAGTATTGTTTCATATAAGGAATCTATAGATCAATTTCTGTTTCCTGTTTCTCCCAAGGAATTTTCAATAGTTATGGGTTCAATCCCATCAGGTGCTCTTTCTTAATTGAGAGGCACTCAATCTCTACTTCCAGTCTCTCTGAGTTTGGTCAATACTCCGGTTGGCAAATTGTGAACTATAAAAATAATAATAGATCAGTCCGTTCACTATTTCAGCAGGACGTTGTTACATTGCCCCCGGTGACAACTTACTGGAATAATACAGTTTGTAATATCTGTTGGAAAAAAGTGTGGATGCAATTTTTTTAACCAATAAAGTAAAAGAGATTTATTTTAAAAGTATTCATAAGTGTTACCCTGAAAGTCACTACCTAAAAAAGTTCAAAAAGCATATTCCCTCCAGTTGCTCTTTCTGTGACAGGAAACGTCTCGGTTACGTATGTAACCCTCGTTCCCTGAGGAGGGAACGGAGACGTACGTTAGTGACTAACGAATGGGGGTTTCGCTTAGAAGCCAATCATCTTCATCGTGTTCAACAGCGCCCAATGGCAGTGCCAATGCCATGGGCATGCGGAATTTGCATGCGTAACTCCGCCCCACCTCGTGGGTATATAAGGAAGTACGCTGCGAACATCGCATTATGTTACTGCTGCAGGAGCCAAGACTGAACTCCTCGCGTTCCAGGCAGCACAGCTGACGTGGCTAAGGAAACGTACGTCTCCGTTCCCTCCTCAGGGAACGAGGGTTACATACGTAACCGAGACGTTCCCTTTCGTTCAGTCACTACGACGTACGTTAGTGACTAACGAATGGGGGATCCTATTCAACAACGCCACTCAGCTGTCGTCCAGTGCCCTGCGTAAGTGTGAGATCCCGCCACTTAAGGCCCTAGGACTCCCACTTATCACAGGATTACCAAGGTACACTGGGAAGCATATCCCAGTGAGGGAATGCCAAGATGCCTACCGTAGGGAGGACTTAGAGAATACACATATGACCCGCTGAGGGTTGCATATGGAAGATCTCTAGGGTACCAGCCGAAGGTGGACTTTTAACCCTAGGGGTGGCAGGGACTTGCCAAGGGAAAGACACCTGCTCACTGAGGAGGCTTACGGTGGGAATACTCGTGTGGGGGTCGCCGGAGGGGAACCATGCACACGGAGCACCTGGCCGGACATGAGGGTCTGGGCTCGAAAGGGCAGACTGAACTGATGTCGGCGTCGACAGTGCTGGAGGAGCTCAGGGCTCTCGGGGAGCTCACCTGAGGAAAATATCGCACGTATCCAGTCATGGGAGTGGAATGGCGAGCAAGCGAAGACACCTGAGCCTGGCCCATTACCGGCCACCCGTAGGGGCGAGTACAAAGTCGGACACTGGCTCCACTCGGAGATTGTAGAATCTGGCGAATGTGTTGGGTGTCGCCCAGCCTGCAGCTCTGCAGATGTCTGTTAGCGAGGCGCCGAAGAGGAGGCCACACTCCGGGTGGAGGGTGCCCTCACACCAAGGGGACATGGTCGGCCTTGCTGCTGGTATGCCAAAACAATGGTGTCCACTAACCAGTGAGACAGCCTCTGCTTTGAGAGAGCGCTTCCCTTCCGCTCTCCACCATAACAGACAAAAAGCTGGTCTGAGGTCCTGAAACACTGCGTCATGTCTACGTAGGCGCGGAGAGCGCGTACTGGACAGAGCAATGCCAAGGCTGGGTCTGCCTCCTCCAAAGGCAGCGCTTGCAGGTTCACCACCTGATCTCGGAACGGAGTGGTAGGAACCTTGGGCACATATCCGGGCCGGGGTCTCACCGAACTCCAGGCACGCTTCGTCAACCGAAAATGCTTGCAGGTCCCCGACCCTCTTAAGCGAGGCCAATGCGGTCAGCAGAGCCGTCTTCATAGACAAGAACTTAATCTCGGCCGACCGCAAAGGCTCAAAGGGAGGCCTCTGCAGAGCACTTAGGACTACTGAGAGGTCCCAAGAGGGAACGAGAGGAGAGCGAGGAGGATTCAGTCTCCTCGCCCCCCTCAGGAACCTGATGATCAGGTCGTGCTGACTTACCTTTTTGTCTACCAGGAGATCGTGGTAGGCAGATATTGCGGCCACGTACACTTTCAGGGTGGAGGGAGACAGCCTTCGCTCCACCCCCTCCTGGAGAAACGATAGCACGGACCCGATCGGGCATTTCCAGGGGTCTTCTTGGCGGGAAGACTCAGCTCTAGCGGAAGTGATGGTAGCGACCACCGCAGGTGGAAGGCTACTCAAACCTGCCGTGTCCCGTCCAGAAGCCACACGTGGAGCTTCCAGAACGCTGGACGCGGGTGCCAAAAGGTGCCCCGTCTCTGAGTCAGGAGGTCTGGTCTCAGAGGGATAGGCCAGGGAGGGGCTGTCGCAAGGAGTAAGAGTTCTGGGAACCAGGTCTGGCCGTGCCAAAGCGGGGCGACCAAGACGACCTGCTCCTTGTCCTCCCTGATCTTGCACAGTACCCGTGCAAGAAGGCTCACTGGGGGAAACGCATACTTGCGTAGCCCGGACGGCCAGCTGTGCGCCAGTGCATCCGTGCCGAGGGTGCCCTCGGTCAGGGAATAATACAGGGAGCAATGGGAAGAGTCCTGGGAGGCAAACAGATCTACCTGTGCGTCGCCGAACCGTTCCCATATCAGCTGGATCGTCTGGGGGTGGAGTCTCCACTCTCCGGGGAGAGGCTGAAACCGTGACAGCTCGTCGGCTGCACAGTTCAGGTCTCCAGGGATGTGGACAGCACGAAGGGACCTCAGGCGCTTCTGACTCCACAAAACGAGATGGCGGGCGAGTTGAGACATACGGTGGGAGCGTAGACCGCCCTGGTGGTTGATGTACGCTACTACGGCCGTGTTGTCTGTCCTGACTAGCACATGTTGACCCTTCAGCAACGCTCGGAAGCGGTGCAGGGCGAACCGTACAGCCAGTAACTCGAGGCAATTGACATGCAGAAGGCGCTGGGGTCCTGTCCAGGAGCCCGCGGCTGCTTGTCCATTGCACATGGCACCCCAGCCCGTGGATGATGCATCTGTTGTCACAACAACATGCCGGGAAGCTCGTTCTAAGGACACTCCGGTCCGTAGAAACTTGAGGTTCGACCACGGGGTGAGTGTCTGTAAGCAGGCCCGGGTCACTGGGACCCGGAGCGTGCCAGACCGCCATGCCCATCTCGGGACTCGATCGCGTAGCCAGTGCTGAAGCGGTCTCATATGAAGCAATCCGAGCGGCGTTACCGCGGCTGCAGATGCCATATGCCCCAGGAGCCTCTGAAAGTGTTTCAGTGGAACCGCACTCTTGCCCTCGAGTTGTCGAAGGGAAGTCAGCAGAGACTGCGCGCGCTCGCTCGAAAGCTGCGCGCACATGGCGACCGAGTCGATATCCATACCGAGAAAAGAGATCCTCTGCGCGGGGCAAAGTTTGCTCTTCTCCCAGTTGACCCGAAGGCCCAGACGGGCTAGGTGATGGAGCACCAGATCTCTGTGTCCGCAAACCTGCTCTCGAGAGGGACCCAGTATGAGCCAGTCGTCGAGGTAGTTCAGGATGCGGACCCCGTGCTGCCGAAGGGGCGCAAGGGCTGCCTCGGCAATCTTCGTAAAGACGCGAGGGGACAGAGATAGCCCGAATGGTAGAACTGTACTGATATGCCCGCCCCTCGAAAGCAAACCGTAGGAACGGTCTGTGTCGAGGCAAAATGGAGACATGGAAGTAGGCGTCCTTCAGGTCGATCGCTGCAAACCAATCGTGTGGACGAACGCATTCGAAAAGGCGTTTCGCTGTCAACATCTTGAACGGAAACCGGTGAAGGTAACGGTTCAAGACGCGCAGGTCCAGGATTGGCCGTAGCCCACCGGTCTTTTTGGGTACAATGAAGTACGGGCTGTAAAACCCGTAATTCATCTCGGCTGGAGGGACAGGTTCGATCGCACCCTTCGCCAGTAGGGTGGCAATCTCCGCTCGCATGACGGGGGCGTTGGCCCCGATCATGGTGGAACGGACTCCCCGGAAGCAGGGAGGAACCTGCGCGAACTGAATCGTGTAGCCGCGCCTGACGGTCCGCTCGACCCAGCGGGACAGCCCTGGAAGCTGAAGCCAGACATCCAGAAACTGCACCAGCGGGGTCATACGGTGTACAGACGTACCCGGTGTGGGCTTGCAGCGATGCAGCGTCACCGGCCCGGACATGGGAGGCTGTGGGGCGTCCCGGTGCGGGGGCACGGTTGACAGCTGCGTCCTGACAGAGGAGACCAGGGAAGGACCAGCGTTCCACTGGGGTCTGCTCTGCCAGGAGGCTGGCGACAGAGTGGGATGCGAGTGGCGGGACCCGTGGGTGGCGCGCACCGTCATCACCGGACTCTGTGGGCTCAGGGATGGGAGTGTTAATTCTTTCTTTGACCAACATAGGGTGCTGCTGACCCGGGGGCCAGCAGCTGAACAAAGGATTCTCCCATCCCTGAGCCGTCCGTCTCAGGAGCGCCGCTTGGCCTGGCGTTTAGCAGGGCGCGGGGCGGCCTGAGGGGACTTGGACGCCTTCCTACGGCTTCCTCCGCGACCCGGCCCGGGTGAAGGCTGCTGCTTGGACCGGGTGGGAGGGGCGGGAGCCTTAGGAGGGCGTCCTCGGCGTGGAGCAGACTGAGTTGACTGCGCCGGCGGCGGGGTGGAGGCAGCAGCTGGCCGCCGGGGCAGTACATGCTTGATAGCCTCAGTCTGCTTCTGGGCGATTGAGAACTGTTGGGCAAAGTCCTCAACCGCCCCGCCGAAGAGGCCGGCCTGGGATATGGGGGCATCGAGGAACCGGCTTCGCTCGGTGTCCCGCATATCGGCCAGGTTCAGCCACAGGTGACGCTCCTGGACCACATTTGTGGACATCACTTGACCCAGGGAGCGTGCGGTCACCTTCGTCGCCCGGAGAGCGAGGTCGTGGCGGCACGCAGCTCATTTAAGAGCCCCGGATCAACTCCACCCTCGTGCATGTCCTTGAGGATCCTGGCCTGGTAGACCTGGAGGATCGCCATGGCATGCAGCGAAGCGGCAGCCTGCCCCGCGGCTCTGTGCGATTTCGACACCAAGGTTGATGTGAATCGACAGGCTTTGGAGGGGTGCTTAGGATCACCACGCCAGGTTGAAACGCTCTGAGGACACAGTTGCATCGCAACAGAACGTTCAACTGGAGGGACCCCAGTGTACCCTTTAGCTGCCGCCCCATCGAGGACGGAGAAGGCGGAGGAAGTCAGTGAACGGTCACGGGAAGACAACGGGGACTTCCAGGACCGCGTGAGTTCCTCATGCAGCTCGGGAAAGAAAGGTATTGAGGGCAAGGACTGACGGGTGTCAGCGCGAGCCCCCAAAAACCAATCATCGAGCCTTGAGCGTTCGGGACAGGGTGGAGGGTTCCACTCGATCCCTAAACTCGCGGCTGCCCGAGACAACATGGCTGTCAGCTCTGGATCTGACTCGGGCAATGCTGGCACGCCCGAGGGCGGCAGCACAGCCGAGTCATCATCTCCAGAGGACTCGAGCCCACCTTGTGATGCGGTGATCGACATCGCATCCTCCTCCGGAGCGCCAAATGAGATGCGCGGGGGGGCCGGAGCCGGCCCCGCGATCTGCATCTGAACGCTCGCGGGTTGCAATGTGCAAGACGGGGGTGTGGCCCGAGGCATGAGCGTCGGGGCTTTGTTCCACACCGTAACCGTCAAGTCACCCTGACCACCAGCCGAAGTACTGGGCCTCTGGGACTCAGTAGATCGGGGTGTGGTAGAGGGGACTCTCACTTCAGAACGAAGGTCATGGAGTCTTGACCGCAACATTGCGATGGTCATGTTCCCGCAGTGAGAACATGACTCATCCGCGAACGCTGTCTGAGCATGCTGAAAGCCCAAACATACCAGACAGTGTTCGTGCCCATCAGAGGAGGAAAGCAACCGACCACACCCAGAAGTACACGGACGAGACATCCTGAAAAGGACGCGTCACGTGTAAGCTCTTTTATGAGAAGAAAGCCTCGCAGAGAACGCCGAAGCGCCCAGGGACCACACACCAGCTGTCTAGCGGACCACTGCGCAGATCAGCAGGCAGGCAGTATGATGATCACTGGAACGCGCCGTAACACCAACGCCTCTGGAAAGCTGCTCGTCTCGAAAGCTGTCGATGACTCAGATCAGGCTTGTAGGAGTGAAGAGATCCTCTTGGCTCCAAAGCAAAAACATAATGCGATGTTCGCAGCGTACTTCCTTATATACCCACGAGGTGGGGCGGAGTTACGCATGCAAATTCCGCATGCCCATGGCATTGGCACTGCCATTGGGCGCTGTTGAACACGATGAAGATGATTGGCTTCTAAGCGAAACCCCCATTCGTTAGTCACTAACGTACGTCGTAGTGACTGAACGAAAGGGAACTATAGTTCATCTATTTTGGCATTGTCTCTTAACTGAAATGTTTTGGCAAGATGTATTAGGAATGAAATGTGTAAATAATGTGTGTGAAGGATGAGGTATGTGCTTTGTTGATTATGATCTAAAAATCTAAAAAAGGTCAATTTTTTATTGTAATTAATCTGATCTTGTTACTAAATTCCACATTCATAAATCTAAATATCTAAATGCTAAACCTCTCTTTCTGATTTTGGTGAAAGAACTTGAAAAACACATATTTTCAATTAAATGATCTGAGAACAAAAAAGCCATGAAAACATCACCTGTTAGCAATTATTTTCCTTTTTCAATGTCATGTCATTCTCATAATTTATCAATATGTTTAATTTATATTATTCCCCCAGTTGTTTTGGTTTTTTGTTGTTGTTGTTTGTATTCTGTTGTTATTTGCAGTGTTGGGGAAAGTTACATTGAAAAGTAATGCATTACAATATTCTGTTACTCCCTTAAAAAGTAACAAATTGAGTTACTTAGTTACTTTTTAAGAAAAGTAATGCGTTATGCTACTTTTGCGATACTTTTTCTCACCTGAGCTAGGCTTGTTTTTTTGGGGGGTAGGGGTTATTACAAAAAATCTATTTGTGTGCAAATGTCGTTGTCTTCATAACAAATGGAAATAATAAGCCTCAGGTTGAGGTAAAAATGCTAATTCACGAATGAACAGTAGAAGGCGCTGTGCTGCCGTTCTGGATAATGGAAGAATAGGACGCAGGAGAAAAGTTTTAACAATAAAAACCAAAAATCTAGTAATTTTTGCTGATGGTTTAACTGAATCATCAAAGGTCAGCAGAAAGACATTGGTCAATAAAGGTAGATTAAATGCATAAACATTTAATTATTGGAGGTTTGCATAGTACTCTGATTTTGCATTTGACTGATTTGATTCATTTTGAGGAATACTGAATCTTTTTTCTTACTCTCGATGATTTTTCTCAGCATGGGACAGAAGAGCTGTAAGTCAAATAAATGTGAAAAAGTAACTCAGATATTTTGTTGTAAATTTGAAAAGTAATGCGTTAAAAATGTAATCTGATTACGTAACTCAAGTTACTTGTAATGCGTTACCCCTAACACTGGTTATTTGTTATAACTTGTGTATTGTTTTGAGCAACAATAAAAAAAATTAAGTATCGTGAGATTCTTGTGAAAATAAACATGAATGCTGCATATAATCTGTAAAGAACTTAACAAGGTACTGCATATTTTTCTTGCAGTATATCTGCAACTAGAAAGCATAACAGATATGTTTCGTTTTATGAGTTAATAGGCTACAATTTAAAAACAGAAACAATAATGTTTAAGCAGAAATGTCTGCTGCGCCTCTGTTGCAGTTGCAGCTGCTCATTCAAGTTCAGGAGATAAAATATGCATTGTTACAACCGTCTAAAACATATTACTAGGCTATATAATCATCGTAAAGTAAACATTGTCATTATTCATCAGCATTAATTCATATACAATTGCCTGGCATAAATGTGTTATTGATTGATTGTGAGCCGCTCTGGAGCGCTGGATTGGGGATGCGTGAGCCTGTAAAAGCGCAACAGCGCCGTGTTTTCCAGCGCTTAGATCAGTTCGAATCAAATGTGCGCATCTGATACACAGGACATCAGTTCTGACTGGATCTCTTCCCTAATCTTCCCTCACTCACATTTTCGTCTCGTTTTTATTTGTTGACGAAAACGACAGCAAGTTTTCGTCATAGTTTTAGTCATCGAACACTAGTTTTTATTTAGTTATCGTCTCGTTTTCGTCAGTGAAAAAAGGTTGTTGACGAAAATTATGACGAAAATTATTCGTCAACGAAATTAACACTGCTCAGTACTGGATGCCGAGATGTCCAAGAGTCTCCAAGCGGCGTATGGGTTCAGCTCGTCCTGATCTCGACACAACGCCCAGACGTACATCATCCTCAGAACCTTCCCCTGAAACGCAAACGGTGGATTTCATGAACGCCGTCAGATTTATTCTGACACATGACAGATACTTCAGCGGCAGGAAATATTCTATCCATCTCTCCGTCTGTCTGTCTAGACCAGGGGTGTCCAATCCTGATCCTGGAGGGCCACTGTCATGCAGAGTTTAGCTTAAACCCCAATTAAACACACCTGTACCAGCTAATCAAGGTCTTATTAGGCATACAAGAAACTTCCAGACAGGTGTAGAGGCAAGTTAGAGCTAAACTCTGCAGAACACAGGCCCTCCAGGACCCACTTTGGACAACCCTGGTCTAGACTTTCTATCTGTCCATCCGTCCGTATATCCATCCATTCATCCATCCATCCATCCATCCGTCCGTCCGTCCGTCCGTCCGTCCGATTTATTCAGACACATGACAGATACTTCAGCGGCGGGAAATATTCTATCCATCTTTCTGTCTGTCTGTCTAGACATTCTATCTAGACATTCTGTCCGTCTGTGTATCTATCCATTCATTCATCTATCTATCCATCCATCCATATATCTATCTATCTATCTATCTATCTATCTATCTATCTATCTATCTATCTATCTATCTATCTATCTATCTATCTATCTATCTATCTATCTATCTATCTATCTATCTATCTATCTATCTATCTATCTATCTATCTATCTATCTATCTATCTATCCGTCCATCTGTTCCTCAATCCATCCATCCATCCATCCATCCATCTATCTATCTATCTATCTATCTATCTATCTATCTATCTATCTATCTATCTATCTATCTATCTATCTATCTATCTATCTATCTATCTATCTATCTATCTATCTATCTATCTATCTATCTATCTATCTATCTATCTATCTATCCGTCCGTCCGTCCGTCCGTCCATCCAACCATCCATCCATCCATCCATCCATCCATCAGTCTGACTTTATATCTTTCACAATTGAGACTTTTACTTTTCGTAGTTGCAAGTTATTTTGTAAAAGCAACTTTTTCTCTCAACATTGTAACCATTTCTCCTCCTTAGTAAAGCATCAGCACAGTGTGTCTTTACCGATGATGTCATTTTGTCTGTGACGGTGCGGGACACTCTGTTGAAGGCGTTGTCACTCTCATCATACTTCATCTTCATCTCAAAGAACCCTGGGAGGAGAAAAGCACATGAAGTGACTCGGCTCAATAACACAGCACATGCATCTCACATCATGTTCTGGGACACACGCAGCCTTTCCCTCTTTCCCTCTTATCACTGCGCTAAACGAGGCTCTAACTGCTGCAGTGAACTCTTCAACTACCGCCCAACATCCAGATCTCAGCGCCACCTGCTGGACAGACGCCGCACTGCAGCTCCACTCACTGTTGAAGACAGCATTGTTGTCCTTGAACTCCTTCCACTGCTGATACCATTTAGAGTCCTTGTGAAGCACAACACCCATCGCCTCCCTTCAGGAGAAAGAAAACCACTACGTTAAGATGCTATTCATGAGTAAATGCGTCAAAGTCATTCAGAGTTCATATATACATATACACCAAACAGGCATAACATTATGACCAGCTTCCTAATTTTTGTGTTGGTCCCGTTTTTGCTACCAAAACAGCCCTGACCCGTCGAGGCATGGACTCCACTAGACCCCGGAAAGGCTGGACATAGTCTCAACAATGCTTAGGTAGGTGGTGTGTGTCAAAGTAACATCCACATGGATGGCAGGACCCAAGATTTCCCAGCATACGTGTAATATTTCTGTTGCTCTTTGCACTGTTTATTTTCTGTTCAGTAACGCAGTTGTTAGTGGAGTGTTTTGCAAACTGCCCCATGTGTGTGTGGGATCGACGATGCTGATAATAAACCCCTGAGAAATATCAGATACGTGAGTTTTGCTTACACTTGGCTACAACCATTCAGACCAGCTATCCGGCCTCTCTGTGAAAAGCGTTACAAACACACAATCAAGGCACGAAATCGCTCCTTATGCTCCCAAAATGTATTCTCTGCAACCTCAAAATTCGCACTGCACAAATTGACCGATGTTATAGTTAGATATGACAGCGCTACTGCAGTACGCATCGCCGCAGATGAGCAGCTGAATATCTCTAAAGCAAACTGCCACAAATGAAAGTAAAAGTTGCAGACGCTCAATACACAATCATCATCATTAAAAGTAAAGAAACTAAATGATCAGTGCTAACGCCACTCTCTCTCTCCTATTGCGGTCTTTGCATTTTCAATAAAATGCAGCTCATATTTGTTGATTTTGGTGACGTGAACTTCATTAAAAATCATATAGCGTGGGAATTGAAGATCAGATTTATATCCGTTTTGCGGAGAAACATTTATGTGACCAAGTGTAAATGGAATCGTTCTGATAAATCAGATCTGTAAAAACACATGAAGTGGACCAGGTATAAATTGTCCCAGCAAGATAACTGTTCGGGGTGCTTGAAATATAGGAAGAAAAATATAAATATTGAATTGGGGAGGGGAGGGGGGTTACATGAATGCATCTCTGAACGAAACTGTCTTCAGAATAGTTTCGATGGCATTTTTACAGCGGTCCCCAAAGAAACGCTTCTTTTCCATAAGCACCACCTGCTGTCAGAGAGTGAATTAGCAGTTTTATTCAGTCCATCCGCTTTTGTTTTGTGCTGGTGTGTCCTACGTAACAATTTCACTAAGCTAAAGTCAGACCATTCTGTATTTGCTCTAAGTCTTGAAATTATGCAATCTAATTCAAATCAAAAAACACTGCTCATGCTACATGTGTGTATCTTTGTTTGGATCGTGATTAAAAGGCAGTTGTTGCCTCACATTTCAAATGGCAAGTTTTTTTAAGGCTAGTTTGGCCTGTTATAGACCAAATAAACAACAAATAAATTTGCTTAAATAAAGAAAAAAAAAATCGACAGATGTGTAGGAAATAAAAAAAAACTGGGCCATGAAAAATCTATAGGTAGATCTTGCCTTTCATCAAGGCTGAGGTCAGGGATCTATGGCTTGAAAAGGTTGGTGACCACTGGCCTACACCTACCCCAACCCTAAACATAACCTTACAATAATGCAAATACAGTAATTAAATGACACAGTATTGATGTGCGCATGCCCAGTGCCCGTAGCTGCATCCCTTCAGGTCTTTCCTGCGCAGGACGTGGTGTGATGACATCACCGTTTCACAAAATATACGGATTGGCTTTACACATGAAAATGCAAGAGTGTCGTTTTCAGATTTATCCACTCTGGGACCCGGTTTCAAAAAATATTGGTTTCATGCTCCTAAAAAGCCAGATCTGTGTGGACGAAACGCTGATATGGTACAAAATTTTAACGTATACAGTGAAACGCGTTTCTGTGTGGACGGGGCCTTAAAGACTTTATCATCACCTGATGGAGAAAATGGAGCAGCGATATGTTGTGTTTATGTATTTCACTGTGATCTCAGAGTATATTATAATGAGTCCCAAATCAGTATTTTCTCAGGTTAAAGATGGTGTTTGTTTATTATTGTGGACAGAAAAACAACAAGAAAAATTAATGAGCTAATAATAATGTTAACATTTACAAATCATGTTTTAAATTACATTTTAATATTGTAAAGCTTTATATGTGGCGATCTGCTGAAATAGTTTAAATATATATGAATTATTCCTCCAGGAGGCGCTCGACATCATAAATAATAAAACATGGAGAGACTCTTGAACCTCAGAGCGAGAAAACTTTATTGATAAAGGCAAGACATTTGGCAAATACATTTGGCAAATGAACAGCATGTTAGATCGAGCCAAAATGTTAGTTCTGATGGATCTCCACGTCAGAAATATCAGAAATATCAAATATCCTTGCCAGAAGGTATAAGTCTATCAGCCGGAGAGTTGGACTGAGAAAGCAGGAGACGAAGTGATGAAAATAAAAGAGCAGAGTTTGTTGAATAATCTTAGTTGCATATGTTTCAATGCTCAGAGTCCGTCCAGATGTTACACCACTCAATGCTCTGGCTTCATCTGACCAGTACATTTCCAACAAGTGTTATTATACCAAGAGAAAAACAATGGAGAATTACTGCTTCACAACATCGTCCTGTGACGATAAAAACCTTGAGACATTCTGTGATCTCCTACTCGTGAAGACAAACATCCCTTCAAACACACAATCATAAGATTCAACAACAAGAGCAAGCAAATGAGGGAAATAAGTCATATAACACATCAAATGAACAATAATAATCACATTATTAAATGATAAGTGGAGGAAATAGAATCATAATCATTTGAATACATGAATGACCAATGAAATTCATATAAAACACAGAAAATAAAACAACACCAATGTATGGTTGCTTTCTTCAAATAAAACACAGGTTGTTGTTGAAAACCTTTTGATCAGAGTTTAGAACCAAAGTTCAGCGTTCTGCTTTAGATTCAAGCACTTCCTGAAAAAGATAAACATATGAAGCCATAAATTAATAAATCTCACAGATATTAATATATGCAAATCAGTTTGTGAGAAATGACATCATCAATCATGTACCTGATGTGTGAATATGAGCTTGATCTCGTTCAGCTCTTCTGGATCTGATGTCATAAACCACAATCATGACAGTAGCCACGCCCACCAGAGCAGCGAGGACCAATCGGATCACAGCTTCAGTGGGACCACAACAGTGGACAGAGCCTGAGGAATAAAAACATCAAACTGAGATCAGCTCAGTCAATAAACGCTAATATCAGCGCTGACATCAACTAATATCAGCGTTGCTGCCGTACCTGAACATGTGTGGCAGAGTTGAGTGATGTCCAGATGTTGAGTCTGGTGGCTGATGGGATTGTTCAGCACACAGCTGTAGGTGTTTTTATCCTGATATTCCACCTCCAGAGGTAGAGAGAGACTGATGCTGAGATCAGACACACTGATGTTGGACAATAAACTGTTTCCTTTGTACCAGGAGAGAGTCACATGACTCACATTCACCACTGAACACACCAATGAACAATATGAGGATGATGATGATGATGATGAAGAACATTGAGAAGAGTTCCTGCTGATGACAGGAACAGGCAGACGAGCTGGAAAACATCAGAGAATAAAGAGAAATGAGGATGAATGAAGATATTCAAGCAGACGAGGAAGAAACATCGAGAGGAACCAAGATGATCAAAAGTAGAACATTTAAAACAATTTGATAGAAAGTTCAATATAAACCTGCTGTTAATGTAAAAGAGTAAGAGAATTAGTCATTTTAACTCATTATTCATGATAAGATACTGTCACGGGGTGTTGTTATAGGGGAACACTTCCGGTGCAACACCAGGCCGGTTCCGGGCTCCCGAAAAGGGCAGAAGTGCAGCGAGAAAATTTAAAACAATTTGATAGAGGGGGGGGGGGGGGGGGGGGGGAAGAAACAGCGGGAGCCGCAGTAAAGGCGCAAGGGAAGAACTGGGGACTGAGGAAGCAGGATTTTTTTAACTTGCTGTGGCATGAATGTTACATGAGGAAGATAAGTGACGTGGAGATGATGGTGCAATAGAGTCCTGTTTTATGCCAGCGTGTGAAGATTCCGTTTATCAAGGTGTCCATCTGAGCCCGAATACTGCCTTATTCATTGTGAAGTTTGGAGTAATTTGCAGTGCTGAGTTGATATTTTCACGTGTGGAGTTGAGTATGTTTACAGTGCACACCGGCCTGTGACAATACTTCTTTAGATCTCGCTGTAATAAATAAAACATGTGGAACTGATATTTAACTCACCGTAGACAGAGAGACGGATATAAGAAGGCCAGTAACGGTTGATCTCTAGTCCATATTCTCCAGCATGTTTGGTTGTGATGTTTGTGATGGTCAGAGATCCAGTTTGATTGTCCAGCTTCAGTCTGTCTCTGAATCTCCCATCAAGAACATCATCATATACAGTGAAGCT
The DNA here is from genome assembly GCF_949357685.1 of Gobio gobio. Taxonomy (NCBI): domain Eukaryota; kingdom Metazoa; phylum Chordata; class Actinopteri; order Cypriniformes; family Gobionidae; genus Gobio; species Gobio gobio. Next base: position 3,523,567 of record NC_137120.1, read on the forward strand.
GTCGGACCGTTTATTGATATCAGCGATTACAGTGAATCGTCCTTTATATCCAAACCTCCACTGAATCACATCATCATCCTTCACTTCAGTGAGACCAGACTCTAGAGTGACTGAATCTCCCTCCTTCACATCAATCCCTCCTGCAGAACCTGAAGAGTTTTTCACAGATTAAAGCTTTAAAATCTCTTGATGTTGGTTTGATGAAGCTTCACTAAAATACTTTAAATTAATTTAAATGTGAATTGAATATAATTCTGCAGGACAAAGACAAAAGATGATGAATGAAAAGAGAAATAGATTTATATATGGAACAATAACTAAATAAAAAGACACTTTAATGTTTAACGTCACACTTAATGTCCATCTGTTTGTTTGTCTGTTTGTTTGTTTGTTTGTCTGTTACAATAAGTAGAGCCTACTGGCGTTGATACTGTCTGTGACTTGGATAGGTTTATGGCCAAAATCTGAAATCTTACTGTGTGACATGGATCGGCTACTCTTTATTCCGGACATGGCCATCGTCTGGTCTGGATTTGTAAAATGTCCTGGGCTAACAAACATGAACAGCAAAACAGATCTGATAACAGTGACTCTGAAATGGAAGGGCTTGATATTTTCCAACAGATCACAAGTATTATTGTATAAAATAAACACTGATCAGGCCTAACATTATGACCATCTTCCTAATATTGTGTTGGTCCCGCTTTTTCTGACCCATCGAGGCATGGACTCCACTAGACCCCTGAAGGTGTGCTGTGGTATCTGGCACCAAGATGTTAGCAGCAGATCCTTTAAGCCCTGTAAGTTGCGAGGTGGGGCCTCCATGGATCGGACTTGTTTGTTCAGCACATCCCACAGATGCTCGATTGGATTGAGATCTGGGGAATTTGGAGGTCAAGTCAACGCCTCAAACTCATTGTTGTGCTCCTCAAACCATTCCTGAAGCATTTGTGCTTTGTGGCGGCGCATTATCTGCTGAAAGAGCCACAGCCACGATAGCGGTTCATTACAAGGGCAAGAAGCTAAACGGTCTCTTGGATCAGCGGTGGACAGGCCATCGAGACACAGTTTGTGTGATTCTGAAGTCCCTGGGAGATATACGCTCATTGTTGGTGGACGTAAGTAATGATGGAGCTCATGACTCAGACATTCGTGTTGAGGCTACAGGACTGATGCGATCAGTGACAGAACAAACTTCAGCCTCATTGCAGTTATGGAACATAAGAGACGGAAACTTCTTGATCCAGCAAACAAAATACTTCAAGCAGAAAACACTGATTTACTCGCAGACATTAAAGGGATAGTTCAGCCAAAAATGAAAATTCTGTCATCATTTACTCACCCTCACGTTATTCCAAACCAGTATGAGTTTCTTTGTTCTGCTGAACACAAAAGAAGATATTTTGAAGAATGTTTGTAACCAAGCAGACCATTGACTACCGTACACTCTAAAAAAAAGTCTCGTAATCATAAGGGAACCTTTTTTAGTGCTATATAGCACCAATTTTGGTGCTTCAGTGGTTCTTCAGTGGTGCCATATAGCACCTTAGTCAAAGAACCGCTGAAGAACCACTGAAGCACCAAAAATGGTGCTATATAGCACTAAAAAAGGTTCCCTTATGATTACGAGCCAAGAACTATTTTTGGTGCCATATAGAACCTTTTTTTTTTTAGAGTGTAGAAGGGGAAAAATCCTATGGTAGTCAATGGTTGCTCTCTCTGCTTTGTTACAAACATTCTTCAAAATATCTTCTTTTGTGTTCAGCAAAACAAAGAAACTCATACTTGAGGGTGAGTAAATGATGACAGTATTTTAATTTTTAGGTGAACTGTCCCTTTAAGTGTGTAAATTGAGCAGCTGATGCATTCAAAAGATTAGATCAGAGGAAGAGTTCAGTGAGCTCTGGAGAATTAGCAGTGGCCATATATGGAGATTACAACACCTAGTTTACTAACGTCATCTGCATATCATTTCCAGTCACGTGATATCAAGTATAACGGTACAAGATGAGATGAAAATATGAGATATGGCCTATGTGCCGTCACATTACATTGCTAAAATCATTCAGTAGCCTATCTTTGCATTGTTTTAGAATAAATAGCCTCCTCAAACCGGCCAATGAACCGCTCAAGATCACGAACGAGTCCGTCAGTGTCTGTCATCAAACCGTCTGTTACTAAGCCATCGGTCAAGAGCGCATCAATGATCATTATTCATGTGAAAACACAAGTTCTGCTATTTAGGACACAATTTAAATCGGGATTATCATGTGACAAGCAATCCTCGCTGCAGTTAAAACATTGAAACACATGCCACAGGAAAAGTGCTCAAAAGCAGAGCATCCACTACAGATATTTCTATTTAAATTCTTGTGAAAATGTTGTAACTTTTGGATAATGATTTTGATATAATTTCAGTGCTTATTTAATCTAAATGTGGAAATGGAAATGTTCACCACTGTAAGAACTGACAGCTCGCTGATCTCGAATACGCTGTTCATACCACTGGATAAAACTCACTTTTGAGAAAGAATTGAGAAAGACGAGTGGAAAGAACATTTACGGCAGAAGTTCAACTCAAGGAAATGCTGATGCCTGCAGCTCTACTGACTGTAAGTTTGATCTACTGGCCTGTGCTGGGCCTGTAACAGTGAATGTTGATCCTCTCTGACTAAATGAACCAGTCATTCATCACATGTTACCAGAACAGAAACAACTGAGGACAGAAAAACACATTTCAAACTCACCAACCAGACGCCACAAACACAAGCAGAGCAAAACAGGGTGAAACATCTTTTCAGTCCGGTTTCAGTCCACAAATATGAGGAGAGTAACTCTTCAAAACTGGTTGACAGACGTGCTGATGTGAAGCTGCTCTGTAGAAAAGTGCAGTGAAACTCTATAATAATTAAAAATAACTGCCTATGTATTCAGTGTTAATCATGTGACAGTCAAGCTCCTTTTTAGCTGAAGAATTCACACTCTGAACATGGTCAGTTTCTCACTTTGAGCTCCACTACGCCTCGACTTCCTGTCAATGGTGTCAAAGTCACTGGTGTCATTTTCAACAGTATAACTGACACAGACAGGGCTGGATGTACCGCATATTGTGACATGGGAAAAATCAATTTTGGCCCCTCAAGACACCCAGAAGCTTACATACTAAACTATGCTTGTCCAACACTGCTGGAAATAGAAAAAAACACTGCATTTTATAAATCATTTAACAGTGTGTTGTCCAAGTTGATATTGTGGCTTTATATATGGTCAGATATTTGCATAAGCCATTATATTAATAATATACCAAAATCAAGCTCAAATGGAGTTACAAGGTTTTTGACCAGCAAAGCTTCACAGGAAATGAATGCGAGGAGGAAGAAGGCTGTTTTTAAAACATGTGAAATGTGGTTTGTGAAGGACAAGTTGCTGTCTAATATAACACCCAGGTCTTTAACTGTAGAGGATGAAGGAACAGTACATCCTTCTAGATGCAAATGATATTCTAAGAGATTCTGTGTACAGGGTTTTGGTCCAGTAAGTTATACCTCAGTCTTCTCTGAATTTAAAAACACATTATTTTTCACATCATTTAGCTTTATTCTACACTGCTGTGTCCCTTCTCGTAAAACCGGTCTGATGATTTCCTGGTTCTATGAAGCCCCTCCCTCAGAAATACACAATGGGCTCAGATTGGTTAGCTGGCTCTAGTGCACTGTCCAGAAATGTCATGTCCTTTACCATTACGGGTAGTTGCATGTGCTCCGGTGTGTTGTAAACAATGGCGTCAATATCGCCTTATCAATTTGAGCCCGAATCAGACCCAGAGAATTTTAGTGAAGAGGATCGAGCAGAACCTTTGCAAGAACGGCTCTTACAGGACGTTTCAGAATGGGATGTGTTTTTGTTTGTAGTTGTTTCACACTTTTAGATACACTGTTATTAGTAAATGCTAGAAGAGATTATTTGATTACAGACTGCGGATCTATAGCAGCGTTTCTCAAAGTGTGTGGCCGCCTCACTGGTGGAGAATAGAGACATGACAAGTGGGGCGACAAACCAGAGGACATTTGGTCATTTATTGTGCCCATCTCTATTAAAGGTGCAGTGTGTAAAGTTTAGCAGAATCTAGAGGTTGTGAGTTTGTGAATTGCAACCGCCGACCGATTACCCCTCCCTTTTGAAGCACATAGAGAAGCTACGGTGGCCGACACAGGACAAAAATGCCATCGTCTGAGAGAGCAGAGAGTGACTAGCGCTCTATAGAGCAGTTTGTCCGTTTAGGGCCACTGTAGAAACATGGCGGCACAAAATGGCGAGTTCACTGTAAGAGGACCCGCGGTGTGTGTAGATAGAAACGGCTCATTCTAAGGTAATAAAAACATAACGGTTCATTATGTAAGTCAAGTCACCTTTATTTATATAGCGCTTTTTACAATGCAGATCTTCTAAGTAGCTTCACAGTGGTAACAATAAAATATCTAGTTCTCTAGATGTTTTGCCCATCAGAGCAGATCTAAACGGGTCTTCCTCGCACCGGAGGGAGTACTCAAAAATATTTGTCAGGTAACTGTGCATTTAAACATTACCCTTACAGACAAATCTTCCTGGACTGGACCACCAGGGCTATCTCTACCTATGGGATCAATCAATCAATCCTGACACCTCAAGAAATCATACAAAGACAACTTACCTGTGATGGAGGATGACTTCTCAGTCCCGTGTTTCTTGGGAATATCCCGGACGAGCCCCCAGCTGTTATAATTTCACAGGGGTCTCTTTATCAATTTTTGTCAAATATTAACTGTCAAAAACGGAATATTCCCATCAACACTTTGTTTGACCGTCAGAGCGGATCTACACGGTCCTTCCTCTCTCACCACCAAGGCTCTACAGATCTAACCGTCAGAGCAGATCTAAACGGATCGTCCTCGTCCAGACTTATGGTCACCTATACTCACATAATAACCTCTCCCTTCTAAGTACGACCTGAACCATTTGAGGACCATTCCAGAAAGCCCGACCCAGTTTTCCAGCCTGTCAAGAAGTATGTTGTGGTCAACAGTGTTGAATGCAGCACTGAGGTCGAGTAGCACCAGAATTGATGTTTTGCCTGTATCAGTATTGAGGCGAATATCATTTATTATCGTTATGAGCGCTGTCTCTGTGCTGTGATGCGGTCGGAAACCAGATTGAAAATTGTCAAAGTATCCGTTAGAGCTCAAGTATTTGTTCAGCTGATTGAAAACAACTTTTTCAATGATCTTGCCTATGAAAGGAAGATTTGAGATTGGTCTGTAGTTGCTCAATATGGTGTGATCTAGATTGCTCTTTTCCAGGAGGGGCTTACGCAGTTAGCTAGTTTTTGTTAGTAGCTATACACCTTCATTGCAGTCAGAGATGGGCATAAATACATGGAAATGTATTTAAAATACAAATACAAAATACTGTGTGGAAAAATGTATTTAAATACAAATACAGTATTTTGAAAATACACAAAATACATGTGAAATTTGCGATTCAGTGCAGATATCCCTATTAGGCTGAAATCTATCTGGGCCTATTCATTAATATGTTTTGTTCTAATGTCACAAGTCACAATTTCAAGTTTACTGGGTTTAACTTAATTATTTGGTTGGGGTTTAAGAAGTGTACTTAAAAACTTTTTCACATGTGTCCTCAAAATGACCCACAACCTAATCAGTTTATATGTGAAGAAATCCATTTATTCACAAACTTCTCATGAGACGAGTGTTTGACAAATTATTCTGCAAACTACTTCCTCTCATCGCTGCTTTTTGATGGTTTGGAGAACAATTACTCAGAGTCGCCCTCTGTCGTTTCACAGAATTATACAACTGAGAGCATGTCATGCACACTTTACTGAGGAGCGCACGCAGTAAGCAGGTTCGCGGCGTAGAGCCATGCGAATTGCGAAAGTATAAACAAGGCTTCAACCAGTGTTGCCAACTTTGAAAAGTTGCTACATCTAGCAACAAAATTGCTGACTACCTTAGCAACTTTTTTTTCTAAGAGCACCTAGCAACAAATCTAGCAATTATTTTTTATTTATTTGGCAATTTTTAGCAACTTCTGGAAAGTGAATCTAATCCAAACAACACACGTACAAGCTAGCTCAATAGGCCGAGCGGTTCATTCATAATTCCTCAAGATCGCTGTGTAAATGTGGAAATCGCTGTAAAAAGTGGAAGATCATTTAGGTAGCATATTTACGGAGCCCTGCATATGACATGCAGGAAAAAACTAGCAGGCTAAATCGTGCACACAATTTATAAATCGAGGGAACAAATGAGTAAATTTTGCGCACAATTTACTTTTTTTTTTCTTGCACGTCATGTGCGGGGCTCCGTACATATTAACTAACACATTGCTTTCATTTATTTTACAAACAAATCTAAATTAGCATTTCAAATAATATCTATGCGTTACATAATGGCGTAGTTTTGCCTTGCGATTACGTAATGACGTCATAGCGCAATGGCGTCACAAGGTCATTTAGCAACAACTCGATCTGCCTTTAGCAACTTCCCCTGAAAATGTGTTGGCAACAGTGGCTTCAACTGCTCAAAGCTAAAGAGAAAGCGGCAACTGTGTGCTGATTCCACCGCTTGCCGCGTTAAAAAGGCCTTTAAGTCCAAAGTGTAGGCCTATTTGTCAGCGTTCCACTCTGTCTCAGAGCGCACGCGCAAAAATAATATATAATAACACAAATCACATCACACCCAATAACTCATTCGCCCTTGCTTCTTTTTCCATTACAATTATTCCTACCCACTAAAAGCTGCACAGATATACAACCCCAAATCAAAAAAAGTTGGGACAGTATGGAAAACGCAAAAAAAAAAAAAAAGAAGTGATTTCTAAATTTACTTTGACTTGTATTTCATTGCAGACAATATGAACACAAAATATTTCATGTTTTGTCTGGTCAACTTCATGTCATTTGTAAATATGCATCCTTTCCTGTCGTTCAGACCTGCAACACATTTAAGAAAAAGTTGGGACAGTAAAGCATTTACCACTTTGTAATGTTGCCATTCCTTTTCACAATACTTAAAAAACGTTTAGGGACTGAAGACACCAAGTGATGAAGTGTTTCAGGTGTAATTTTGTCCCATTCTTCCTGCAAACAAGTCTTAAGGTGGGCAACAGTACGGGGTCTTCGTTGCCACACATTCTCTATTGGAGACAGGTCGGGACTGAGGCAGGCCAGTCAAGTACCCGAACCCTCTTCCTCCGCAGCCAGGACTTTGTAATGTGTGCAGAATGTGGTTTTGCATTGTCTTGTTGAAATATGCATGGATGTCCCTGGAAAAGATGTCTTCTTGAAGGCAGCATATTATGCTCCAAAATCTCTATGTACTTTTCAGCATTAATGGTGCCTTCACAGAAGTGCAAGTTACCTTTGCCAAGGGCACTGACACAACCCCATACCATGACAGACCCTGGCTTTTGCACTTGTTGCTGGTAACAGTCTGGATGATCCTTTTCTTCTTTGGTCCGGAGCACACGGCGTCCATTCCTGCCCAAAAATACCTGAAATACTGCTTCATCTGAGCACAGTACACGTTTCCACTGTGTGATGGTCCATCCCAGATGCCTCCGAGCCCAGAGAAGTCGACGGCGCTTCTGGACACTGTTAACATAGGGCTTCCTTTTTGCACAGTACAGGTTTAACTGGCATTTGTGGATGTAACTACGTATTGTGGTACTTGACAAAGGTTTGCCAAAGTAGTCCTGAGACCATGTGGTGATATCGCTTCTAGATGAATGACGATTCTTGATGCAGTGCCGCCTGAGGGATCGGAGATCACGGTTGTTCAGCTTAGGCTTGCGCCCTTGTCCTTTACGCACTGAAATTCCTCCAGATTCCTTGAATTTTTTAATTATGTTATGCACTGTTGAATGTGAAATATCCAAATCTCTCCCTATCTTTCTTTGAGGAACATTGTTTTTAAACATTTCAATAATTTTCTCACGTATTTGTTGGCAAACTGGCGATCCTCGGCCCATCTTTGCTCCTAAAGGATTAGACCTTTCTTGGATGCTGCTTTTGTACCAAATCATAATTACAATCACCTGTTGACATCACCTGTTTCAAATCACATCATTATTTAACAATTTTACCTCATTACTAGCCCTGAATTGCTCCTGTCCCAACTTTTTTTGAAATGTGTTGCAGGTCTGAATAACAGGAAAGGATGCATATTTACAAATGACATGAAGTTGACCAGACAAAACATGAAATATTTTGTGTTCATATTGTCTGTAATGAAATACAAGTCAAAGTAAATTTAGAAATCACTTCTTTTTTTTTTTATTTGCGTTTTCCATACTGTCCCAACTTTTTCTGATTTGGGGTTGTATTTGCTTACCCCGATAGGCCTATCCATGTAAACGATTTAGAAAAAGTTCCATCGAGTCGCAATTTATATCATCGCTACGAATCTACGGTATTGTCACATGATATCACCCATCCCTAACATGCAGTAACGTTAATGCTTCAAACACATCTGACAAGCTACTTTAGTCAACAAGTAGAATTGACCATGAATCCTTATTCCAGAAGAGTTGTGCATGAATGTTGGGGTTGGCGTGTCTGGGCTGAACTAGTTCATGCATGAAAACAGCTCCTGATAAAGAGGTTGACTGGCTCAAAGTATTTTGAAAATAAAAAAATACTCATCTTAAATGTATTTAAATACAAATTGCATTAGATTTTTTCCAAAGGCTTTAAAATACAAAATAGTATTTTGTATTTCAAATATTTATTTGAAATACATGTACTTGAAATACTGCCCATCCCTGATTGCAGTTAGCAAGTTTTTGTAAGTAGCTATAACTTAATTAGCTAGTTTTTGTAAGTAGCTATACGCCTTAATTTCAGTTAGCTAGTTTTTGTAAGTAGCTATACGCCTTAATTTCAGTTAGCTAGTTTTTGTAAGTAGCTATATGCCTTAATTCCAGTTAGCTAGTTTATGTAAGTAGCTATACGGCTTAATTTCAGTTAGCTAGTTTTTGTAAGTAGCTATACGCCTAAATTTCAGTTAGCTAGTTTATGTAAGTACCTATACGGCTTAATTTCAGTTAGCTAGTTTATGTAAGTAGCTATATGCCTTAATTTCAGTTAGCTAAGTAGCTATACGCCTTAACTTCAGTTAGCTAGTTTATGTAAGTAGCTATACGCCTTAATTTCAGTTAGCTAGTTTTTGTAAGTAGCTATACGCCTTAACTTCAGTTAGCTAGTTTATGTAAGTAGCTATACGCCCTTAATTTCAGATAGCTAGTTTTTGTAAGTAGCTATATGCCTTAATTTCAGTTAGCTAGTTTTTGTAAGTAGCTATACGCCTTAATTTCAGTTAGCTAGTTTTTGTAAGTAGCTATACACCTTAATTTCAGTTAGCTAGTTTTTGTAAGTAGCTATACGCCTTAACTTCAGTTAGCTAGTTTATGTAAGTAGCTGTATGCCTTAATTTCAGTTAGCTAGTTTTTGTAAGTAGCTATACGCCTTAACTTCAGTTAGCTAGTTTATGTAAGTAGCTATACGCCTTAATTTCAGTTAGCTAGTTTTTGTAAGTAGCTATACACCTTAATTTCAGTTAGCTAGTTTTTGTAAGTAGCTATACGCCTTAATTTCATTTAGCTAGCTTTTTGTAAGTAGCTATACACCTTAATTTCAGTTAGCTAGTTTTTGTATGTAGCTATATGCCTTAATTTCAGTTAGCTAGTTTTAGTAAATAGCTATACGCCTTAATTTCAGTTAGCTAGTTTATGTAAGTAGCTTTACGCCTTAATTTTAGTTAGCTAGTTTATGTAAGTAGCTATACGCCTTAATTTCAGTTAGCTAGTCTTTGTAAGTAGCTATACGCCTTAATTTCAGTTAGCTAGTTTTTGTTAGTAGCTATGTACCTTCATTGCAGTTAGCTAGTTTTTGCTAGTAGCTTGTAGTGTCGCTAAATTGTTTTTAAAAGAGTAATTTAAATTGTTTGATTGTTAGTAGCCTGTAGTGTAGCCAACTACTTAAAAAAAAGTATATAAGTATAAACTACTTTAAATTGAGCTATACCTTCATGGCAGTTATCTAGTTTTTACTAGTAGCTAGCTTGACATCACATCTGAACATTTACACTACCCTTGCTAAATCCAAAACCGTGACAAACAGTTGCATATTTGACAACACATAAATGCTGTTTGCTATAAATAGATGTATACAACTAGATCTTCTAAAAGAAAGGTTAACCAAACTGTTCAAACTTACAGTATATTTGCAACAATTTACTGAAACACAATATGGACTGGGCTGCCAACTCTCAGAGCGAGTTAAGAAATTGTGCTCTTCTCATGCGCCACACGTCCAAAAACATTGTGGGAAAAAGAGGACACGGACAAAACGCAGACAGAACAGGCTACTTTTGATATGAAACAAAGTCTCAGCTTTCAAATTGTGTACGTTTTATTACGAAATTCAAACAATACCGTTTTGGCGCTCGTGTGGGGACTGATCGCTGTTCACCCTTCAGTTGAAGCGGCGCGCGAACCGATCGTCTCTCCCTCTTTAATAATACTATACAGCACCAAATAAACATGAATGAACACCAGAGTCTACGTTGAAAGAGTCAGTGCAACTTAATGAAGTTCAAACCTCGTGTAATCACTCAGTCAGCGCTTCAGCCGCGGATTCAACAGCTCACTTTACATTTACCTCAGAAACGCCATTCAAAAACTGTAGTTAAAAAATATGCACTATATTACATATTCATTATATTTTTACTCTAATACCACTAAAAGTTATTATAATGTTGTTTTTATTATAAAACCCTTATATCCATATTGTCTATAAACATAAAATGAGTGAAATAAATCAACATATCAGCACATCTTTCATGGTGACTGGTGAAGCATGGAATAATTTTAATATACATTTCACGTTTTTGATCCAGATAATCAAGTTGTACATCAACCAGCAACTTATTTTTATATGAACGATACTGTCATATTTGTAAACGACCTGCTATTTTAGCCCCACATGAGGCGGAAATTAATAAAAGACTATTTGATGGCTTGATAAATTCGTTGAACTCTTCCGGACACTCCGAAAGGAGAAAACCTTAAGGCCGACCTTAAAGATACAGTAAGTAATTGATAAAACTACACAATCTGGCTAACAGGACCAAATCTTTAATAAATATGTCGGTTCCAGACTGTATCCCGGTTTAACCAGTCCTCCCCAGGCCTCTTATCTTCAGATTCAATCCAATATAAATAAAGTACTTTTATTATAATTATTATTAAACATCGTTATTGATAGCTGTGTAGAATGGCACTTGATGACCACTCGATCTTCCAGAACAGTTAGACAGACAGTACACACTAACAAAAATGAGTCTTTCAGTCTTTCAGACTGATGGGGTTTCGGTCCAGAGGCGCGAGTCCAACCGTCGGCCATTTTGGCTCAAATGCGAACAACCCTGCAGTCGAGTCAGGGTTCCTGAAAGGGCTCTGGAAGAAACCGCTGGGGGCGGGGTTATGTAAAACAAGTGGATGTGTGTGTGGCCACGCCCCCTGGCTGAGCCACGCCCCCTGAGTCCCTTGTAGAAGCGTCTTCACAGAATCTGCTCAGTACTGGATGCCGAGATGTCCAAGAGTCTCCAAGCGGCGTATGGGTTCAGCTCGTCCTGATCTCGACACAACGCCCAGACGTACATCATCCTCAGAACCTTCCCCTGAAATGCAAACGGTGGATTTCATGAACGCCGTCAGATCTATCTATCTATCTATCTATCTATCTATCTATCTATCTATCTATCTATCTATCTATCTATCTATCTATCTATCTATCTATCTATCTATCTATCTATCTATCTATCTATCTATCTACAACCCGAAATCAGAAAAAGTTGGGACAGTATGGAAAACGCAAAAAAAAAAAAGAAGTGATTTCTAAATTTACTTTAACTTGTATTTCATTGCAGACAATATGAACACAAAATATTTCATGTTTTGTCCGGTCAACTTCATGTCATTTGTAAATATGCATCCTTTCCTGTCATTCAGACCTGCAACACATTTCAAAAAAAGTTGGGACAGGAGCAATTTAGGGCTAGTAATGAGGTAAAATGGTTAAATAATGATGTGATTTGAAACAGGTGATGTCAACAGGTGATTGTAATTATGATTTGGTACAAAAGCAGCATCCAAGAAAGGTCTAATCCTTTAGGAGCAAAGATGGGCAGAGGATCGCCAGTTTGCAAACAAATACGTGAGAAAATTATTGAAATGTTTAAAAACAATGTTCCTCAAAGAAAGATAGGAAGATATTTGGATATTTCACATTCAATAGTGCATAACATAATTAAAAAATTCAAGGAATCTGGAGGAATTTCAGTGCGTAAAGGACAAGGGCGCAAGCCTAAGCTGAACAACCGTGATCTCCGATCCCTCAGGCGGCACTGCATCAAGAATCGTCATTCATCTATAAGCGATATAACCACATGGGCTCAGGACTACTTTGGCAAACCTTTGTCAAGTACCACAATACGTAGTTACATCCACAAATGCCAGTTAAAACTGTACTGTGCCAATGGAAGCCCTATGTTAACAGTGTCCAGAAGCGCCGTCAACTTCTCTGGGCTCGGAGGCATCTGGGATGGACCATCACACAGTGGAAACGTGTACTGTGGTCAGATGAATCAGTATTTCAGGTATTTTTTGGGAGGAATGGACGCCGTGTGCTCCGGACCAAAGAAGAAAAGGATCATCCAGACTGTTACCAGCAACAAGTCCAAAAGCCAGGGTCTGTCATGGTATGGGGTTGTGTCAGTGCCCTTGGCAAAGGTAACTTGCACTTCTGTGAAGGCACCATTAATGCTGAAAAGTACATAGAGATTTTGGAGTATAATATGCTGCCTTCAAGAAGACATCTTTTCCAGGGACGTCCATGCATATTTCAACAAGACAATGCAAAACCACATTCTGCACACATTAAAGTCCTGGCTGCGGAGGAAGAGGGTTCGGGTACTTGACTGGCCTGCCTGCAGTCCTGACCTGTCTCCAATAGAGAATGTGGACAACGAAGACCCCGTACTGTTGCCCACCTTAAGACTTGTTTGCAGGAAGAATGGGACAAAATTACACCTGAAACACTTCATCACTTGGTGTCTTCAGTCCCTAAACGTCTCTATCTATCTACGTCTATATACATCTCTATCCGTCTGTCTGTCCATCCGTCCATATATCTGTTTGTGTATCTATCTATCTATTTAACTACAGTGAGGAAAATAAGTATTTGAACACCCTGCTATTTTGCAAGTTCTCCCACTTAGAAATCATGGAGGGGTCTGAAATTGTCGTCGTAGGTGCATGTCCACTGTGAGAGACATAATCTAAAAAAAAAATCCAGAAATCACAATGTATGATTTTTTAACTATTTATTTGTATGATACAGCTGTAAATAAGTATTTGAACACCTGAGAAAATCTATGTTAATATTTGGTACAGTAGCCTTTGTTTGCCATTACAGAGGTCAAACGTTTCCTGTAGTTTTTCACCAGGTTTGCACTGCAGGAGGGATTTTGGCCCACTCCTCCACACAGATCTTCTCTAGATCAGTCAGGTTTCTAGCCTGTCGCTGAGAAACACGGAGCTTGAGCTCCTCCAAAGATTCTCTATTGGGTTTAGGTCTAGAGACTGGCTAGGCCACGCCAGAACCTTGATATGCTTCTTACAGAGCCACTCCTTGGTTATCCTGGCTGTGTGCTTCGGGTCATTGTCATGTTGGAAGACCCAGCCTCGACCCATCTTTAATGCTCTAACTGAGGGAAGGAGGTTGTTCCCCAAAATCTCGCAATACATGGCCCCGGTCATCCTCTCCTTAATACAGTGCAGTCGCCCTGTCCCATGTGCAGAAAAACACCCCCACAGCATGATGCTGCCACCCCCATGCTTCACAGTAGGGATGGTGTTCTTGGGATGGTACTCATCATTCTTCTTCCTCCAAACACGTTTAGTGGAATTATGACCAAAAAGTTCTATTTTGGTCTCATCTGACCACATGACTTTCTCCCATGACTCCTCTGGATCATCCAAATGGTCATTGGCAAACTTAAGACGGGCCTGGACATGTGCTTGTTTAAGCAGGGGAACCTTCCGTGCCATGCATGATTTCAAACCATGACGTCTTAGTGTATTACCAACAGTAACCTTGGAAACGGTGGTCCCAGCTCTTTTCAGGTCATTGACCAGCTCCTCCCGTGTAGTTCTGGGCTGATTTCTCACCTTTCTTAGGATCTTTGAGACCCCACGAGGTGAGATATTGCATGGAGCCCCAGTCCGAGGGAGTTTAGCTTCTTCCATTTTCTAATGATTGCTCCAACAGTGGACCTTTTTTCACCAAGCTGCTTGGCAATTTCCCCGTAGCCCTTTCCAGCCTTGTGGAGATGTACAATTTTGTCTCTAGTATCTTTGGACAGTTCTTTGGTCTTGGCCATGTTAGTAGTTGGCTTCTTACTGATTGTATGGGGTGGACAGGTGTCTTTATGCAGCTAACGACCTCAAACAGGGGCATCTAATTTAGGATAATAAATGGAGTGGAGGTGGACATTTTAAAGGCAGACTAACAGGTCTTTGAGGGTCAGAATTCTAGCTGATAGACAGGTGTTCAAATACTTGCAAAATAGCAAGGTATTCAAATACTTATTTTCCTCACTCTATCTATTTATCAATCAATCCATCCGTCTCTGTCCATCAATCCATCCATCCATCCGTCTCTCTGTCTATCTATCCATCCATCCATCCGTCTCTCTGTCCGTCCATCCATCCATCCACCAATCTATCTATCTATCTATCTATCTATCTATCTATCTATCTATCTATCTATCTATCTATCTATCTATCTATCTATCTATCTATCTATCTATCTATCTATCTATCTATCTATCTATCTATCTATCTGTCTGTCTGTCTGTCTGTCTGTCTGTCTGTCCGTCTGTCCGTCCGCCGAACTACAATCTTCTAATGTAAAACACCCCTGGTGTGCCGTTACATTTGGCCCTTTAGTAGATTAATACCTGCACAGCCACAGCGGCTCCGGGCCCCGAGTGAGCTCATCGGAGCGGTCGCCGAGGGTAACGGCACTAATGGCTGAGAGCCGCTCGTCATGCGAGCGCTAACTCACCGGGTCTCCCTCCACCACTTCACCCTTCATGTTCCGGATGACCATCACCAGCTGAGCCTGGAAGGTGATGATGAGAACGGGCCCCTGCTCCATCATCTTCCCCATGGCCAGCTGCAGAGGAAACCACAGTTAATCAGAGATTCAGAGGCGGATTATTATTGGGCCTCTTCCCTTCTGTACTTACATCAATGTTATCGATGTCCAGGATCTGTGAGTGGAACTGGAGGCCCATGGCCTTGGCCTGCTGGATGGGGTGGGCCAGCTGACTGTAGGTCTGAAAGCAGAAGCAGAGTCAGAGCAGAACCGCTGAGAGCTCAGCAGAGAACACTCTCACACACACTCATACTCACACATTCTCACACACACACACACACACACACACACACACACACACACACACACACACACACACACACACACACACACACACACACACACACACACACACACACACACTCACGGCCTCATAGCACCAGTCCTTCAGCACCTCCAGCTCGCCCTGGATCATGGCCTGCAAACAGAGAGTCAGGGTCAGTGTGCTCTCTGTGTCTGGGAGCGATGCATGCTGGGATGTCTGTGTCTGGGAGCGATGCATGCTGGGATTTGTGTGTCTGGGAGCGATGCATGCTGGGATGTCTGTGTCTGGGAGTGATGCATGCTGGGATGTGTGTGTCTGGGAGTGATGCATGCTGGGATGTCTGTGTCTGGGAGTGATGCATGCTGGGATGTCTGTGTCTGGGAGTGATGCATGCTGGGATGTCTGTGTCTGGGAGCGATGCATGCTGGGATGTCTGTGTCTGGGAGCGATGCATGCTGGGATGTCTGTGTCTGGGAGTGATGCATGCTGGGATGTCTGTGTCTGGGAGTGATGCATGCTGGGATGTCTGTGTCTGGGAGTGATGCATGCTGGGATGTGTGTGCCTCACCTCGAGGATGTTGGGGATGATGTCTCTCTCACACTGCTTGAGGAACGAGTCCTTGTCGAAACTCGGGTCCACCTTCAGGATCTCAGTCAGAACCTCAGACATCTCCGTTTTAGAGAATAAACCACCTGAGAAGAGAAGAGGAGACTCAGCCGTCTGTCTATTTTATCTATCTATCCATCCATCCATCCATCCATATCAGTACATCTATTTATCCATCCAATTACCTATCATCCATCCATCCGTCTATCTATATATCCATCCATCCATCCATCCATCCATCCATCCATCAGTCTGACTTTATATCTTTCACAATTGAGACTTTTACTTTTAGTAGTTGCAAGTTATTTTGTAAATGCAACTTTTTCTCTCAACATTGTAACCATTTCTCCTCCTCAGTAAAGCATAAGCACAGTGTGTCTTTACCGATGATTGTCGGTCATTTTGTCTGTGACGGTGCGGGACGCTCTGATGAAGGCGTTGTCACTCTCATCATACTTCATCTTCATCTCAAAGAACCCTGGGAGGAGAAAAGCACATGAAGTGACTCGGCTCAATAACACAGCACATGCATCTCACATCATGTTCTGGGACACACGCAGCCTTTCCCTCTTTCCCTCTTATCACTGCGCTAAACGAGGCTCTAACTGCTGCAGTGAACTCTTCAACTACCGCCCAACATCCAGATCTCAGCGCCATCTGCTGGACAGACGCCGCACTGCAGCTCCACTCACTGTTGAAGACAGCATTGTTGTCCTTGAACTCCTTCCACTGCTGATACCATTTAGAGTCCTTGTGAAGCATGTCGCATTATTCAATAAAAAGAGATCCAGCCCATTCCGTGTCAACCATCTTTTATTTTTACTCTCTCCCCTCTCCCAAGCCCCTCCCTCTTAAAGAGACCTGTGATAACACATAACCACACCACATCTCCCCTTTCCAAGAACAAAACACTAAAACAGTAAACCTATATCAACACGAACATTCCTTTTCCTTCAAAATTACTTTTGAACTTATACACCAAGAATATTCACATTCAAAATAAGTGAACTAGTGTATTTTTTCCTCTAAACACTGCATTAACATTTTTCCCATTTACATTTTTTTTTACTCTTCTTTTCACCTCACTGTATGTGAAACCCAAATTAGCTTTCCAGTGACTTATAAGTCCAACTTCTTTGGTTGAATCACTGTTCTTCCTGAACGTGTTTTGTATAACCTGGGAGTTTGGACTGTTTGGTCCTTTGAAGGCTCTGGAGGATGCTCCCCAACCTCTGTTTGATCATTAGATTTTGTAAACACTTCAGCACATGGTTTGGTGTCTGCCATAGGAACCAGATGACGCCTGTTCCTTCGGATGGTGCCTTGAGGGCTTTCCACCAGGTATGAACGAGGTGCTGAATGGGATGCAACCACAGTCCCCTCAGTCTTTGTGTCTGTAATCCAAACTCTCTGACCTGAGGAAAGGTGACTGAGTAGTCTTGCACGATGACGTGTGTTGAAACTGGCAGTCTGCTTCTCTCTCTTTTCCTTTTCCTTTGCTGTTACAACAGTGTAATCAGGGAGGTTTGGAATCAGAAGCAAGTGATGCTGTGGTATCGGTGTGCGTAGTCTTCGTCCCATTAGGAGCTGAGCAGGACTGTAGCCATTTGCCAATGGTGTTGTTCTGTATGCCAGCATTGCCAAATAGGGGTCTTTTGCTTTGCTGAGCAGGTGTTTTACCGTCTGAACGTGACGCTCGGCTTCTCCATTGCTTTGAGCGAATCTCGGGCTGCTGGTGATGTGGTTGAAGCCATAGTCCACTGCGAAGCTTGCAAACATCTGGCTGGAAAATTGAGGTCCATTATCTGAGAAAAGGATCTCTGGAATTCCATGCCGTGAAAACATAGACTTTAAGTGCACAATTACGTCATCAGATCTTGCAGGGGTTAGTTTGGCTATCTCCACAAATCTGGAGAAATAGTCCACCACCAGTAGATAAGTGCTTCCGTGCATTGAAAACAAGTCTGCACCCAGCTTAAGCCACGGTCTGGCTGGAAAATCAGCGGGCATTAACACCTCGGTTGGATTGACTCGTTCTTTAATACATGTTGTACAATTTTGAACAAGCCTGTTTATCTGTCCACTTAGACCCGGCCACCACACTGAGTCTCGAGCAAGAAGTCTACATCTTGCAACCCCCTGTTGCCCTTCGTGCAGCTTCTCCAGAACTGTGTGGCGCATAGCTGCAGGTATCACCAGCCGCGAGCCTTTTAACAGAAGACCATCATGGACTGTGAGGACCGCTCTTTCAGGCCAGAATTTTCTTACTTCTCCTGTTATGTGGCTAAGGTCCGGCCATCCTTCCTGGCATCGTTCCATCACTTCGGAACAGGTGGGGTCTCTTTTTAGCTGTTCTTTGAGTTCGGTTAAATAGTTAGTGCTGGAAGGCATGCACCCTATAACAGTCTCTACATAGATGTTGGTGTCTTCCATCAAGTCTGCATCGTAATTGTGTTCTCCTCCGCTGTAAGTTACTGGCGAACGAGACAACGTGTCGGCTGTTAACAACATTTTGCCCGCTGTATGTGTGATGGTGTAATTGTACCTCATCAATCTCATGCGGAATCTCTGAATCCTCGGAGGAAGTTCTGCTAGTTCTTGAATACCCAGCAGGCTCACCAGAGGTTTGTGGTCTGTCTCGAGATGGAAGTGATGTCCTATGAGGAAATCTTTGAACCTTTCACATCCCCAGGTCAGACCCAAAGCCTCCTTTTCCACTTGGGCGTACCGTTGCTCTGTGGGGGTAAGTGAACGTGACGCATATGCCACAGGTTTCCACTGCTCCTCCTCTTTCTGCAGAAGAACAGCACCAAGACCGTATGATGATGCGTCAGCCGACAGTTTCAGCTCTTTGTTCGGATTGTACAAAGCTAGTACAGGTGGGGATGAAAGCTCACGCTTAAGTTCGCTAAAGGCTTCTTGCTGAGCTCTACCCCAACACCAGTGGTTTCTTTTTGACAGAAGGTCCCTCAACGGCCTGTCCTTCTCTGCAAGGCATGGGATGAATTTACCTAATTGGTTTACCATACCAAGGAAGCTGCGAACTTCACTGATGTTAGATGGCTCTTTCATCTCCAGCACCGCTCTAGTCTTGTCTGGATCAGGTCTCACTCCGCTTTCTGAAATGATATGACCCAGAAACTTGACCTCCCGTCTGCCTAACTCACACTTCTCCAGGTTCAGTGTGATTCCAGCTTTTTCAATCCTAGCTAACACTGCGTGTAGTCTCTCGTCATGCTGAGGCTGAGACTCACCCCAGATGAGCACATCATCCATATGGCACACTACCCCTGACAGTCCTTCTATGACCATGGACATGCGTCTCTGAAAATGCTCCGGTGCTGAAGCAATGCCGAACGGCAGCCTATTGAAAAAAAATCTTCCAAATGGGGTTATAAATGTTGTGTATCTGGCTGATTGGTCCGACAGTGGAATCTGCCAGAACCCCATGTTTGCGTCCAATTTGCTGAAGACCCTAGCCCCACCCAGCAGTCCAAGAGTCTGCTCTACCGAAGGCAAAATGTACTTCTCCCTACATACAGCCTCATTTAATTTGGTGAGGTCAACGCAAATACGCACTGTCCCGTTCTTCTTGGGTACTGGTACCATGCCTGAACACCAGTCGGTCGGCTCCTCAACCTTTGTTATGACTCCCAACTGCTCCATGCACTCTAATTCCTTCTTAACTTTATCCAGCAAAGGAAGTGGAACTCTCCTAGGAGTTGCCAGTGAGAATGGAGTCATATTTGGTTTGAGCTTGATTGTGTAGGGCTGGCGTACCATACCTAGGCCTTGACATACCTTTGGGTACAGTCTTTTGAGCATGTCTGTATCGACACTGTCGAGCCGAGCTACCAAATTGAGCTTTAAAATTGCTGGCCGACCGAGAAGTGCTGTGTGCAGATCTTTAACCACATACACATTCTCTTGCACCGTGAGCTCACCTTTACTAAGTGACTCCTGGGACATCCCCATTACAGAGAGTGGAGTCCCACCTGGCCCCAGTAGTGGCTTATCTGCATTTTCCAGAGTGAATGTCCCTTTTGTTACCTCTCTGAACGTAGACTCTGGAATTACTGTGACGTCTGCACCTGTGTCAATTTTAAATCTTACTTTATGGTGTCTAATGTATAGCTCGACAGCCCAAGCATCCTGGCCCGCCTCTACTGTGCCTAAAAACCAGGGCTCTGTTGGTTCGCTGTACTCTGCTGCATCAATGGCATGCACATTTTTGGCAGTTTTACACACCTTGCTGTAGTGGCCTTTTTTTCCACATGTGTGGCATGAAACATCTTTGGCCGGGCATTGCCATTTCCCATGACCTGGCGTTTTTCCGCATCTTTGACAGTGTCTTTTCTCATTTTTGATCTGAGATGGGGTTGATGCAAACTTGTGAAAACTGCTGGCTTTAAATTTTGATGGGCTCTGTTTTGCTGTTTTTTTATTTGTTTTTGCTGCTACAGCATCAATTTCCGCTCCACCTTTTATTTCGCCTCTCAAGTCAGTCTGTTGTTTTTTTATGACTTCTGACTGACGTGCCATATTAATGGCTTTCTCAAGAGTGAGGTCTCTGTCCAGCTGCATCCGCTCAGATAGTGTACCGTCTCTTAGACCAACTACGAGTCTATCTCTGAGCAGCTCATCATGAAGGGCTCCATAGCTACAGTTTTCTGCCAGAGCATATAGGGCTGTTATGAAGTTATCAACTGATTCATTTGGCTGCTGCACCCTTGAATTAAATCTTGCACGTTCGTAGATTACGTTCTTTTTGGGCACAAAAAATTTGTTGAATGTCTCTTTAACAGTTTCGTACTCGTGCCGCTGCACCTCAGATAACGGCTGTCCTCTCAAAACATCGTCTGCCTCGTCTCCCATGCAGTATATTAATGTATTCACTTGATTAGCCTGCGAGCTGACATGTAGATTACTGGCCTGTCGAAATCTTTCAAACCGCCGAATCCACTTCTCCCACTCTTGAGGTTTTGCGAAGTTGAAAGGCTCCGGAGGCTGAATCGTGAAGGTGGCACTCGGAGGTACACTTGGTCCCGGCTGAACCTGTTGATGCGCCGCTGCCGCGGCGGGACCCGCTTCGTCCTCACTCATGCTGATCGCTCAACTGCCGCTGACCTTTTTTTTCCTCTCTCTGTATCTTGCCGCTCTTCACTGTTGCGCTCTTATATTCCTTTTACTTCTGACACCATGTCGCATTATTCAATAAAAAGAGATCCAGCCCATTCCGTGTCAACCATCTTTTATTTTTACTCTCTTCCCTCTCCCAAGCCCCTCCCTCTTAAAGAGACCTGTGATAACACATAACCACACCACAAAGCACAACGCCCATCGCCTCCCTTCAGGAGAAAGAAAACCACTACGTTAAGATGCTATTCATGAGTAAATGCGTCAAAGTCATTCAGAGTTCATATATACATATAGACCAAACAGGCATAACATTATGACCAGCTTCCTAATATTGTGTTGGTCCCGTTTTTGCTACCAAAACAGCCCTGACCCGTCGAGGCATGGACTCCACTAGACCCCGGAAAGGCTGGACATGGTCTCAACAATGCTTAGGTAGGTGGTGTGTGTCAAAGTAACATCCACATGGATGGCAGGACCCAAGATTTCCCAGCATACGTGTAATATTTCTGTTGCTCTTTGCACTGTTTATTTTCTGTTCAGTAACACAGTTGTTAGTGGAGTGTTTTGCAAACTGCCCCATGTGTGTGTGGGATCGACGATGCTGATAATAAACCCCTGAGAAATATCAGATACATGAGTTTTGCTTACACTTGGCTACAACCATTCAGGCCAGCTATCCGGCCTCTCTGTGAAAAGCGTTACAAACACACAATCAAGGCACGAAATCGCTCCTTATGCTCCCAAAATGTATTCTCTGCAACCTCAAAATTCGCACTGCACAAATTGACCGATGTTATAGTTAGATATGACAGCGCTACTGCAGCATGCATCGCCGCAGATGAGCAGCTGAATATCTCTAAAGCAAACTGCCACAAATGAAAGTAAAAGTTGCAGACGCTCAATGCACAATCATCATCATTAAAAGTAAAGAAACTAAATGATCAGAGCTAACGCCACACTCTCTCTCTCTCCTATTGCGGTCTTTGCATTTTCAATAAAATGCAGCTCATATTTGTTGATTTTGGTGACGTGAACTTCATTAAAAATCATATAGCGTGGGAATTGAAGATCAGATTTATATCCGTTTTGCGGAGAAACATTTATGTGACCAAGTGTAAATGGAATCGTTCTGATAAATCAGATCTGTAAAAACACATGAAGTGGACCAGGTATAAATAGTCCCAGCAAGATAACTGTTCGGGATGCTTGAAATATAGGAAGAAAAATATAAATATTGAATTGGGCAGGGGAGGGGGGTTACATGAATGCATCTCTGAACGAAACTGTCTTTAGAATAGTTTCGATGGCATTTTTACAGCGGTCCCCAAAGAAACGCTTCTTTTCCATAAGCACCACCTGCTGTCAGAGAGTGAATTAGCATTTTTAATCAGTCCATCCGCTTTTGTTTTGTGCAGGTGTGTCCTATGCAACAATTTCACAAAGCTAAAGTCAGACCATTCTGTATTTGCTCTAAGTCTTGAAATTATGCAATCTAATTCAAATCAAAAAACACTGCTCATGTGTGTATCTTTGTTTGGATCGTGATTAAAAGGCAGTGGTTGCCTCACATTTCAAATGGCAAGTTTTTTTAAGGCTAGTTTGGCCTGTTATAGAGCAAATAAACAACAAATAAATTTGCTTAAATAAAGAAAAAAAAAATCGACAGATGTCTCAGAAATAAAAAAAAAACTGGGCCATGAAAAATCTATAGGTAGATCTTGCCTTTCATCAAGGCTGAGGTCAGGGATCTATGGCTTGAAAAGTTACCACTGGCCTACACCTACCCCAACCCTAAACATAATAAACATAATAATAATGCAAATACAGTAATTAAATGACACAGTATTGATGTGCGCATGCCCAGTGCCCGTAGCTGTATCCCTTCAAGTCTTTCCTGCGCAGGACGTGGTGTGATGACATCACCGTTTCACAAAATATACGGATTGGCTTTACACATGAAAACGCAAGGGTGTCGTTTTCAGATTTATCCACTCTGGGACCCGGTTTCAAAAAATATTGGTTTCATGCTCCCAAAAAGCCAGATCAGTGTGGACGAAAAGCTGATACGGTACAAAATTTTAACGTATACAGCGAAACGTGTTTCTGTGTGGACGGGGCTTTAAAGACTTTATCATCACCTGATGGAGGAAATGGAGCAGCGATATGTTGTGTTTATGTATTTCACTGTGATCTCAAAGTATATTATAATGAGTACCAAATCAGTATTTTGATTAACAACAGAAAGATGTTGTTTGTTTATTATTGTGGACAGAAAAACAACAAGAAAAATGAATGAGCTAATAATAAACATTTACAAATCATGTTTTAAATTGTAAATTATATGTTAATATTGTAAAGCTTTATATGTGGCGATCTGCTGAAATTGTTTAAGTATTGTGACAAGTCTCCCGAGCTCTCGTCAGCGTCGCCCTGGCAACAAACAACGATCACCTGCCAGCACTCAGCACGGGCCGGATTGGCACAGCTGCAGGCGATCACCACACCACATAAAGCACCGCACATGGGAACACCAGTCTGAGCACGAACACTCCATGAAGCAGCGCACTAACCTTTCTCTCTCTCTCAGACAGCAGCCTGTGACACTCCGGCCACCCAGACCCTCTGACGTCACCGCGAGTCACCACTGCACAACCGGGAAGAAGGAAGCACCGCGCACCAAAGACTTCACCTCACTGTTTGTTCACCTGCTCACAATAAACCCACCCTCCGGGGGCTTTTCACCTAGCACTGTGTTGCATGATTCTTCACCCTGCCACAGTGGTGGAGAATGCGGGCAAGAGCGTGAAGAATCACCAACCATCCCCGGACTTTTATTTAGTTTTTTTTTCTGTTTCCCCAGTCACTCACGGAACCCGGAAGTAGGGCGGCGCTTCTCCCCGTCATGGAAGACCTGCTCAAATGCTTAACGGAAGTGAGTGCACGTCAGCAGCAGATCACTAAGCACCTGGCAGCCCGTCAAGCCACCATAGAAGAAGAGTTCGCCGCCCTCCGCCTCTCCGCCGCCCATCACGTTCCGCTTCCTGATCCGCGTGTCCGAGCAACCCAACTACTGCCAAAACTGACCTCACAAGATGATGTTGAACTATATTTGCAGATGTTCGAGACCACGGCAGTTCGGGAAAGCTGGGAACGAAGTGAGTGGGCGCGGGTCCTGGGACCCTTATTGTCTGGTGAGGCTCAAAGAGCGTACTTTTCTCTTCCCGCTGAATTGGCTGATAATTATGATGAACTTAAGAAGGAAATCCTCGGACGTCTTGGGCTATCCGCCATCTCCGCAGCCCAGCTGTTCCATGAGTGGGAGTTCAAGCCTCGACGCCCAGCCCGCGCCCAAGCCGCAGAACTGTCGCGGCTCACACGTCACTGGTTGCTCAAGGGAACACCCACCGCGGGTCAGGTTGCGGAGCGCGTCACCGTGGACCGGATGCTCCGAGCTCTCCCACCGCCCACCCGGCGGGCGGTGGGAATGACAAATCCGGCAACCATCGCCGAGCTCGTTGAAGCCATCGAGTTGGCGGAGGCGGCGATGCACCGTGAGCCTGGGGAGCGAGCGCCGTCCTTCCCTCGGAGGGTGGTCCAGGAGCGACGCACGCCGGAAGGTACCCCGCGACCAGTACACAGGCCAGCGGCTCCCGGCCCCGTGGACGAACCGATGCACACGTCCCGGGCAGACCAAAGTCATCCAGCACGACATCCGCACACCACCTGGCGTCATTGTGCGGCAGCGGCCCTACCGGGTCCCCGAGGCTCGGAGACAGGCCATCGAGGACGAGGTCGGTGAGATGCTGAAGTCGGGGGTAATCGAGCCATCACGCAGCGCCTGGTCCAGCCCCATCGTCATGGTCCCGAAGCCGGATGGCACCCTCCGCTTCTGTAATGACTTTCGCCGGCTCAACGAGGTCTCGGAGTTTGATGGCTACCCGATGCCCCGAGTGGACGAGCTGCTGGAGCGCCTGGGGAGGGCTCGGTATATTTCGACGCTCGACCTAACGAAAGGTTACTGGTAAGTTCCCCTCACCGACTCCGCCAAGGAGAAGATGGCGTTCTCATCACCCAGTGGGCACTGGCAATACCGAGTCCTCCCCTTCGGCCTGTACGGGGCCCCTGCTACGTTCCAGAGGATGATGGACATTCTTCTACGTCCCCACCAAGCGTATGCGGCAGCATACCTCGACGACGTAGTCATCCACTCCGAGACCTGGCAGGACCACCTGGAGCGGTTGCGGAGGGTGCTCCTGGAACTCCGGCGGGCTGGGCTAACCGCCAACCCCCGGAAATGCCATCTCGCCCTCGCCGAGGCTCAGTACCTGGGTTTCCGGGTGGGTAGAGGACTGATCCAGCCCCAGCAGAAGAAGATAGACGCCATCCTGTCGACGCCCCGCCCGGAGACCAAAACCCAGGTACGAGCCTTTTTGGGGTTGGCGGGGTACTATCGCTGTTTTATCCCCGACTTCTCCACCCTAGCATCTCCCCTGACAGACCTGACCAGGAAGGGGCAGCCGGAGAAGGTGCAGTGGGACAGCAGCCTGGACAGGACCTTCCGGAGGATCAAGACCGCCCTGACCACGGAGCCGGTCTTGCGGGCGCCCGACTTCAACTGCCCCTTCCTGCTGCAGACGGATGCCTCAGACACGGGCCTGGGGGCGGTCCTTTCCCAGGTCCGCGAAGGTGAAGAGCATCCGGTCACGTACATCAGCCGTAAGCTGACCCCAGCCGAAACCAGGTATGCGGCGGTGGAGAAGGAAGCCCTGGCCATAAAGTGGGCAGTCCTGGAGCTCCGCTACTACCTGCTGGGACGCCGCTTCACCCTGATGACCGACCACGCCCCGCTGCAGTGGATGGCCCGAGCCAAGGACACCAACGCCAGGGTGACGCGGTGGTTCCTGGCGCTCCAGGACTTCCACTTTACGGTGGTACATCGGGCCGGGACGGCCAACTCCAACGCGGACGGACTCTCCAGGCTGTGGTCAGCTTACGCAGGTCTGTCAGGGCGCACTCCCCGCCCACCCCTATGTTCCCCAATGTGTGTGTCTAACTATCGTTACAGGACCAGAGCGACGCTTAGGGGGGGGGGAGTGTGACAAGTCTCCCGAGCTCTCGTCAGCGTCGCCCTGGCAACAAACAACGATCACCTGCCAGCACTCAGCACGGGCCGGATTGGCACAGCTGCAGGCGATCACCCCACCACATAAAGCACCGCACATGGGAACACCAGTCTGAGCACGAACACTCCATGAAGCAGCGCACTAACCTTTCTCTCTCTCTCAGACAGCAGCCTGTGACACTCCGGCCACCCAGACCCACTGACGTCACCGCGAGTCACCACTGCACCACCGGGAAGAAGGAAGCACCGCGCACCACAGACTTCACCTCACTGTTTGTTCACCAGCTCACAATAAACCCACCCTCCGGGGGCTTTTCACCTAGCACTGTGTTGCGTGATTCTTCACCCTGCCACAGTATATATGAATTGTTTCTCCAGGAGGCGCTCGACATCATAAATAATAAAACATGGAGAGACTCTTGAACCTCAGAGCGAGAAAACTTTATTGATAAAGGCAAGAAAATACATTTGGCAAATGGACAGCATGTTAGATCGAGCCAAAATGTTAGTTCTGATGGATCTCCACGTCAGAAATATCAGAAATATCAAATATCCTTGCCAGAAGATATAAGTCTATCAGCCGGAGAGTTGGACTGAGAAAGCAGGAGACGAAGTGATGATCATAAAAGAGCAGAGTTTGTTGAATAATCTTAGTTGCATATGTTTCAATGCTCAGAGTCCGTCCAGATGTTACACCACTCAATGCTCTGGCTTCATCTGACCAGTACATTTCCAACAAGTGTTATTATACCAAGAGAAAAACAATGGAGAATTACTGCTTCACAACATCGTCCTGTGACGATAAAAACCTTGAGACATTCTGTGATCTCCTACTCGTGAAGACAAACATCCCTTCAAACACACAATCATAAGATTCAACAACAAGAGCAAGCAAATGAGGGAAATAAGTCATATAACACATCAAATGACAAAAATCAACAATAACATTATTAAATGATAAGTGAAGGAAATCAAATCATAATCATTTGAATACATGAATGACTAATGCAATTAATATAAAACACAGAAAATAAAACAACACCAATGTATGGTTGCTTTCTTCAAATAAAACACAGGTTGTTGTTGAAAGCCTTTAGATCCGACAGCAGTATTTAAGTGAGATCTGTGTGACTCTTTATTATTTTATATCATTGTTGGATCAGAGAGAAATATAAACTTACAAATAAGATTTTAAAAATCTGACACTGAAAGAGAGCAGAAGCTCAAATAATCATCAGTATTTATTATGACAAAAACACACTTGAAGAATCTTTAAAGTTCAGCGTTCTGCTTTAGATTCAAGCACTTCCTGAAAAAGATGAACATATGAAGCCATGAATTAATAAATATCACAGATATTAATATATGCAGAATCAGTTTGTGAGAAATGACATCATCAATCATGTACCTGATGTGTGAATATGAGCTTGATCTCGTTCAGCTCTTCTGGATCTGATGTCATAAACCACAATCATGACAGTAGCCACGCCCACCAGAGCAGCGAGGACCAATCGAATCACAGCTTCAGTGGGACCACAACAGTGGACAGGGCCTGAGGAATAAAAACATCAAACTGAGATCAGCTCAGTCAATAAACGCTAATATCAGCGCTGACATCAACTAATATCAGCGTTGCTGCCGTACCTGAACATGTGTGGCAGAGTTGAGTGATGTCCAGATGTTGAGTCTGGTGGCTGATGGGATTGTTCAGCACACAGCTGTAGGTGTTTTTATCCTGATATTCCACCTCCAGAGGTAGAGAGAGACTGATGCTGAGATCAGACACACTGATGTTGGACAATGAACTGTTTCCTTTGTACCAGGAGAGAGTCACATGACTCACATTCACCACTGAACACACCAATGAACAATATGAGGATGATGATGATGATGATGAAGAACATTGAGAAGAGTTCCTGCTGATGACAGGAACAGGCAGACGAGCTGGAAAACATCAGAGAATAAAGAGAAATGAGGATGAATGAAGACAGGGACGTGCACAGGGGGGTTGCTCAGGGGGGTTGCTCAGGGTTGCCCTTCTGAGGTGGAAAAAAATAAATTAAAAAATCGTACAATGGATGCAGAATTTCACGTAGGCCTAGATAAAAAATAAATAAATAAAAAAAAATGTGCAAAGCCTCGTTCACTTCCACGAGCCCCCATCCGAAATTGAAAGTCAGTAAACTCTGTTTCCGTGGCTGCACGCGACCGGCACCTGAGCTGAGCATGAGCGGCACTAGAAGGAGATTGTCGCGGTTGTCGGGTGAGACGACTTATCTTATATTACGAAAGGTATAACAAATGGACGATCATCATCATCAAGTTATATGAAATGAATTACAATCTTCATAAATCCAGGATGAGTTTGCCACATTTAGCCTAAATAATCAGACAGATAGCTTGCAGACAAGCAGCCTAGGCTACTATGTTTTTGGTAGACATTAGGCAAAATAAGCTACATGTCTGCTGATAGTTAGTTTCTCACATTTCGTTTTAGCAAGAAGAATGAATGATGGAAGTAATGCATCACATTAATTATTTTATTCAAAATGGTTAAATGCCTAAATCCTATCACTATTTTGGGTATTGTTTGAAGCCAAGATGCCCACTGAAAAGAGGCGGATTCAGGAGAGGGAGAGACGATTCAGGGAGGCAGCAAAGGGCAGCACAAAACTGCAGAACATGTCTGCAAAAAAGCCAACCAGCAGGTGATACAGAGACTTTGCACTGTGATAAAGATGACATGACACTGTGTAGGTGAATTGATTAATTAATCAGACTCATATTTTAGCCTACTAATGGCAATGTTTCATAATTATCATCATTTAAGATGAGGAGGAGCAGTCACATGTAGGGATTTTCATGACTCAAGTCATGTTTTTCTATGTTATTATTAGTAGTAGGTGAGAGCGGGGCACAACCAAACGCTTTTTGACTTTCTCAGTTTGTGTAAATCCACAAGTATTTATTGTTTCCCACATTAATTGCACACGTCTAGTACAATTATGTGGTTTTGTTTCATTAATACAGTGTATACTTTTTTCTTGATTTACCCCGAAAGAATGGAAGTGAAATGTGACAACATGCCCTATAGGTGGGGTACACTATAACATGACCAAATAACAGCTTAAAATGTTATCTGATGTAATCAAAAAAATATACAAGACTAACTAAAATATTTTGCCAATAATACAATTATTAACTTTTTTAAATAAAATAATGGCATTTTTTAATCATAAAAATATAAGCATTTTTGAGTTTGACTACAAAAACATCGCTAAATACAGCTATACAGCATAGTTCAAAACATAATAATTAATAATTTCTGAACATTAACTCTAAGTCATTATTCACATTTTCTCATGGTTTCTCAAAAGAATTCATAAAAATATAGAATATAATGGCATATTTCTAATAGGGGCTCATTGTAACACAGTGTTAACACACACCCCATCTACACAACTGGGATTTAAACCGCGGCTCGTGTCTTCTGCTGTTAAATCAGCATTAAAGAACCATCTCAACTGTTAAATAACAGATATAAGATTACAATAATATCAGATTTGTCTTATTTTAAATAAACACAAAAAACAGAGATGAAAACTAAACTTAAGTAAGAAATGTACTTTTGCTATGGTTAAATACATGTTCAGTGATATCTTCCAGAGATGTTTTAATTTTGGCGCTATTTTTTCTCTAAATAATGTTGATATGGCAACTAGTAAGTACACCAAGTTTCATCATTCTGGCATGTGTGGAAAGGGTTAAAACATGAGTGTTACAACTAACCCCGCGTTAGGTTGTGCCCCGCGCTCCCCTAGTTAAGGTGATTGAGGGCTGTATTTCAGTGTTTTACTTATTCGTGTAGCTATACATATTTTAATAAAGACCCTGTTATTCTAAGTCCTTCATATAGCCCGAGAGTTTTAAAGAGGAAGAGGAAGAGGAAAGAGGAGGAAAAAGCGGGAGCCGCAGTAAAGGCGCAAGGGAAGGACTGAGGACTGAGGAAGCAGGATTTTTTTAACTTGCTGTGGCATGAATGTTACATGAGGAAGATAAGTGACGTGGAGATGATGGTGCAATAGAGTCCTGTTTTATGCCAGCGTGTGAAGATTCCGTTTATCAAGGTGTCCATCTGAGCCCGAATACTGCCTTATTCATTGTGAAGTTTGGAGTGATTTGCAGTGCTGAGTTGATATTTTCACGTGTGGAGTTGAGTATGTTTACAGTGCACACCGTCCTGTGACAATACTTCTTTAGATCTCGCTGTAATAAATAAAACATGTGGAACTGATATTTAACTCACCGTAGACAGAGAGACGGATAATAAAAGGCCACCAGTAACTGTTGTTGTCTAGTCCATATTCTCCAGCATGTTTGATTGTGATGTTTGTGATGGTCAGAGATCCAGTTTGATTGTCCAGCTTCAGTCTGTCTCTGAATCTCCCATCAAGAACATCATCATATACAGTGAAGCTGTCGGACCGTTTATTGATTTTAGCGATTAAAGTGAATTGTCCTTTATATCCAAACCTCCAATGAATCAGATCATCATCCTTCAGTTCAGTGAGACGAGACTCTAGAGTGACTGAATCTCCCTCCGTCACTGTCTTCTCTTCATAATTCCCATCAACACGAATCCCTCCTGCAGAACCTGAAGAATTTTTCACAGATTAAAGCTTTAAAATCTCTTGATGTTGGTTTGATGAAGCTTCACTAAAATACTTTAAATTAATTTAAATGTGAAGTGAATAATATTCTGCAGGACAAAGACAAAAGATGATGAATGAAAAGAGAAATAGATTTATATATGGCACAATAACTAAATAACAGAGGTGTCAAGTAACGAAGTACAAATACTTTCAGCCTACTTTTTACTTCTACTCCTTACATTTTCAAGCAATTATCTGTACTTTCTACTCCTTACATTTTTATAATAGCCTTGTTACTCTTATTCCATTTCGGCATGTTTTCATTCCTTTCATTTTCCAAAAAAAACTATCCAGATAAATCGTGCCATCCGGATAGAGTGAATTTGATTGTGGTTGGATGAGAAGGATAAACACAAACCATTCCGACACCCTATTGGGTTGTAGGTGATCAATCACGCCTGCACCTGCACAAATCACACACAGTGTTGCCAGATTGGGCGGGTTCGCACTTTCAGCCAATCAGCGATCAGCAGGCAGACGCGCTCATTCATGACTTTAACAGGTGTTGTGCCGAAATTCGACTGCCTGCCAGAATCAGGCTGCCCACCGCGTGCGCACGCATGACGTCATTCGTTGCGCAGCCAATACATTTTATATTTTTTTGTCCCCCTTTCATTTTTATTTGATTTAATTTATTGTATGTATTTATTGCGTCCTTGTGCTGATAAACATTGTTTGTTAAATGTCTTGAGAACATACTGAATTATTTTTTATTTTTAAAACCAATAAAAAAAGACGAATAAATAAATAAATAGAGTTCCGCACTTTTTGCTATTCAAAGCTTTTTGTAACCAAATCGTTTCCTCCCAAGTTACACAACGTCACGACAAACTTTCAAATCTCATTTTTTGATAAACAAATGTAATCTTGTAAGGCCTATTTGGCTGTAAATAACAGGAAACATAGGCCTATCCAATATAATCCGATATAATATATATATATATATATATATATATTATATAAATGTACTTTTGGTGAGTTTTTGGGCTGGAAATCATCGACCCAATCTGGCCATATTGATCACATATTCAAATAATGGTTATTGATAACATGCCTCTGAATTTTGACTTTTTGCTCAGTAGTACTCATATGGTTCTTTAATGTATTTGCATTGTCCTAAAATGCGTTGATTTTCAATGGGAATATATGCGGCTGAAACAGGTAGCCTATGCATCTAAAAAATTTCAACATTAACTTTTTAATATAACATTATATTCATGATTCGGATCGTGTGTCAAACCGCCAAACTGCTGAAATTTGGCGATTCAAACCGCTGAATCGACTCACTGATTCATAATGCTTCGAAGCTTCATGATGCCTTGTTTTGAAATCGTCATCAGTAAGTCGTTATTTAGGGTTTTTTTGCGCACAAAAACTATTCTCGCCGATTCATAAAGTTATTGTAGAGTCACTGTAGTGAGATGGACTTTGTAACGACGTCTTTAGTGTCTTTTAAGGGTCTTGAGAGTGAACCGTGCCATTGAGCCAATGGAGGCCTTTAAGAGCCATCAGATTTCAACTAAAATATCTTCATTTGTGTTCTGAAGATGAACGGAGGTCTTACGGGTGTCGAACGACATTAGGTAATTAATGACAGAATTTTCATTTTTGGGTGAACTAACCCTTGAATGAACGATTATTTTGCTTGTTTTATTTTTGCCCGCATAAGGTTTTTGAGTAAGTTCACTGATAAGGTTTGTACTGTAAATATTTTCTACTATTAAAGGTGGAATTTTCTAATGAAAAAGTGCATGTTTGTAACTAAGCAGATTATATGCAACCATTGATAACTCATACAGGTTTGGAACAACTTGAGGGTGAGTAAATGATGACAGAATTTTCATTTTTGGGTGAACTGTCCCTTTAATGGCATTTTTTCCCCTTACATTACTTTTACTTTTATACTTTAAGTAGTTTTGAAACCAGTACTTTTACACTTTTATTTGAGTAAAAAGCTTGAGTAGATACTTCAACTTCTACAGAAGTCTTTTTAAACCCTAGTATCTATACTTCTAATTGAATGCGAATACTTTTGACACCTCTGCTAAATAAAAAGACACTTTAATGTTTAATGTCACACTAAAACTAATGCTGTTGAGGATTTGAGCTTCATATTTACTTTATTTTATTGAATCTATCCATAATAACTGAATATAGACCTGAATTCAAACTTGATCTGACAGTAAAATCACAGATGAATTATTTCTATATGAGAATAACTGTAAATGTTAAATCTCTGTCAATCATTTACAGTTTTTTTATTCGCTTTGGTACTATTTTCACAAGTAAGGTGTACATTTTCAAAACTCTTAGTACAAAAATACAAACTGATCACACTTGTAACACAGCTCGTCATTCTTTCAAAACCTGATCTCATGCTTTCATTCAGTTGCACATATTTTCACTTCATATAATCATTGTTTCAAACACAAGATTATTGTAATATGTAATGAGAACATTTGGTTTAATCACCGAAACACAACAGTGTGATCTTCTTTCAGTTTAGTGCTTTAACAATCAGTTCATTTAACAGCAAACAATGCAAGAAACATGTTTCAAATCACCCTTGATGCTGAATGATCTACTACAGTACCTATAGTAACAGGCTACAGACGCCACATAAGAAAATACAATTACATTATCTAACTTATGTAACTGAATCCATAATGTTTAATAATATCTATTCAAAAGGTCAAAAGGTGTGATGAAGTTACGACATGGCCATGAGGTTATGGGCTATAGAACAGAGTTTGCTGCCAATACAGTAAATGTTCTCATTATACCATATGACTGAATCTATACTGTAGTTTAGCTTTATAAGGGTGAGTTACAGTAATGTGACAGTCTCTACCATGGTAATCAGTTTACAGTATCACATGGCATATACTGTAATGTAAAAGGCTGTATTTGATGCCATCTGTCTTATCCATCCCTTATACTCTATTCTGCTCTATGTTCAAACAAACACACACACACACACACACACACACACACACACACACACACACACACACACACACACACACACACACACACACACACACACACACACACACACACACACACACACACACACACACAGTGTATACATAGGCTTAATGGTTTCTATACTGTACAAACTGTATATTCTCTCCCCTTACACTAAACCTACCCATCACACAAAGCTTTCTGCATCTCTACATTTTCAATATACATTTTGTATGATTTAAGATTTTTTTATTTTTAGGATATTTAGGATATTGCCTAAACACACACACACACACACACACACACACACACACACACACACACACACACACACACACACACACACACACACACACACACATACTTGTTTTTGTGGTATAGAAGGACTTTGATGGCCAAACCAGTATGGTGGTGGTTTAAAGGGACACCCCTTTCCCAATGCCCTACAGTGATGAAAAAACTATCAAAAATGTCAAATATTCTATAGATTAGATTAGATTAGATTAAACTTTATTGTCATTACACAAGTACAAGTACAAGGCAACGAAATGCAATTTAGGTCTAACCAGAAGTGCAATAGCAGCAAGTGCAGGATATACAATGGTTGCATAAGTGCAGGACATGGAAATATACTGAATATATATAAATATGTATAAATAGAGAGATGGTTATTACTATAAACAGAACTGAATTTACAGGTGAGTATGTACAGTGAATTAATATACAGATGGCTATTACTATAAACAGAATTTACAGGTGAATATGTACTATGAATATAATATACAGATGGCTAGTACTTTAAACAGAATTTTTACAGTTAGAGGTATACAATAATATGTTAGGCAAGATGAGGAATATAGCAGTGGATTAAGGTAGTGCAATAAATTATGGACAGAGCTATCCGAAAAAAAGTGTAAAGTGCAGTGGAAAGTGGTTGCATATTACAGTTAGAAGTACGGTGCAAAATGCAAATGTAAACATTGGTACTATAAATACAGTCGGCAGTGCAAATGAGCATAATCCAGTTAAGATATGGTAGTGCAGAATGCATAAGTACACAGTTGTTACTGTAATAAAGAGTCGGTAGTGCAAATAACAAAGTGAAGGCAGATGTGAGGTAGGAGAGTTAGCAGTTTATGAGGGAAGTGGATCAACGGGGGTTTGAGTTCAGTAAAGAGACAGCTCTGGGGAAAAAACTGTTCTTAAGTCTGCTGGTTCTGGTCCGGAGAATCCTGAAACGCCTGCCGGAGGTAAGGAGAGAAAACAGTCTGTGGGCTGGGTGAGAGGAGTCCTTGAGGATGCTGCGAGCTCGATGCAGACAGCGTTTCCTCTGGATGTGCTCGATGGCAGGCAGTGGAGTTCCTGTGATGCGCTGGGCAGTTTTCACCACCCGCTGCAGTGCCTTGCGCTCCGCAACAGAGCAGCTCCCATACCACACTGCGACACAGTTGGTCAGGATGCTTTCTATTGCGCAGCGGTAGAAGTTCACCAGGATAGCCGAGGAGAGCTGATTCTTCCTCAGTGTCCTCAGGAAGAAGAGGCGCTGGTGAGCCTTCTTGACCAGGCTGGAGGTGTTGGTCGTCCACGACATGTCCGCCGAGATGTGGATCCCCAGGAACTTGAAACTGGAGACACGCTCAACAGCCATTCCATTGATGTGGATGGTGTCGTGTGTGCCTCTTGACTCCTTCCTGAAGTCCACGATGAGCTCCTTCGTTTTGGTGGTGTTGAGGAGCAGGTTATTATCAGCGCACCATGTGGCCAGGTGCTGGATCTCCTCCCTGTAGGCAGTCTCACCGTTGTTGCTGATGAGACCAATCACCGTAGTGTCGTCCGCAAACTTGACGATGGAATTAGATCCATACACAGGCTTGCAGTCGGCGGTGAAGAGGGAGTAGAGAAACGGGCTTAGCACACAGCCCTGTGGTACTCCAGTGTTGAGTGTGATGGATGTGGAGCAGGTGGATCCTGAACGAACATTCTGGGGTCTGTCAGTTAGGAAGTCCAAAATCCAGTTACACATTGAAGTGTTGATGCCCAGGTCTCCAAGTTTGGCTTTTAACTTGGTTGGGATGACAGTGTTGAATGCTGAGCTGAAGTCAACAAACAGCATGCGTGCATAAGTGTTCTTATGGTCCAGATGGGTGAGCACAGAGTGCAGTGCCATGGAAACTGCATCCTCTGTGCTCCTATTGCTGCGGTAGGCAAACTGGTGTGAGTCCAATGTGGATGGTAGAGAGTCTTTTAGGTGTTCTAGGACCAGCCGCTCAAAGCACTTCATAACGATGGGTGTGAGTGCTACAGGGCGGTAGTCATTAGGGCACCTCGGGCTAGAGTGTTTCGGCACTGGCACAATGGAAGTGCGTTTGAAGCATGTTGGTACAGCTGCTTGGGCAAGAGACAGGTTGAAAATGTCCGTAAAAACCCCAGCGAGCTGCTCCGCACATGCCCTGAGAACACGACCAGGGATGTTGTCTGGTCCAGCAGCCTTGTGTGTGCTGATCCGGCTCAGTGCCTTGCAGACATCTGTGGAGGAGAGTGTGATTGGTGGGTGGTCAGCTGAGGGTTTGAGCTTGGTGGCAGTTTCTCTGTTGTCTCTTTCAAAACGAGCATAAAAGTAATTTAGCTCGTTCAGGAAGTTGACATCAGTGGCTGCGGGGGTGGAGTGGGTGGGTTTGTAATCACTGATGGCCTGAATGCCCTGCCACATGCGTCGAGGGTCAGAGTTGGAAAAGTGTCTCTCTATCTTTAGCTTGTAGCAGTGCTTGGCCTTTTTGATCCCCCTCTTGAGGTTTGCCCTGGACGTACTGTAGGCTTGTGCATCTCCTGATCTGAAGGCAGTATTGCGTGACTTCAGCAGGAGTCGAACTTCCCTGTTCATCCAAGGCTTCTGATTTGGGTATGTGGTGATCTGTTTCTGGGTTGTAACTCTGTCAATGGTGGTATTGATATGATCCAGTACAGAAGAAGTGTATGAGTCAATGTCCGTGTGAGCGCCACTGGTGGCTTGAGAAGCAAACATACTCCAGTTTGTGTTTAGAAACCTTTCCTGGAGTGTGGAATCTGCCCCCGCAGGCCACACCTTGATGGTCTTTACTGATGGCTTCACACGGTTGATGAGGGGTGAATATTTGGGGCTGAGGAACAAAGAGAGGTGGTCTGACTGTCCCAGGTGGGGGAGGGGTGTTGCAACGTAAGCTCCAGCAATGTTTGTGTAAACATGATCTAAGGTTTTGTTTCCTCTGGTGTGGCAGGAAACATGCTGGTGAAACTTGGGTAGCACTGACTTTAAGTTTGTGTGATTAAAGTCACCTGCAACAATAAACGCAGCTTCCGGGTGATCAGTCTTTTGTTTACTGATGGCTGCGTGAAGTTCTTTCATAGCAAGCTTGGCATCAGCATCCGGAGGAATATAGGCTGCAGTGATAATGGTGGAAGTGAACTCCCGCGGTAGATAAAACGGTCCACATTTAACCATGAGAAACTCAAGGTTAGCTGAACAATGACTCCCAACAATAGCAGAGTTTGTGCACCAAGCTTTGTTAATGTAAATGCACAATCCACCGCCTCTGGTTTTACCGGAGCCATCTAGTGTTCTATCCGCCCGGAGTGTGTGGCGTTCCGCTAGCTCAATAGCGGTGTCCGGTATTCCGCTGTTTAACCAGGTTTCCGTGAAGATTAGGACGTTACAGTTCAAAAGTTTCTTACTGTGTGTGATGCTGAGTCGAATCTCCTCCATTTTGTTCACTAGCGATCGTACATTGGCAAGGAAAATGCTGGGTAAAGAGAGCCGGTAAGGAGTTAGCCTTAGCTTAGCTCTTAGTCCTCCACGCTTACCCCGCCTTTGTTTACGATCACAGCGCCGCCTTCTAGCACTTCCGCCCGGCCGGGCAGAGCGCATCGCCTCGGGCGTCCTAGCGATCTCAGGAAGGAGTCGAAGATTGTCCATAAAACTGTCGGAAATTCGCAAACCAATATCCAAAAGCTCACAGCGGGTGTACGTTGTAAAGGCACAACTGTTCTGTACGAACAGACCCGAGATGAACAAGAAAAATACCGCAAAATTGCAGAATCTGGAGAGAACCTGAGCCTCGCGATCTACTCGCGCCGCCATCTTGGTATTGAACACACAATAGAACAGAAAATATGACAATATGATATTTTGGTGGTACACAAGGACATTCCCGCCCATCCTGAAATGTTCCCGCCAATGACATAATTGTGATTTTTGGGGCCCGATGAGGACACTCGTTTTACAATACACAAAATATGTAATTTCAGTGGATTACAGGGACTAGTGTGTTTTACAGGCACATGACCACACACACACACACACACACACACACACACACACACACACACACACACACACACACACAAATGCAACAACACGGTGTATTACCAAGACTAAGGTGATTTAAGAGGACTGGATCTTTAAACACAATACACAACTGCACAATCCAACATTATAAGGACGTGTGTGTTAAACTGTACATGCCCACACACACACACGGAAGTTATGGCGGAGCTAAGAGATGATCACGTTTGTCTGATAAGAGGCAAAATAATAGCATAAATACTGCTCGGGTTTCTCGCAGAAACTGATCGTTTGGCTAGATAAGACCCTTATTCATCGTCTGGTATCGTTTAAAGCCCTTTGAAGCTGCACTGAAACTGTCATTTGGACCTTGAACCGTTTGGAGCCCATTTAAGTCCATTATTTGGAGAAATATCCTGGAATGTTTTCATCAAAAACCTTAATTTCTTTTCGACTGAAGAAAGAAAGACATGAACATCTTGGATTACATGGGGGTGAGTAAATTATCAGCAAAAGTTTATTTAAAAGTGAACTAATCCTTTAAGAGGACTGATCTTTAGACACAATACACAACTGCACAATCCAACATTATAAGGACGTGTGTGTTAAATGGGACAAGCCTACACACACCTGACGATATGGTTCATTACCAAGACTAAGGTGATTTAAGAGGACCGGATCTCCAATACATTACACAAAAAAGCATACAACATTACAGGGACCAAAGTGTTTTAGAAGTGCTTTAATTATGACTTAAAATATTAACAGAAACATTTTTCCAGTTTTACCATGTGATGCCATTTTAAGAGGAAAATGACACCCTCAAATGTACAAACATGTTTCAGAAAGCATACAGCATCATTACAAAGCTTCGGAAAGATTGACAAAACAAACAGGCACATTTGAAATCAGTCATTAAACAGGCTTTGATATATATTAAATGAACTCACTCGACATGCAATAAATGCTGCAGCATATAGAGAAACGACTTATAAGAGACGCTTTACCCAAAAAGACAATTCTGCACAATTGTCGAGTCAGAGTTTCAAAGCAGCTAACAGGAAAACAGTGATAACAGAAAATGATGTATTATATTACATTTATTAAAATGATATTTGATTATGAAGTTAGTTTGGGCTGTAGAGCAGCTCTAGAAGAGTATAGTGTCGTCGTTCAGTGTTGATTGAGTTATGTTGTAGAAATCATCAGTTATTCCTTTAGTTCATATCATCTATAGCATGGGCGCCGGAAGCAAAACAAATGTGGTTGGGTCCTCTCAGAACATTTTTACTGCAGTAGATGCCATTTACAGTAGAAATATACCGCCTTGTTTGCTAAATGTCTGGTTGGGCAAGAAAAAATAACGGAAATCACCATATCAGTGAGAGCAGCAATAGTGTAGGGGTGAGACGCATGGCGTCAAGTTGACGCAAATCAACCCGCGGTTTGAATCCGCCTTTTGCCGAACTCGCTCTACTCCCTTTTCCGATCACATATCAGATCGGAAAGGCATTTATTTCCAATAGAAATTAAGAAAATATTAGAAAAGTTGAAATAAAGAGTCTAACATGTGTTTAATACTGAGTGTTTATCGGTTAGGGGTAGGTGAACAGCAGGGCCGGCCTGTGGCAAAGGCGGAATAGGCAAATGCTAGGAGCTCCACTCATCCATAGGGGCGCCAAAATGTATTACTGATACTATTTTATTAATATTAATTCAAAATATATCCAAATAAAGCGCAAAAATAGTCCCCCGCATCTTCCCGGTGCGCCTCATCAATCTCCCCCGCCGAGCTACTTGAAGTGCGTCAGAAATATAACGCGCGATCAGTTTAACGTTGGGAATTTGTTGTGTTGCGTCGCCTCTCGCCGCATCTAACGTAGACAGGATTTTAAAACAAGCTAAATGATCTGCCAATGGGGTGAGAAAAATAATCTAGTTTCTGATTGAAATCTTGTTTCTTGTTTCTGTCCCAAACAGAAATAAGATAATTTTTCTCACCCCATTTGGCAGATAATTTTGCCTGTTTTAAAGGGTAACTAAACCCCTGCTCAGAGCTTAACTCCACCCACTGGCAAATTTTGAAAAATGCTGGAAAAGTGGGCAGAGCCCAGCGGAGACAGAGGGGACGAACCGAGGGCGGGGCTGAGCGGAGGGTGTGCACATGAGACCCGCAGTAACGGGTTGATTGACCGCTGTCAGACTCGCAAGTCGCAGAGATGGAGAATGACTAGAGTGACGCCAGCTTTGCAACAGAGCGGTCATTCTCCTACCTTCACCTGAAGTGGAGGAGGGTGAATTGTCTGTAGAGTCAGACACAGACCCAGAGCCTTATCAATGCGAGCCGCTGGCTCAAACTGCGTTCACAGCACGTTACAGTATTGTTATTCTTCACCGCGTGATCTATCTGCGTCCGCGGCAACCACTTGCGTGTCAGGGTTTGAAAGCGCGTCTCATGTACGAAACTTATCTGTACACATGACGGGCGGCAATAATATCGCAAGAAAAGCCTGACGTGCTGACAACTTCATTATTTAACCGCATTTTCTTCAATAAAATGTTAAAGCAAGTGTCATGTCAGTTTCATTCATAATGTTTCTACTTCATGTAACATACATGACAGTTCATACTGGAGTGAAGCCGTTCTCATCATGTGATTGGGGGAAACATTTCTGAGGGCGTGGTGAGCTCGTGCTAGGGGCGCGGATAGTGAGCCGTTGGAGGTACCATCCTACGTCATGATGTACCACAACGTCCAATAGGAAAATTCAACTGCAGTAGCCACCGTTCAACCTTAAGAGGGCAGCACTTTGGCGGTTTTACACCATATTTTATAGAATTAAAACACTTTATACTCAAATGTCAAAACATTTACTTGAATCAATGAACAGCATTAATAAAGCCCCAGTATTACAGATCATTAACTAAAAAAAGTTGGTTTAGGGTTTAGTTACCCTTTAAGCAAAAACAGTTTATTTAATTGCATAGTAAAATACTAATGTTCGCTAATTAAATCCAGTTTTACCTTAAACTATATGCAAGCAGCCGTTCTGGGTTCTGCTGCCCTACATAAGTTTAGCTATAGAATGAAACTAACAAAACCAACAACCAAAATAATAATCCAGCATCAAATGAGACACATGATGTAACATCACTTATTTTAGGCTTTGCTTTTCAGGGTAATTCCTCGATTTCTTACAAAATATCTTATGTTTTGTACACTGTGCTTTCCCAAAACAGGATCCTCCGCGATCTTACACTGCGGTCTTTCAGTCAGTGTGGCCAGTTCTCCTTTGGCTATATGAGCCTTAAAATGTTCAATTACAGCTGTAACTTCAGAATTTGACCAGCACACGTTTTGTTCTTTCAGTTTCGGCCTCGCTGTCATTGTCTGTACAGAAGAACACATGCTTTAGTAAGCTCTAACTATATGAGAGCTCCTCAGGGCCGGCCCGTGGCATAGGCGGAATAGGCAAATGCTAGGGGCCCCACTCATCCATAGGGGCACCAAAATTTATTACTGATAATATTTTATTAATATTCGAAATATTAAAAAATAAAGCGCAAAAAAAACTTAACTAAGTCCACCGCCTCTTCCCGGTCCGCCTCATCAATCTCCCCCGCCGAGCTTGAACTGCGTCAGAAATAGAACGCGCGATCAGTTTAATGTTAGGGGAATTTGTTGTGTTGCGTCGCCTCTCGCCGCATCCAACGCAGACAGCTTTGCTTTTATTTTTTAGGGTGCTTGACCGCTCGCTTCAGGTGTAGACTCAGTGAAAGTTGCCTGATTATTTATGACAGATGGCCGGATTGTAGAGTCAAAAAAAGACAGAAGCCTCTGATGCAGGGAAGAGAAGGGATACACAGCAAAAAATGCTCTTCTTACTTAGTATTTTTGTCTTGTTTCTAGTCTAAATATCTAAAACTTCTTAAATCAAGATGCATTTACTAGAAAAGTAAAATGACATAAGATATATTTTCGTTGACAAAACTAAGTGAGTTTATGCTTAAAACAAGCTAAATGATCTGCCAATGGGATGAGAAAAAAAATCTAGTTTCTGATTGAAATCTTGTTTTTTGTTTCTGTCCCAAACAGAAATAAGATCATTTCTCACCCCATTTGGCAGATCAACCCCCACAGAAAACAAGAAAAAAATATCTTATGTCATGAATAATGTCCATAGAGTTGTTTACTTCGATATTTATTAGCGAATGAATGGTTAAGTAAATGTTTATATAATTAATTATGGTGTTTTAAACAAGTGAATCTTGTTTCACACACACATGATCTTATTATTTAATTGCAAATACTATCACTTTTTTAATAGCCTAATGTTTTTACTCTACAGTCGTGCAGTTTTAAGGGGACATATGGACATTTTAAAATGTATTTGCCGAAATTAGTAATGATATTTATGTACAGGTTTATTTAAAATAGCAACATTTGATTTAAATTTCACATTAAATATCTACATTTCTCAGTTTAATTCATGGTGAAAACATGAATGTGCGTAGTTAAGTGGAAGATTGCTGCCATCTATTGGAAAACAAACACTTTTGCTAGTTCTCAATGAATAGTTTGTGCATGAATGCTAGATACACTCTTGCTATTTGTGTTTGGGCTGTAATGTGGCGTAGGTGCTATTTTTGTATAGCTTAACTATCATCAGCCTTTTAAAAAATAAAATAATAATAATAATAACATGAACATAATGACAGGGTAGAATGGACGGGACAACATATAAAACAACAACATTAAAAATAAAAACATTAATGCATTACAAAAATGAAACAGTAGTAATTCCACAACTTAGACTGATAACATGTAGTGCTAAACCTTGATACAAGGGGCACCAAGTAAAATCTTGCCTAGGGCAGCAAATTGGTCAGGGCCGACCCTGGAGCTCCTGTACTTACACTGATGGAGGTATTCTGATTTAAACCTCAGGCACCTTGAGAAACTTCAGTGGCTTTCTCATCTTTTGAACACCTGGAAGAAATCATACACTGTTATACACTGATCAGAAACTCAGATATAACTCAAACCTGTATCTAGAACCTAAAACTGCTTATACACCTGATATCTAAAAAAAAAAAAAAAAATTCAAATGACATTCAAAATATTATTCTGGAGATGAAATGTTATATTAAACACCTCCTTTTTAAGTTTTTGACCAACATGAACATGATCAACTTATTGGTATAGGCCAGCATTACAATGTTGGTGC
Organism: Gobio gobio; assembly: GCF_949357685.1. NCBI lineage: Eukaryota > Metazoa > Chordata > Actinopteri > Cypriniformes > Gobionidae > Gobio > Gobio gobio. The sequence continues at coordinate 3,567,208 of NC_137120.1, forward strand.
AACACTGATTCCATTAATGTTTCACTATATAAAAGTGCAAAAATCGGATTATTGATAACTGATTATTACAATTAATGGCAAAAGGAATGTTTAGAAATGTAAACTGATATTACCTACTGACACACTGTGTGCAGAATTATTAGGCACGTTGATTTTCTGATCATATTTTTTTTCCAGGGACATCTGACCAATTCCAAACCACAGTAATCCTAATAACTACTATTAATTTAGTATTTAATAATGTATAAGTGATAAATAATTGTTCATGAAGGCTGTAAATGAAAAACACCTTATATTCAGGTGTGCAGAATTAGTAGGCATGTTTTCTTTTACAGATAAATGAGCCAAAAAAGAGATTTAACTAGGACTGAAAAGTCAAAAATTATTAAATACCCATGAGAAGGATGCAATACTGATGCAATACTAGACATTGCAGTTAAGGCATGACCATTGGACAGTGAAAAGTCCTCGCACCAGTTTCTTCTTGTTTGGATGTGACAGAACGATCCGACCTTCAGAGGACTCCGCAGAATGGGCATCTTTCTAGTCCCATCTCCCTGCCCTTCCGCTGCATCAAGGGAAGCACAACACAGCAGACTCCTTTCCCTCCGGTAGGAGGGAACCAACATAAAGGTGTTTGCTCACCGGTTCCTGTTTGCAGCGGAGGGGCTTAACATCAGTCAGGCAGAGCTCAAGGACATTTTTAACAACCGCTTCAATGAGCCTATCAGCGCCTGGGAGATGGGAATGCTGGGGACGCTATCATTTTGGCAGTTTGTGGGGTATGTTTACGATCGTGATGGTGGAGGAGTGCCCTGGAGGGGTGGTCTTCCACCTCTTGGGCCTCCCCCATTTTTCCCCACAGACTGCCAAGTCCCCAGTCCTTCGATGACCCCTTCGGGGAGAAGGAGGAGGAAAAACGGGGTCACCACATCCGCCACCTACCCGGTGGTCCCTGTTCCGGTGGTCCCTGTTCCGAAACGGAGGAGGATAAGGCCAGTTCGGGTGGTCCCAGTTCGGGTGGTCCCTGTTCCGGTGGTCCCAGCTCCGGTGGTCCCTGTTCTGATGGACCCAGTTCCGGTGGTCTCTGTTCTGAAACGGAGGAGGCGAAAGGCTCCCTCCATGCCTGCTCCGGTGGTCCCTGTTTTCCGGTGGTCCCAGTTCTGGTGGTCCCTGCTCCGGTGGTCCCGAGTCCGGACACGGCCTGGAGGGCTGTGATGGGATGTTTCGTGGTGGCAGTCCTGCGTGCTTTCTCCAAAGCTCTGGAGGTGGTTCCTGTGATACCAGTTCCGGTGGTCCCAGTTCCATTGGACTCTGTTCCAGGGGTCCCAGTTCCGGTGGATCGTGTTCCTGTGGATCGTGTTCCGGTGGTCCCAGTTCCGGTGGATCGTGTTTCGGTGGTCCCAGTTCTGGTGGATCGTGTTCCGGGGGTCCCAGTTCCGGTGGATCGTGGTCCCAGTTCCGGTGGATCGTGTTACGATGGTCCCAGTTCCGGTGGATCGTGGTGCCAGTTCCTGTGGACTGTGTTCCGGTGGTCCCAGTTCCGGTGGATCTTGTTCCGGTGGATCATGTTCCGGTGGTCCCAGTTCTGGTGGATCGTGTTCTGGTGGTCCCTGTTCCGGTGGTCCCAGTTCTGGTGGATCGTGTTCTGGTGGTCCCTGTTCCGGTGGTCCCATTTCCGGTGGATCGTGTTCTGGTGGTCCCAGTTCCGGTGGATCGTGTTCAGGTGGTGGATCGTGTTCCGGAGGTCCCAGTTCCGGTGGATTGTGTTCCGGTGGTTCCAGTTCCGGTGGATCGTGGTCCCAGTTCCGGTGGATCGTGTTCCGGTGGTCCCAGTTCCGGTGGATCTTGTTCCGGTGGTCCCAGTTCCGGTGGATCTTGTTCCGGTGGTCCCAGTTCCGGTGGATCGTGTTCAGGTGGTGGATCGTGTTCCGGTGGTCCCAGTTCTGGTGGATCGTGTTCTGGTGGTCCCTGTTCCCGTGGTCCCTGTTCCCGTGGTCCCAGTTCCGGTGGATCGTGTTCTGGTGGTCCCAGTTCCGGTGGATCATGTTCAGGTGGTGGATCGTGTTCCGGTGGTCCCAGTCCCGGTGGTTCCAATTCCGGTGGTGGATCATGTTCCGGTGGTCGCTGCTGTGCCGGACGTGCCACCCAGGCTCCTGCCTCTGCCCGCACCGCCCTGGCCACCGACCTCCGCGTGCTGCCTGGGCCGCCTGAACTCTTTGTTTGGTTTGTCCCTCCCTGGTCTGTCCTTCCCGTCCCTAGTGGAGCATCTGGTAGCCGCTCCTTAAGGAGGGGGTAATTTCACATGCCTGTCCTGTCTTGTGTAGCACGTGTGGTGTTTTTGTTATTCTCCTGTCTCTGTCTAGATCCCACCCCCCTTGTTATCGCGTTATTGGTTTCATTTGCCCCTCCTTTGTTCCCTCATTCCCTGCTTGATTTGTCCCCTTTATAAGTTCCTTTGTGTGTTCAGTCTTTGTCGGATCGTTGTTATATCTACGTCTCCCGTTTCCCCCGTGATTTCTGTTTAGTAGGTTTTCAGTTTGTTTTGTTATTTCGAGTTTAGGTTGCCCCCTCGTGGGTTTTGTTTTGTATTTATGTTTATTTTTATAAATAAATCCTTTATTTCTGCACTTGAATCCTCGCACCAGTTTCTTCTTGTTTGGACGTGACACGCATCTTATTACAAATGGGGTTAAATACTGTAATCAACTGTCCACAAAAATGTTGGATATAACAACATGACATCATGACTTTGCGTAAACATACACGGCACTTTCTAAAGCCAAATGGCGTGTTATCTGTACGCATTTTGAGCTATCCGCGTGTATGTCTACGCTGTGTGATTCCGCGTGTATGTGTACGGCGTGTGATTCCGCGTGTATGTGTACGCCGAAACGAACATCATCTCCGCGTGTATGTCTACGGCGTGTGATTCCGCGTGTATGTGTACGCCGTGTGATTTCGCGTGTATGTCTACGGCGTGTGATTCCGCGTGTATGTGTACGCCGTGTGATTCCGCGTGTATGTGTATGCTGTGTGATTCAGCGTGTATGTCTACGCCGTGTGATTCTGCGTGTATGTGTACGCCGTGTGATTCCGCGTGTATGTCTACGCCATGTGATTCCACGTGTATGTGTACGCCGTGTGATTCCGCGTGTATGTGTACGCCGTGTGATTCCGCGTGTATGTGTACGCCGTGTGATTCCGCGTGTATGTGTACGCTGTGTGATTCCGCGTGTATGTGTACGCCGTGTGATTCCGCGTGAATGTAAATGCATTTATAAACATACTAAATTATGCTTTTTTGAAAATGTAAAAATGCAGAATGTTTCCTGTGATGGGTAGGTTTAGGGGCAGAGGCAGTGTGTGTGTGTATGTGTGTGTGTGATGGGTAAGTTTTTGGCCGATCTCACGAACCGATCCTAATTTAATGACGTCATCGCGTGAGGGCGTACATGACGTGTGGGGTAGGTAGTAGCAAATATTCAAACAAGAGCTTTGAAGGCCGCGTGCACGTTCGCCAAACTGACGGAACGCGATAATTCTGAAAATTATACATATTTCTAAAATATTTGTTGTTGGACAATAAATGTGCCATATGTAGAATTTTAAACCTACAAGTATTTATATTTTTATGAAAGTGAACATTATAATTGGGTAATCAAATGTAGGCTAATATGCTTTTGTTTTTATTTTCATTTTTAGTTTAGTGAATTAAAAAACTAAATTATTAATACATGACTATATTACATTCACTGTATTTGTTCATAGCCTTCAATATATCAACATTGTTTTAAGGACATCATTGGGCAGGATGTGAAATAAAAGTATTGTTAAAAATACAGATTTTTTTTTTTTATCCAAATAGAAAAATGTAGAAAATACAGCCCTATTAAGTATCCTGATATGCATAGTGGTATGCAGAAACCCCATTTAAAAGGCATATTAAAATGTTCACTGTATAATGAATACTTTTTGTGATTATTTAGTACCCTGTTAAAGCAATAATTACATTACATAATTACCATAAACATGTAAAAAAAATATAATAAAGGCAACATCTATAGTTTTTTTTTTAATCTGAAAAAAGGTTAACAGTGATCAGAGACCAGACCAGGCAACATTTTTCCAGTCTTCAACTGTCCAATTTTGGTGAGCTTGTGCAAATTGTAGCCTCTTTTTCCTATTTGTAGTGGAGATGAGTGGTACCCGGTGGGGTCTTCTGCTGTTGTAGCCCATCCGCCTCTAGGTTGTGCGTGTTGTGGCTTCACAAATGCTTTGCTGCATACCTCGGTTGTAACGAGTGGTTATTTCAGTCAAAGTTGCTCTTCTATCAGCTTGAATCAGTCGGCCCATTCTCCTCTGACCTCTAGCATCAACAAGGCATTTTCGCCCACAGGACTGCCGCATACTGGATGTTTTTCCCTTTTCACACCATTCTTTGTAAACCCTAGAAAATGTTGTGCGTGAAAATCTCAGTAACTGATTGTGAAATACTCAGACCGGCCCGTCTGGCACCAACAACCATGCCACGCTCAAAATTGCTTAAATCACCTTTCTTTCCCATTCTGACATTCAGTTTGGAGTTCAGGAGATTTTCTTGACCAGGACCACACCCCTAAATGCATTGAAGCAACTGCCATGTGATTGGTTGATTAGATAATTGTATTAATGAGAAATTGAACAGGTGTTCCTAATAATCCTTTAGGTGAGTGTATTAATCAGTAAAGCTGACGGCACAATGAATCTCTTATTTACATGTCTACACTTTATTAGAGAGGATTAGCGCGTGTGCAGAACTGGACAACAACTCGAGCGGTGAGTGGATTCTAACTTCAACACCTGTGATTGGCCATTGCGTTTTTAGAAATCAATAAACATGTCTGTGATTGGCTACATTACTCACCGAAGGGGAAACACGTTGGAAATGTAATCTAGTTTTGTGTGTTTTTAGCGGCATTCACGCTGTAAACCAATGCTGCCTCTCAGTCGTTTTGCCACTCAATGTGGCGTAACCGCAGTCACTCCAGCTGAAGATGACGTCACGTGCATACCCTCTATAAGTGCGCTAGCACCGTTAGCATCACACGCTAGCTGGTTTCTAAAGCCTTGTTTATACTTGACGCGTCTGCAAGAGCGCGTGGGTGCGCATGGCAAAAATGACGCCAACGCGGAGTGGGCGGTCCTGTGCATTTGTGCGCCTTGGGTGCGCAAGACCCCATTTCGCCTGGCGGTGTGCAGCGCATTTTTTGTAACAGCGCGCGGGACTCCACATCCGAAGTTGAACGTGTTCTAGGCCAATCTAGCCGAGCATTACGTCTCAGCACACCGGCACCCCGTTTGCACATACAAATTAGGTGCTTATATTTACAAAATTAGTCTACAAAAGCAGAAATAAGCCCTTTTAAATAATGATCCATGTTTAATTAAAAAAAAATCACGAAACTAAATGAAAATGTTTAAGAGATCGTTAATTTAGTTGTATACATTTACATTTACATTTACGCATTTGGCAGACGCTTTTATCCAAAGCGACTTACAGTGCACTTATTACAGGGACAATCCCCCTGGAGCAACATGGAGTAAAGTGCCTTGCTCAAGGATACACTGGTGGTGACCGCTGGGATCGAACCAGCAACCTTCTGCATATCAGTTCCATGGTTTAACCCACTGGACCACCATCTCCACATACATGTGTGCATATATTTTGTTCTCATGTCACAAGTTATATCAAGGTTTACTGAATTTTACACAATCCTTTTGTAGTGTGGTTTTTGGTGAAGCGTACTAAAATAAATATCATCACCTGAGTACATTAGCCATAGACAGTAGACATTAGCCCACTTCTTATCAACGCTTTTTCCTGATGGTTTATAAAACAATTACTCCGAGTTGCCCTCTGTCGTTTCAAAGAATAGCACAACGGCGAGCGCGTCGAGTATAAACGCCTCGTCCGTTTGGGGAGGAGCGCGCGCAGTCAGCGGAGGCTCGCGCTGCGGAGCCAGGTGAAAGTATAAACAAGGCTTAACTGTAAAACGAGCTGGGAAGAGCTAACAGGACATGCACAAATATGCCAAACGGACCCACATTTTATTAGAGGAGCATTACAACATTATTAAACAGTATTATAACTTACCTTTCAAATAACAGTTGCCTTCATCAGGTCCGCAGACGTCTTCTGTTCTCATGTCTGGTCCAAACACGAAATGAACTTGACCCATACTTGACTATACCACACTTATCATAATATGAACGGGATTTTATCTCATATTTCATAATTAATATATTACTTGCAAAAATACTTAAATAATTAGTATTTTGCATTATGTTGCTTATTATACAGACTAAAGGCCTGTACACACCGGGACGAATATCGCGCGCTTATCGCCAGCGTTTTTCGTGACGTTTTTCGGCTCGTCTTGAGTGTTCATACCCAAGCGATTTCCACTGGCGATGCGCAGAGTGAACGTGAACATTCAGTAGATGCGCTACCGGTACACAAGGTGGTGCTGCGGCACTTTGCACTTCTGACACTCGCTTGTCACACAGAAGAAGAAGAGAGACAGCATTTACGTGCTTGCCAAAACCATAGACATTTTTTGTCTTTGTCTATTTACTTCTTCGTCGTATCAATGCGTGCTCGGCAAGACTGTTTTGTGATTAAGCGCCACCAAGTCGTGTTTTACTGTCACTTCAGCAGCTCCAGGCACGTGAACAAAAGCGCCGATCTTATTGGTTGGCCAGTTTTTAACGCGCCACGTCAAAATAAAAAAACGAACCCAAGGCGTTTTTTTAAAAATGACGCTTTTACGCCTGCCGTTTTGCGCGTCGGTGTGCACACTCACTTTGGCGCCCTTTGTTTAATCACGAGGCATTAAATGTCGGCAATAAACGCGCGTGAAAATCGTCCCGGTGTGAACATGCCTTTATGCTGAAGCTGAATGAAGCTCCGCCCACCGGCGCCATCTTGTTTTCGCGATTTCCCGCCTACCAGTACCGATCTGTCCAATCAGAGACCTCAAAACTTACACTTATGTGTATTATGCAAATGTTTGATGACGCAGGTGTTATACCGGGACCTGGCTCCAGGGGCGCACTCTCGGAATCAGGGATACACTGTGTATAGTAAAATTTCAGGGTTTTGTGGTATGTAAGGACATCGCGCCAAAATTGGAGAAGGTGCTTCTGGGACATAGTAAATGACATCCACACTGCCAGAATTATGAGGACATGGTCCCTGTCCTTAAACCCAAATGTCCCCGTAATGCTGGTGCGTATTCAGGTCAAAAGTCCTTGTAAACCACAAACACACACACACACACACACACACACACACACACACACACACACACACACACACACACACACACACACACACACACACTTTGAACATAGTGGTTATAATCTAAAATAAATTCCTTATAATGTAAAAATAATGAATTAATTACAATGATTAAGGTTATCCATATCGGAAATTGCAAACAAAGTAAAAACTATTTCTATAGAATCAATATCTAAAGAAATCTCTAGGTGTACCAAATGATTCATTGATTAACCTTTAAGATCATTCGGATTAAATAAGAGACAAATGTATTAAACTGAACGAGAAGAAATGCAAATCAAAAGTTTGATAGTAAGAGCTTTATGAAAGGCAGTTGCTGTGAACGAAACATTTATAAAGATTAAACAGTTATTTTGTGTAGTGAAAAGGATATGTTGTGTTTTTGTGTATTGTACTAACACAATTGAACTAACACAATCCGCTTCGCATCAGGGTCCTGATCACTCTGTCAGGGTTTATTCTGCGATAACAACCGGCTATATGTACATTATCCCTTACTTATAGTAATAGTTACTCAGTGTGTTAATAAATGCTTTATTATCATGTATTCCTGCTGTAATTCATGATTAATTCAGGTAGTTATGAAACATTTAGTAGTTGTCAGTGAACTATTTTTGTGAGCTCATCTAAAGTGAGGACTATTTATGCCTCATAAAGCTTTACAAAGGAGATTTAAAGGCTCAGTTATCTTCTCAAGAGAAAGGAAACAAACACAACACATAGTGATACAGAACATAGAGATATTTATTTCAAGATGTACACTTTATATAACATGAAATATAAACCTCTGCAATGTCATAGAGGAACTAAACAAGCAACAAAGTGAACAAAAAAGAACAAAATAAGAAAGCAAGTGAAATAAGATGCTGCTTGATGCATCGCTTGTGCTGAAAAAATCCCCCAATGCTGAAGTCTTCTCATCAGATCTTCATGCTTCTTCCCTAAATAATAACACAAATGTTATCAACAAAGTTTCTTTTTAAAATCAATTTGATTGGCAATTATCAGTAAGATCAAATCAAATCAAATTCTATTTTATACATCTGGGATTCAGACAGTTGTGACCGATGAATAAGAGGTTTTTGAACAGGACAATGTTACCTCCATTTTTTTTCCTTTCTTTTTTTAACCCTTGCCTGTACCAACTACATATGAGTAGTTTTATTTATTTAAATGATTTATTGCTATTTTTAAATATGCTTTATGTAATATTAATTACTAATTAAATAATATATTAAATACAATTTGTTAAAATAAAAAACTATTCTTTCATTACAGGCAAGCTACATCAAGGATCCTAACTGTAAAGTTTAGGTGTAATTCTGTGTCTGTCCAGCTGGTGTCCTTCACGAGTCTCTTACTACTTAAGATGCACTTTTAATTGGATATAATAATATCATCATCAAATCATACTTCACTGCTTTCACTGCGCTTAGGTTTCTACATCTATGACTATAATCTATAACAGTTAAAGGTTTAAGTTTAGATATGGAAATGATCAAATCATGCACTGCAGGAACAGACAGCGGCAGGAAGAAACAGACACAAACTCTCTGTGTACGAGCGCAGAACAAAACCAATAAAGCTATCGTGTGTGGTGGAGCTCACAGAGACAGAACAGCAACTGCACAGTTCATGTGTGATTCCTAGTGTTCATGCATGAGCTTCATCTGTTCATGAGTGGCTCAATCACTTCTTTTTCTTTTTTGGCACCAGGTTCAGTTCATCAACATTCAATGACATTTACGCTCTACATTGACTGTCGGCTAAATAAACACATTTTACATCCCTCCCAAAAGCTGACTATCATTTGTAAGCTAGCTTAAACAAACTTAAAGTGTCATGAAAATTCTTACCTTTTACGTGTCTCGAAAGCGCCGACTCCCTCATGGTGAAAAGCTGAATGTTCTTTTTGCAGACTTTGGTCCTCGTTAATTCGTGTATCATTCGTTCAGTCGATTTTTGATTTAATATTGAAAGTTGAAAAATGAGAAAACTGATTTCGACTTGATTTTTAGTTTTTTGTTCAGAGGTAGAAAAATGAATAAACAGTTTGAATATTCGATTTCTACACGTGGGCGGGAATTATACGTCCCTTTCTGCTGATTGGTCAGCCGAAGATCAAACTATTCCGTCATCGGTTCTTCCTCAGTCCCGCACAGCAGAATAAAAGCCATGCGCTTCTGCAGCTGTACGGATTCTTAACGTGTTTATACTACATTTCATATTTTTTCTCATCAAACAACCAGACTAACGAATGGCTCGACACAACCCATACCGGGGCAGAGCCTAGACAGGGCTTTCTTCTGTGTAGACCAGCGGTTTTAGTCCAGGAAAGTGCAAGGGGTCCGCAAAATAATTTGCTATATCCTACAATATTTTCCGTAGGCCTACTGTAAAGTCACGTTTTTTTTATCGTGAAACATGCCTTGGTTTATTCCAAAGTGACTTATATAATGCATTTAAGGTCAAATAATCGAAATGTAGACTTTTTAAAGTAGGCTGTTTTATTTCATGTTGTGCGTTTTACATTTTACACATGTTACTACATTTTGTAGTCATTTTAAATGTACACAAATAAAATAAATATTTTACTGGTTCGAATGAGGAAAAAATTAAGTGATAGCGCCGGCAACTCGCGAACATATAAAAAGTTTGGTTTAATTGAATTTGTCTGTTGTACAATATTAAGGCTGTGCAAGTCAGTACTTGCTGTTATTCCAAACTCATATCTCTGCATGTGAAGATGCCGATTTAGCCGTATGGGACTGGACTGGACTGAAATACGAAGCCTTCTTTACATAATAGCATCCAAATGTTACATTGCAAATATGGAAACTTTGGACCGAATGAAAGATGCACGAGCGACGAGTCCAATGTCGATATGTTTCAATTCAAGTAAATTAATTTAGGCTTGGTGTTTAAACTAAATGTTGTTTGTAAACAACAATAAATGGCATAATATATAGACTATTTTATATAGGCTAGGCTTCTATGTATATTTTTATTATGTGGCTACTTATATTTTTCATTCTTGTTGTTTTCTGAATACCATTCATTTAAGGATTTGTCATACAGTGATGGGAAGTAAAATAGCCTACACATAGCCTACATAGCGTACGTGTTAATAGTGTTTATAATGTTAATGTTGTATTTTATTTACCAGTATTTTTCTGAATGTAGCCTATGCTATCCTATGTTTCTCTCTCAACATGACCCGGCGTGTGAATTACACTCGGTGCAACTTTTCTGGCAAATATGGTCAATTATAAAATATTCTTTATTATTACAAAATGCATACGATGCGTTATAGGCTATACACTGTGTTAATTATCCCCACCCTAAATTTTTTGGCCTATTTATTTTTTAAAGCGGATGCAAATATAGACTATCGTAACATAATCTATATCCTATGCAACTCATATTCCAAGCGCTCTGAAGGTATACTGGTTTGAGAAACAAACCGAAATGGCAAGTTATTACATGCTTTAATGAAAATCTTTTGGGATCAATTTTAATAAAACATAAATCATAAAAAAAGAAGAGTATGTATTTTAATATCTCTGTTCTCCGGTTTTTCTGATTCCAGCGCATCATTCTTTCCTTTTTGCATTAGTGTTTAATATATATATATATATATATATATATATATATATATATATATATATATATATATATATATATATATATATATATATATATATATATAATATTTACTTAACCAAGGTAGGCTATGACGGCCGTCTTACACTGCCAGCTGATGCAAAGAGGTGAATAATATCTACACAGAAGAAAGCCCTGTCTAGGCTCTGCCCCGGTATGGGTTGTGTCGAGCCATTCGTTAGTTTGGCTGTTTGACGAGAAAAATATTAAATGTAGTATAAACACGTTAAGAATCCGTACAGCTGTAGAAGCGCATGGCTTTTATTCTGCTGTGCGGGACTGAGGAAGAACCGATGACGGAATAGTTTGATCTTCGGCTGACCAATCAGCAGAAAGGGGCGTATAATTCCCGCCCACGTGTAGAAATCGAATATTCAAACAGTTTATTTATTTTTCTACCTCTGAACGAAAAACTAAAAATCATGTCGAAATCTCGTTCCTTCTCGTCAGTTTTCTCATTTTTCAACTTTCAATATTAAATCAAAAATCGACTGAACGAATGATACACGGATTCCGTTTCAACCATAATTTGTTTCTTATCTTTTTCCAAGCCAACTATCATTGAAGCGTCGACCGCCCGTCATGTTGTCTGTTCATCTGTAGTGTCACTCGCGCAGAATCAGAGCGGCAAGAGAGGCTCGAGCAGAATGAGTGTTTTATGAGAAAGCCAATTAGGCCTTCCGACTTATTTCATTTAAAAAGCGAACTATTGTCATATACAAATTATTATGAAAGCTAGCCATTAAAATTTCAAGCAGTTTTAAGCACTTTATCCAAAATCCAAACACTTTCCAAACCTTGAAAACTCCACATTAAAGCTCAAGCGTTTTCAAGGATTTCCAGCACCTGTACAAACCCTGTCTATCATTAGTTCATTAATCCCAGACCTGTTTCTGTTCTTCCAATGATCTCCCTGTTATTTAAACCCTGAGTTCTGTTCAGTTCATCATCCGGTATTGTCTACGTTACGTGCTTGTGTTTCTCCCCATGATTCTCCTGTGTATTGTGTGGATTAAGAGATTAAAGACTGTTCTTTGAGTTATTTCCTGAGTCGTTCGCTTCAGTACAGCCACCGTCGCTCACACTAACAGTGAATGTTAATCTTCTCCAACTGATTTAACCAGTAATTTATCACATGATACAGAACAGAAACAACTGAAGCCATAAAAACACATTTAAAACTCACCAACCAGAAGACACAGACAGAGCAAAAGTAATTTGAGGAACATTTTCTTCATCGGTTCACTGAAAAGCCCACGATAGTGACTCTTAAAATGTCTGAATGCCTCAGATTGATCTGAAACACTGAACTGTGATATTTATCTGGTTGTGTGTGAATCCTCCCCCAACCTCAGTTAGTTTCCACTCACACATCCGTCTCCTTTAACATCACGGAAATCAACAAGCTTTTGCTGATCTTACGTTTTCAAATGAATTCTGGCCCTGAATGAAAACTAATATCAGAAGAGTGAAATATTGGATTAGATATCTGGATCTACTGGTGTGTTATTTAGTGCTGTGAACTGCCAATCATATCTGACCTCTGACCTGTGACTCTTATTTGACTGTTGATGGCTTCACTTTATTTCTGTGTAAAGATGTTTTGTGTGGAGATGAAGATTGAAGATTGCTTCTTATTAGCAGGAGAGAAAATGAAGAAACGCTTCACCCACAAACTCCTGACACGCACAGAGACGACAAACATCCAGCAGACGAAACTCATGAGTGAACATTAATGCAAACATACATAACCTTCATTTACATATATGTGGAAGATGTCGAACAAGCCTTTTGCTTCAGTCAGCATAGCAAGAGCAAAAAACATATTCGACAGACTACACTTTAAAGTTTGTTTACAAGATGAAGCAGGTGTGACTCAGCCATACACACTTACCAGACCGTCTCATGCGGATGTTTTACACACATTTTAGTCTGTTTTACACACATTTTAGTCTGTTTTTGCTCTATTTCGTGAAAATAGTTTCAAACATGTTTGTTCTGTTGTGCATCTCCAAGCAACCGTGATTCTTGAATGAATCTGCGTTTTGAGCAATTGAATGAATGACTCGAACATTAAGGCCTAGTCCACACGTACACGGGTATTTTTATAACCAGAGTTTTTCCTCCTCTGTTTTAAAAAACAATCACGTCCACACAAGCGCGGATTAAAAACATCTCTGTCCACATGAAAACGCAAAACCACGCTATGATTGGCTGCCTGATTTCCACATGGGTCCCATCCACGCCACCGAAGCACGGAGGGATGCCATGGGCTCAGTGAAACCCTTCTACAAGTTTACTTTGGACTCAGTGACAGGTAAATGTATGGGGGCAGGGCCCAAGTGGACTGTAATAGCTTCACACACTTGCCTTACTATTTTGTATTATTGCATTCTGGCGCCTCTGTTCTGCAATACAATGAGATAACTGCACATGTCTCTGTATACATGTGATAAGCGCTGTTAGCAGAGTTATTAAAATCTACGTCCGCCATTGCATAGACTCGACTCATGTAAACAAAAGAGATAACGGCGCACAATCTGACGTCAAACAAAGGAGAGAACAGCGCACACTTTGACTTCACAAGCCGAAATCTCCGGTTTCACCATCTACACGACAACGCTGCAACCGGAGTTTCTAAAAATCTTCACCCTGACCGGAGTTTTCAAAAAAGTCAATTCCACACAAAGATGGATCTTTTTAGGCTGATTTCATCTGATTGGTAACTGTCTGATTGTGTCTTATTGTTGTAAATGAATTTATTGTTTAATATTTAAAAAACTATTCTATTTTAATTTAAGAAATTGACAAAAGATGATGTGTACATTTAATAAGGTTAGAAAAATGTGCTCTTGTGATGGTAAAAATGTCCCTGGAAATGAATTTGAATTCTATTTTTTTTTAAAGAAAAGTGTTAACGCAGAGCCCTGCTACCTTCTGTGGATTTTTTTAGAACTATATATATGAAACTGTGAATTGTGTCTAAAATGTAACTCAATGTTAATTTTTGTTTGTTGAACTGTTGCATAAAATCAGTATCACATTTCCAATCGTGCTGATGTTCAGAAAAACAGCACTCTTACGACATAAGTCTAAAAAGATATGAAAAGTCATCCAGATGTTATCCTCATATCTTGATATTTTGGGGGAATTCAAACTGCATCATAATCACGCAGTGAAAGCGTGCACTCTTAAAGCGCACGTGCAGGAGTTTATCTAAACGCTCCACAAACATCCAGCAGAAGCTGTTTATCCACCCAACAGATCAAACCACATTTCTGTGCAGATAACACAAAGAAGAAACCATCGCAGCATCCATGACCCCCAAACCAGTGAAGAACATGTATAATGTTTGCCTGCATTACAACAAAATGAGAGAAATCTGAATTTGGTTGCCAGAGAGATGAAGTATTTCGAGTGAAATACTCGAGTTTATAACAAGAACTCGTTTTTTTGATCGCAGACTTTGGTATTTTGTCAAATCTGAGTAAAACAGTTCTTTTTGAAAGTTAAACGTGAGTTGGTCTTTTCTTCTGAAGAAACTGAGAAGTGTCGAGGCCTGGATCAATGTTTCCTGAATGTTCAAGCATGATGAGCTTACACAACAATCCTCATAGTTTAACTCTATACTATGTTTGCTATATAACCATAACAAGACTTATTTATCCACTCCATGTCGGGGCTTTTGTATTCCTTACTGTAAGCTACAGAAATTGCACACATTAGGCCTACTCATCTTTCATTATTAATATTCTAACATTTTATAAATATTGCAAAGTCATCAAAACTGACTCGTGTCATTAAACCAAATTAATTTGTGACCAAAAAATGTGACAAATAAATCTAAATGATCTATAATATAAATGATATATATTTAGCTATAAGCAACCCAATTGGTGTAGTTCTGTAATATTACTTCCCTTGTGTAACGAGATTGTCTTAATTATGAATTATATTGCATTTTTATTATGTATTTTATGCTTTTTGCGAGTGCTCAGTCTCACAGTCTGTGATTTAGTCAGCTTGTTAATTGTTCCAGCGAACTGTTGCATAAAAGTATTATGTAAATAAATAAACATAAATAAACTGCGAAAAAAATAGCACAACAGAACTCAAATCAATGTTTACAAAAAGCAACCGCCCCGTCCCCTCTTTTTTTTTGGACAGTGCGCACCAGTATTGAGTTCTCTTTTGCATCTTATCATGCTTCAATCATAACATTATGACCAACTTCCTAATATTGTGTTGTTCCCCCTTTTGCTGCCAAAACAGCCCTGACCCATCGAGGTGTAAACTTCCATCCATTTAGCCCAAAAAACGGATGCTAATGGCTTGGTCAAAAGGAATTCTGCGTGTAAGCCTTTTCAGCCTTTCGGTGAAGTTCTCTTAATTTATTGATATCTCATTTTAGATCTGACTCAATTAATATTTTTATCTGACTCCAATTTTATGTGACTCCATCAGTGTTGGGCACGTTACTTTAAAAAAGTAATTAGTTATAGTTACTAGTTACTTCTTACAAATAGTAACTGAGTTAGTAACTGAGTTACATCATTATAAAAGTAACTAATTACCAGGGAAAGTAACTAATGTGTTACTTTTTTTTTTTCTTCAAATGTTCAAATATGTCAAATAACTTGGATGCCCCCAATATTAAATATGTTAAATGAATGAATTGGACACTAAATAGAATAAATTCTTATTATAAAACATTGCACATTAATGTACACGATTGTAATGTTGCTGTGGGACAATGTGAGAGACACCTATCAAATTCAATATATTATTGTAAATATTATCAGTAGACCTACTATAGTGTAAATATAGTGTAAATAGTATCAGTACTTCTTTACTACTCCTCTGGCAGTGGAGCTCACGTTATCACCTGGGTTTTTAGCCACTAATGTTGTGGCTGTGATGACGTGAGTTCCCTTTCGAAAGGGAACTCGCGCTGCGTCAGCTTGACGCTACGGGGAACGCCTCCAGCGTGACTGGTGCCTGAAATCACAATGAAAAAACTTCAATCCTATTGACCGGCGACAGCCTATGATGTCATCAAGGTGCGACCAGGAAGTATATAAGGGCGCCTTGCCAGCATGACAGTATCTCTTCGTCTTCAGGGACTGTTTTGCCTGTCTTCACGTGAAACGTCTACAAGAAGGATAACAATGAAGTGTGCTGAGAACGCCACTTCTGCAGGTGTGTTTTGAATGTGTATCTTGCGCTTTGGATACACACACACTTTGCGTTTACTGTCTGGGAGAAGAGCATGCATGAGAGGTTTGCGAACCTCTTGTGAAAGTATTTGTGAGCGTTGTCCTCTGGAAACGCTCCACTCTCGATGGGACCTCTTCTCGAGGGGAGAGGTTTCAGCATCTGGGAAAGACCACGCTCAAGCTGAGGCTGAGCGGCGTCTGAAATGCGCTTCCCAGATGGATCTGGCTCGTCGCTTGGAGATAGTTATGGTTCTTGAGGACGATCCAGATCGCGAGAGGCTCGAGCAGAGGATGGGTGAGTCAGTTAAAGATGCTGAAGTTTTTCAAACCATCCTGTCCCATGTACGGGGAGTTGCTGGAAGTCATGGAACGCGCTGCGGGTAGACTGCAGCTGCCTTGCGGCGCGTGAGGAGAAAGGCTGAGCGTCCAAACAGTTCGGACGATCGGTTTCTCTCCGCCCATGACCTCCCAACTCCTGGGAGTCTTCCATTCTTTCCAGATCTCCATCAGCAGATCTCGAGGGAATGGAAGAAACCATACTCAGCCCCGCATCTGTCGACATCGGCGAGCTAGATGTCGCTGATGTCGAGGGACTGCCTGGCTGGGTATGTGTCGAAGCCGCCCGTGGACGAGATGTTATGTTTATCTCGCCTCTGGGCGGCCGGCGACACTGTGGCTCCCACCCTGCCGGTCTAAACGCCTGAATGGCAGGGCGTACATGTCAGTGGGTCACGCTGCGGCGGCTTTGCACACCACAGCTGTGTTGCAGGCTTACCAGGCAGACCTGCTGAGGGACCTCGATCAGGGGGAGGGACCCCCTGAGGCGGTAGTCGAGTCGCGCTGGACCGCGGTTTTCGCTCTCCGGGCCACCGTACAGATAGCGCCGATGGCGGCAACGGTGGCCACGGAGAGACATCTGTGGTTAAACCGTTTGGACATCAGGGAGAAGGAAAAAATCCTTTCTCTCTGATGCCCCGGTTTCGCCATCTGAACTTTTCGGCACCTCCGTAGAGGCGGTGGTGGGAAAGTTCGGAGAGGCGAAGGCGCGCTCGGCGGCATTCAGGACATGCATTCCGCTGAGGTCCGGGACCGTGCCCAGGCAGTCGGGTGTCCCCGGCCCGTCCCAGTCTGAGGGCTGGAGACAGGAATAGCGAGCCAGCGTCGCCTCTCGTGCGCCCCGCCGCGGAGGACTGGGGGCGCAGGGGAGGCGGGACACCCGCGACAGGAAGAGGAAGGAAGCCGGGGCTGGTAACCGGAACCAGCGCAGGCAGCAGACTCCACCCCCCGAGGAGCGCGGAGATGAACGCTGCCTTTTTCCCTTCCACTGGTTTTTCCCCCGGGCGCTTTTACATCAGGCCGGTGGCCTATGATGAGCAGAAAATGTAAGATTCTGCCGGCTCACCTGGCTAGTTTGGTGAAAGCGCCCCCCTCAGGATGGCGGGCGGATACGAGCTCGATGGCTGGGTTGAAGCACCGCGAGGAGCGATTGGTAAGTCCCCCTCTATGAGGGCGAAACATTTTCAAAACTATGTTTTTCAGGACTTTTTGACCGTCGCTCCCCTGAGGGGTTGCTTGGGAAAATTTTGGATCATCGAGGGATTTCGCAGGGCCTGCAGCTCCCCGTGAGTAAGCTAAGAACGATCTTCTTTGCAACATTATGTGGTTGTCTGTGAATGCCTCACTTTTGCTAGTAGAGTCTTGCTGCCTCTCCGTGTTATTTTTCTCACTATGTGGGTGTTTAATTTGCGCTCTTGCCCAAGGGCTTGTAGTGTAGAGGGCTAGCTGTGTTTTCCTAGCGTAAAAGTGGGAAGTAGCTGAAGACCGGGTACGCGCTAATGCGCGAGCTGTAGTAAGATCTGCGCCCAGCTCTGCGGGGCTTTGGGAAAAGGGGTTTCGGGGCCTCAGTGTGTTATATTAGAGGTAATAATATTTCTTTCCCGAGCCCTGAGTAGATCTAGTGCGGTATGCCGCACCACTTGGCCTAGGCTTTGTCAAGGATGGGGGCGTTCCCTTTTAATGAAGGTTGTTCGCCCCTGGCCTGTCCTTTGATATGAGAACATGGCGTGGTTTATGCATCCTTGTTTCAGCCTTCTCTTGTTACAGAGTCGTCCGGCCAAGGCCCGCCCCCTTCTCTGCGTTCTGGGGTTACGAGTAACGCAGTCGGGGTGTTGCAGCAGACAGCGACTTTGCCAGTGGTCGTGGGGCGGAGTGAAGCGTCTTTCGCTGGTTTTGCGATCAGACTTTATCTGCCGTTTCCGCCTTTCAGAGCTTGGTGGCCGCCATCTTTTGGCGGCCCCCGGCCTCTTCCTGGAGGATGTTCGGCCGGTGGGTTCTATATTTTCTAAAAAGAAAAGGTATTGTTTCACCCTTGCTCTATGTCTCTGCTCCACCTCCTTTAGGGCTCGGGTTGAACTGAACATCGGATAAACCTCTGTGAAGGTTCTGGTCGGATGCTCCCCTGAGGCCCGAGCATTACCAATGGCTGACGCCCTCGCACTTATGGTTGGCCGCTGCATGGAAAGTAAGACAGCCGCCCCGAGGCAGGTGACGTAAGTTGTACTCCCCTCGCTTTAGAGGGTCTTTGTTTAAGCACTTTCGCTGAGTACACTGCTGTTGGCAATGTGATTAGGTCCATGTTTGTAGGCGCTGCCCGAGAGACTGCGCCGTCCTAGGGGCCCTAGGACACGGCGATGCAAGTTGTCCCTAGCTGCCTCTGGGATGGAGCCAGCCCAGGTGCGGGCATAGGAGCCAGCTGGTTGTTAGTAGCCAGCTTCGGCAGTCTGGGCAGTTGGACTTCAGAACAGGTAGTAGGCATCAACCGGCCTCCCTGCAAGGAAGTCTCGACGCCGTGGCCCACGAGTGGGCCCTGGAGGCTCTTCTCCACTGGTGTCGACGTCAGCAGTAACCTCGTCAGCTACTCTCCTTGGGGATGAGTTCCCAGGTGTGAACTGGATTTCCAGGCTTTGTCAGCAGCAGACAGCTGCCGCCAGCCCAGGCGCAGCAGCCAGCCTTCTTAAGGCCGCCCTGAGGGGTAGGCTCCCGGTTTGGTTTACCTTTACTCAGATGGTAGGCCCGATTGGCCTCCCTGAGGGCCTGCTGTGGTCAGCAGGCGCTGCCTGGTCTCCCCCGAGGGGGCACGACTGGCATTGAGTCCCTCGATGGCTGGTATAAGCTGCTAGTAGGCGCTGTATGGCTAGCACGAGTGCTAGTAGGTAGTAGGCCTCAACCGGCCTCCCCTAATGCAGCCGCTGGGGCGGTGACCATGAAGTGCCATGAGTAGCACATTATGGCTTGGGCGGCTCGCTCTGCTATCAGGTAGAGGCATTGCGCCTCCCTGAAATCGTTCCCCGGTCCCCAGGTTTGGTAACGGATCGTAGCACGGGATGCTATCAGGCAAAGCTGCACGGGGCTTCCCTGTGGGATTCGCTTGGAGTAGTAGGCCCCACGTGGCCTCCTCTGAGGGCACGCTCCTGTCTCGTGGTCTCTGGATAGGTCCAGTCACTGAGCAGAGGGCTGTGATGGAGAAATGCCCGGCATTGTTGCAGGTGGTAGGCCCGTTAGGCCTCCCTGATGATGCGAGTCCCTATCTTCCCTGCTACCTCGAGGGCTAGCACGACTGCGATCAGGTTTCAGGCCCGTTTGGCCTTCCTGAGGGCGAGCTCCGCTGTTGGACACGCGAGCAGTCGGCAAGGGTTACCAGGTGGAGGCTCCTCTCGGCCTCCATGGGGAACGAGTTCCCCTGGCGGGAACGCACAACTGGCTTTACGCTGACAGCTAGTGGTCACCCGCTATCAGGCGCCGGTCTCTGGCCGTTCGCGAGACCTGGAGGCGGTGTTCTTACCCTAGCACGACGAAACTTACTGCTGCTATGCGGTCCCCACGGGAGGGGACTTTCATAGTTTGCCTACTGCATGGTTACCTACCAGGCAGGCTTATGAGCTCCTCTCGATTGAGGGTCTACTATGAGCTTACGGCCGCTTGGCGCTGGTTAAGGGTTGTAGGCCCCTCGGGGCCTCCCTGGCATAATCAGCCTGTAAGGCCTCTGGCCTCCTAAGCACGTTTTAAAGTAGGTGCTTGGTAGATCCGAGGATCGAGCGGCTAAACTCCCCTCGCTAGCAAGGGTTATATAGCACTTCGCTGAGAGCTGCTCTCCGGGATAACCCGTCTCTGAGATCTGGCTAGTGGATGTCACTGCCTTTTTTGCAGCACCCTAGCGGGATGCCTCTTCGGAGGCGAGTACCAGAGGCTCTGTACTGTACAGACAGGGTTGACCGTATTACGTGTCCCATAACAGACTGGGTCACCTGGTCAGGTCTCCCTGGTGGCATTCGGTGAGAACCTCCCGAATAGTGACTGGCATAGGGTTCCCTCGTAGTTCCCTTGCCACGTTCCCTTAAAGGAACCCCTTCTAAGTCGAATGGGCTGGTTCCAGGCCTTCGAGCAGGGCCTGGGAAGGACCTCATGTGTGTGAAGGTTCCTTCTTGGGCGATAGCTTGGGCTATGACCGTAGGGAGCGCTGTCACTGACAGCCTAATGTGACCAGAAGGGGAGTGGTTCAGGCATCTCAGTAGAATTTGCTTGTCTTGACAGTTGTCACTGCCAGTGGGCATGCACTCCCGTCGGCATGGCGGCGTTGGTATATCGTTCCCCGTAGCGTCAAGCTGACGCAGCGCGAGTTCCCTTTCGAAAGGGAACGTCTCAGGTTACGAATGTAACCATTGTTCCCTGAGAACAGGGAACGAGACGCTGCGTCGCTGTGCCATGCCGCAGGGCCTGCCTGCCGAAAACAGTCCCTTCAGACGAAGAGATACTGTCATGCTGGCAAGGCGCCCTTATATACTTCCTGGTCGCACCTTGATGACATCATAGGCTGTCGCCGGTCAATAGGATTGAAGTTTTTTCATTGTGATTTCAGGCACCAGTCACGCTGGAGGCGTTCCCCGTAGCGTCAAGCTGACGCAGCGTCTCGTTCCCTGTTCTCAGGGAATAATGGTTACATTCGTAACCTGAGACGGCTTCATTAGATTAGAAATAGAACTACTTGCCACCGACGTGGATAGACTCTTTCTTCCTGGGCATAAGCTGCACGTTACATAAACATATCTTACCTTTCACCTCAACGAGGGAAAAGTAGCGTTTATACTTTCAGTTTGCGAAAGCTACCTTTTTTGAAGTCGTTGGACTGTGCATATGCGTGTGCGTCATAGGTGTGTGTGTGTGAACTCAACCTATCAACCTCAACCTTGTCTCCCACCCACCAATCATCATCAGTTATGTGTACCACCCAACCCAACCCCCAACACGCATGGCTGGCGCGCACACACACACACACACACACACACTCGTTGCAGGTCCGACTGACAGAGAGCCTGTTCGGATGAAAACCGCTTCAATGAGCTCAATTATAGTAACGCCGCATTTTTTTCCTCAGTAACGCTAACGGCGTTGTAACGGAAGAAACAGTAATTCGTTTGATTACTCGTTACTGAAAAAAGTAATTCCGTTAGTAACGGCGTTTGTCTATAACGCCATTATTCCCAACACTGGACTCCATAAAGTGTGTTACGTTTAGAGTTTATCAGCTGATTTTAAGATTAGTTGCGATTTTAATTTAGATCATTGATTTTCTTTGTATCTTCCTAGTTTTCATATTCGTTCATCGAGAGACCCAATATCGCAGAGAGACAGACGCATTCGGTTCGCGCACTCACGGGCACAAAATGTTTACTTCTGTAATTAGTCAGAGGATGCAGAGTGAATATTTTACCTTTAAGTGGTTGCACATGCTCACTCAACAAAAAGTGTAATTTTAATAATATTCACGAACTGCAACTTGCCAATCCAGCGACAGTCCGAAATCGGAATATCGCGCACGCTGCGCCCCATGCTTCAGTCGTGGCGTCATCGGTGTGATCTATAATAACCCTAGATATTGCGGTAATAAAGGAGTATACATCGATCCATACTAGAATAATGATTTCAGAATCATACAAGATAAATCAAGATTAACATTTATTTTGGCCAGACAGGAAAAGTAAATAAGTAAACAAGAATCCATGGTACACAACTGATCAGCGTAAAAACATAAAACACAATTGCAAAGCAATATGAAAATAATTTAAAAGAGTCATCATGTCTGGCACAATACATGCAGTTTGGGTCAGTGTCTCAAAGACACTGACCCCACCACATGGGGGTTCTGACTACAGAATATTCCCCCCGAGAGTTAGGTTATCCAGCCTTAAATACTCCAACTAGAACAAAAGGGATGTAAATATTTGCAACACACCCACCTGGTTTTGGGGGAGTGGATCAAATTCCTCAAAAGGAGGACTGAATTCTCATTAGTTTTCAATCTTTCTAATACTACTAGTGACTGCAGTGAAACGTCTCGGTTACGTATGTAACCCTCGTTCCCTGAAGGAGGGAACGGAGACGTACTTCGGAACTGACCGACGAATTGGGATCTGTTTCCAGAGACCGACCTACTTCGAGTGATTAAAACGAGCCAATGGACATTGGCATGCGGTTCACACATTCCACGCACCGCCCCGCAGCGCGGGTATAAATACGGAAGTGGAATACCGCATCATTGCTTTTCAACTGAGGAGCCGAGATAAGTGACTCGGCCTTCAGCTGAAGCACAGCACCTGGCGACGGGACGTACGTCTCCGTTCCCTCCTTCAGGGAACGAGGGTTACATACGTAACCGAGACGTTCCCTTTCAGTCGGTCACGTTCGACGTACGACGGAACTGACCGACGAATTGGGATCCCTACCAACACGCCAGGAGGCTGGCCCTTCCAGCATCCTGCCTGAGCTCACTGGACCACTCCTATGTTAGAGTGGGAGTCAGGGCTCCGGGCAGGGAAGGACAGTCACTGCTGTTCCTGCAAGACCCACTCAGTGTGACTATTGGATAACGCTGGGAAAGCATGCCCGTCTCGGGAGATGGTACGCTGCGGAGCCACGTCCTTCAATGGAAGGAGAGGTGGAATACACATAAGGACTAACCTAACAGGGTAGTGCAACAAATGGCAGTCTCTGGAGTGGACCCAACCTGGTTCCAGGGGGGGGAAGAACACACCCAGAAACGACAGAGGAAGCTCTGTCGAGGGAAAGACACGGGGCTAGGCGAGTAGGGTAGCTGGTACCGTGGAGAATACACATATGGGGTAGCCGAGAGGGGACCGCAACATATGGAACCCAGCCTACACACACGTTCCACAAGCATACGGGTGCAGGCCTGGCATCAGACGGCCGCCACGTCTGACACTGAAGGGGTGACGGAGGAACTCACAGGGTTAGCCGTTTCCGGGGAACACAACTGGAGCAGAATAGACGCACGTATCCGGCCCAGAGGGCGGGAGTGGCGTATGCAAGCCGACACTAGAACGGGCACTTAGCGCTGCTGGCGACTGGGGGCGAGAATGCGGGAAGATACCGGCTCTACACGGAGGCTATAAAATCTAGGGAACGTGTTAGGTGTCGCCCAGCCCGCAGCTCTACATATATCTGTCAGCGAGGCGCCTTGAGCCAACGCCCAGGAAGAAGCAACACTCCTTGTTGAGTGTGCTCGCAACCCGAACGGGCAAGGTACGTCTTGGGACTGGTAAGCCAAGACAATGGCATCCACTATCCAGTGGGCCAACCTCTGCTTGGAGACAGCCTTTCCCTTCTGCTGGCCTCCGTAACAGATGAAGAGCTGCTGTGAGGATCTGAAGCTCTGAGTCCGGTCAACGTAAGCGTGAAGAGCGCGGACGGGACAAAAAGCTAGTGCTGGGTCTGCCTCCTCCGAAGGCAGCGCTTGCAGGTTCACCACCTGGTCCCGTAAGGGAGTGGTAGGAACCTTGGGCACGTATCCAGGCTGGGGTCTCAGGACAACGTGAGAACACAACGTTAATCGAACACCTTCGGGGGGTCTTCCTGGTGGGAAGAGCACCACTCGACGAACAGGTTCCACTTCAGAGAGTAGAGGCGCCTCATAGAGGGGGCTCTAGCTGAAGCGATGGTGTCTACCACTGCTTGTGGTAGGCCACCTAGAACCTCCGCGTCCCGTCCAGGGACCAGACATGGAGACATGGAGACATGGAGACATGGTCTGGACGCGGGTGCCATAGAGTGCCCTGCCCCTGAGAAAGCAGGTCCTTCCTCAGGGGGATCGGCCAGGGAGGGGCTGTCGCGAGGAGTGTGAGTTCTGGGAACCAGGTCCGGTTGGGCCAGTAGGGCGCAACTAACAAGACCTGCTCCTCGTCCTCCCTGACCTTGCACAGTGTCTGTGCGAGAAGGCTCACTGGGGGAAACGCATATTTGCGTAGGTCCCGGGGCCAGCTGTGCGCCAGTGCATTTGTGCCTAAGGTACCTCCGGTCAGGGAGAAGTACCACTGGCAATGGGTTGAGTCCGGAGAAGCGAACAGGTCTACCTGTGCAACTCCGAAGTGGACCCAAATCAGCTGGACGCTCCGGGGGTGGAGTCGCCATTTGCCCCGAGGTGTCGACTGGCGAGAGAGCTCGTCGGCTGTCTGGTTCAGCGCACCTGGGATGTTAATGGCACGAAGTGACCTCACAAACTTCTGACTCCACAGGAGGAGATGGCGGGCGAGCCGGAGCATGCAACGGGAGCATAGACCACCCTGACGGTTGATGTACGCAGCGGCCGCAGTGCTGTCCGAATCGACCAGTACGTGCTTGCCCCGAAGCGGCTTCTTGAACCGGGCCAGGGCAAGACGTACCGCCAGTAACTCTAGGCAATTGATATGCCAACGCAGTTGGGGCCCCGTCCACAGATCCAAAACTGCGTGCCCGTTGTACGTGGCCCCGCAGCCCGTGGATGAGGCATCAGTGAAAACCACAGCATGCCTCGACACCTGTTCTAGGGACACTCCGGCCCGGAGAAACGAGGGGTCTGACCACGGACTGAAGGTTTGGCGACAGTAAGGAGTAACAAAGACCCGGTACTGACCGCTCTGCCACGCCCATCTCGGGACTCGGTCGTGCAACCAGCGTTGAAGTGATCTCATATGAAGCAATCCGAGCGGCGTTACCGCGGCTGCAGATGCCATATGCCCCAGGAGCCTCTGAAAGAATTTCAGTGGGACCGCTGTCCTGCCTTTGAACGTATTCAAGCAGTTCAACACTGACCAGACGCGCTCTGGAGTGAGGTGCGCTGTCCGGCTGACCGAATCCAGCTCCATACCGAGATAAGAGATCCTCTGCTCGGGGCAGAGTTTGCTCTTCTCTCGGTTGACCCGAAGTCCCAACGGGCTGAGGTGACTGAGCACCATGTCCCTGTGTTCGCACAACTGCTCCCGAGACTGGGCGAGTCTAAGCCAGTCGTCGCGATAGTTGAGTAAGCGAACGCCGTGTTCTCTGAGTGGAACAATGGCTGCCTCGACGACCTTCGTGAAGACGCGAGGCGACAGGGACAGCCCGAAGGGCAAGACTTTGTACTGATATGCCTTCCCCTCGAACGCAAAGCGTAGGAACGGTCTGTGTCGAGGAAGGATAGAGACATGAAAGTACCCGTCCTTCAGGTCGATTGCTGCGAACCAATCTCGGGGACGGATGCATTGGAAAATGCGTTTCTGCGTTAACATTTTGAACGGGAGCTTGTGCAGGGCCCGATTCAGAATGTGCAGGTCCAAGATTGGCCTTAACCCACCCCCTTTCTTGGGTACAATGAAGTAGGGGCTGTAGAACCCCGACCTCATATCGGCAGGAGGAACCGGCTTGATCGTGCCCTTCGCCAGCAGGACATCGATCTCGGACCACAAGACATGGGCATCGCTGCTCCGCACGGAGGTGAAGAGGATGCCCCTGTACTTGGGAGGCCGGCGTGCGAATTGAATCGCAAAGCAGAGTCTGATGGTACGGATGAGCCAGCGAGACGGCCTGGGGAGACCTAACCAGGCCCCCAGAGACTGAACTAGCGGGACCAACGGCACCACAGACGTAACCGGGGTGAGGCAGCAAGGTGGAGTATTCAGACCCGACTCGGGAGGCCCGGAGGCGGCCCGGAGTGTTGCCTGAATACTCCAGGTGGGGCAGAGAGTGGGTGAGAAGGCCCGGGGGCGTCCTCGGTGCCCAATCTGCTGCCCCCTGGCGAGGGGTGAGAGGGGAGGAAAGGAGTGGCAAGGCCCGGGGGCGTCGCACACTGCCAACCTGTCCCTCTCTGGGCTCAGGGAGGGAAGAACTGCTCTGAGAATGTGGGTACCGAAACCAAAAAAATATTCTCCCCCCGGTCCTCCTCCGGGGGAGGGAGGGGTGCGGACACCGTCTCCCCGAGCAATTCCTCTCTCGCTGGGCTGCCCGTTTCAGGGTCGCTTGCCCTTGTGCTTGCTAGCAGGCTCGCGGGACCCTGGATGGGTTGGGCACCTCCCTTGCGCCCGGCCACCTGCTGCCTGGGTGGAGGCGGACGCAGGGTGGCGCCCTCGGCGACAAGCAGATGGAGGTGCTGCGGCCGACGACTGGGTGTAGGCAGCAGCTGGTCGTCGGGGCAGGTTTTTTTTATTTTTTTTTTTTTTTATTTTTAATTTTTAATTTTTTAGCCACCTCCGTCCGCTTCTGGGCCACCAAGAACTGCTGGGCGAAGTTCTTGTTGGCGTCGCCGAAGAGGCCAGCCTGACAGACAGGGGCGATGAGGAACCGAACTTCGTCGGGCTCACGCATATCTGCCAGGTTTAGCCCCAGCTTCCTGGACCACTGGTGTGGACGTCGCCTGACCCAGGGAGCGTGCAGTGACTTTCGTCACTCCGGAGAGCGAGGTCCATCACCGCACGCAGTTCCTGCATAACCCCTGGGTCGGGACTACCCTCATGCATGCAGGACAGAGGGCAGTGAGAGAGGGAAAAACTTATACAGGTTATGGCCCTTTTGGTGTTCCATATTTTGACACCAAATAGTTCCATGCTGTTAAATTTTTCCAATGCACATCCGGGAAGCCACCCCGGAAAGCATTGCTGTCAACTCTGAATCTGATTCAGCATGAGCACACACCATTATAGTGGGAAACTCAGCATTATCATTTCCAGCGCATAACAGCCCTCTCCCCGATGCAGCAATTGACATCTGTCCTCCGCCAAATGAAACGCTAGATCCCCTTTTTTTTTTTTTTTTTTTAAAGGACCAGCAATCCCATCTGTAAGCTACCAGCAGGCATGTGAGACAATGAGCGTGGCCGTCAGACTTGACGGCACACGGCGCACTGAACAATCCAGCCCCTATGAAAGAGCAAGGTGAACAACGCGCCGACGTGGTCATGTTCTCGTGAGAGAACATGAACCACCCACAAACAAAGTCTCAGCACGCTCGTGATGCGATAGAGGAGTGGGGGCCCGAAGAGATGTACTCGGCGGGGAAGCCCCACTGTAATCCTCAGGTCACCAGCGCTTATTAGCCAAAGTAATCCTTTTCTGGAGCCCCAGAAAAGAAACTAGATCGGGGAATAAGTGAAGGGACTCAACCCCGTTTGAGGTTTCATAGTCTCGACCGCGCATCAGAGCGCCGAGTGACGCGCTGGGTTGCCGTGACAACCCCCGCTATCAGCCGGCGCGAGACGGCACACGGTGCGCTGAACGCTCAGCCCTTACGAGAAAGGTGAGACGAACAACGCGCCGACGTGACCATGCTCTCCTGAGAGAGCATGGATCACCCACGAAAGCAATCTTACATGTTTATATGCGAGAGAGATCGTGGCCGTCAAATGAGGACAGGAAACAACTGCATCCAGAAACACACGGTTTGAGTGACATCTTGAAAAAGACGCAGGTCAAACCGTGTTGCTCTTTTAGAAGGAAATACTCTTTTAGAAGTGCTGAAGCACTCGGGGAGATGGCCGCGGCTCACAGCAGTCCGATTGCAAGCCTGCGTGTGAGCACTCAAAGAACGGAAACGCCCAGCCAACCAACACAGGAACAAGTGTATGTTGCAGCGGCCACTCGCTGACTCGCGCCGTCACACCAACACCCAGGTAAGAGAGCGATCCTCCTCGAGACTCGTCTAAACACTCTTCGTAGAAACAGCTTCATACAGCAAACCGTTCGGCTCCGAAGTTAAAAAGCAATGATGCGGTATTCCACATCCGTATTTATACCCGCGCTGCGGGGCGGTGCGTGGAATGTGTGAACCGCATGCCAATGTCCATTGGCTCGTTTTAATCACTCGAAGTAGGTCGGTCTCTGGAAACAGATCCCAATTTGTCGGTCAGTTCCGTAGTACGTCGAACGTGACCGACTGAAAGGGAACTGAGACCATTTTACCATTCGCACTGAGACCTTTAAAAAGACATCAAACATGAAAGGGATAAAACAATAGATTTACAAGATACATCATCACTGGTATATCTGCATTTGGTGACTTGAAAACAGGGCAAGGAGAGGGCAAAATGGGGAGGGGGGAGAAATGTTTGTCAGGGTGTTGTCACACAGTTTCTGTGAGATCTTCTCTCAAGATTAGTGACTTTTATTGTTCAATTGCTGGGGTGTGTATCTCAGCTTTTGTCTTAGCACCAAAACCGATCCTTACAGAGGCATGGACTTCACTAGACCCCTGAAGGTGTGCTGTGGTGTCTGGCACCAAGATGTTAGCAGCAGATGCTTTAAGTCCTGTAAGTTGCAAGGTGGGTCCTCCATAGATCAAACTTATTTGTTCAGCACATCCCACATATGCTCGATTGGATTGAGATCTGGGGAATTTGGAGGCCAAGTCAACACCTCAAACTCGTTGTTGTGCTCCTCAAACCATTCCTGAAGCATTTGTGCTTTGTGGCGCAGCATTATCTGCTGAAAGAGCCACAGCCACCAGGGAATACCACGTTCGCACAGGGCCTCGCACCCCCCTTGCGATGGGCCAAGTGACACCATTGCATCTGACCAATCAGGAGTTGCACGGGGCAGTTCAAACCTCAGCGTCATTTCAGAATTTGTGAATGACGGATTTACGCTCCTACCTACTCCCATAAATACGGAAATAGCATCGAAACAAACAATGGTAAGTTAATGAAATTACACATTATATGGTTGAATAGTTGTGTTAAATGTTGAGATAGATGTTGCTTGCGTAGGATTTCTAGAAATTAGTGAACGTTGTGGCATGAAAAATGGTGTGATCATATTTGTATTAGGTATTTGTTCAGGTAAGACTAGCGCAAGTGACAAAATGTCAATTTTTAGACATACACTCAATACGTCTAGTAAGCCATACTTAGGGTAGTGTTTTTTTTTTTTTTTACAAATAATGCTCTATAACGTAGGACAATAGTATTTAATAGTGCATTGAATGTTGCAACATGGTTGCATAACATAATACAGTGATCCAGTGGGAACCGTAAACCATTTATTGAAATAACCAAGCCATACATAATGAAATGTGTAATTTTGGTCAGTTTTATGACCTTATAACAGTTTTTAATATACTTAAATGGCATATATTGGTGTTTGTTTTTACTGTGAGCTTCATTGCTGCTAAAATAAGGGGTACCACCAGTATTTATAGTGCTATTTTTACTTAATGCATTATAACATATAGGACACTAGTACTCAATAGTGCATTGAATGTTGCCACAGGTTTGCAAAACATTATAAAGCGATCCAGTGGGAAACTTAAGCAATTTATCGTAATTTTGGTCATTAGGGGCCAAGCACCGAAGGTGTGAATCTTCTTCCTCTTCTTCCGCTCTTGAGTCTATGGCAGCCCATAGAACCGCTTGCGGGAAAGTTATGAAATTTGCCACAACGATAGAGAATAGTCCCAACTGTTACTATAGCAAATTTGGAGTCTCTAACTCAATCCTTCTAGCGCCACCACCTGTCCAAAGTTGCACTCATGTTTGGGCTAATAACTTTTGAACCCTAAGGGTTAGAAACAAAATTCTATTTTCCAGGGCCGGCCCGTGGCATAGGCGGAATAGGCAAATGCTAGGGGCGCCAATCATCCATAGGGGCACCAAAATGTATTACTGATACTATTTTATTAATATTAATTTAAAATATTACCAAATAAAGCGCAAAAAAAACGTAACTAAGTCCCCGCATCTTTCCGGTCCGCCTCATCAATCTCCCCCCGCCGATCTACTTGAAGTGCGTCAGAAATACAACGCGCAATCAGTTTATCGTTAGGGGAATTTGTTGTGTCGCGTCGCCTCTCGCCGCATCCAACGCAGACAAGGTTGCTTTCATTTTTTAGGGTGCTTGGCCGTTCGCGCCAGGTGTTGACACGGTGTAAGTTGCCTGATTATTTATGACGGATGGCCGAATTGAAGTGTCTAAAAAAAAGACAGAAGCCTCTGATGCAGGGAAGATAAGGGATACACTGCTCTTCTTACGTAGTAGGCTATTTGTGTCTTGTTTCTAGTCTAAATATCTAAAATTCATAAATCAAGGTTGAAGGTGCATTTACTAGATAAGTTAAATGACAGAAGATAGTTTTCTTGTTTTCTTGAAAATAAAATCAAAATGAAGTGAGTTTTTGCTTAAAACAAGCAAAATTATCTGCCAATGGAGTGGAAAAATAATCTTGTTTCTGATTGAAATCTTGTTTCTGTCCCACAGAATTAAGATTATTTTTCTCACCCCATTGGCAGATAATTTTGCTTGTTTTAAGCAAAAACTCAAGACATTTTTCTTGTTTACTTGAAAATAAAATCAAAATGTAGTATGTCATTTTACTCATCTAGTAAATGCACCTTGATTTAAGAATTTTTAGATATTTGGACTGGAAACAAGAAAAAGATTCTAAATAAGAAGAGCATTTTTTGCTGTGTAAAGACAGAAGTAAAGGGATGTGGGCAAATTAGTTGAACAGTTAATGAACAGTTTATTTAATTGCATAGTAGTAAAATACTAATGTTTGCTAATTAATTCCAGTTATTTTTACCTTAAACTTTATGCAAGCAGCTGTTCTGGGTTCTCCAGAGGTCACAGCCAGTGTGATTTTGTAAAAAATAAATAATATAAAAATATTAAACGCATGTAATATCACTTTTTTAATAGCCTAATGTTTTTACTCTGCAGTTGTGCAGTTTTAAGGGGGTGTATAGCAATTTTAAAATGTATTTGCCGAAATTAGTAATGATATTTATATACAGGTTTATTTAAAATGGCAACATTTTATGTAAAATTCACATTAAATATCAAAATTTCTCAGTTGAATTCCTGGTGAAAGCATGAATGCTCATAGTTTAGTGGAAGATTGCTGCTATCTACTGGAAAACAAACACTTTTGCTAGTTCTCAATGAATAGTTTGTGCATGAATGTTGGATGCAATTACTCTTGCTATTTGTGTTTAGGCTGTAATGTGGCATAGGTGTAATATTTGTACAGTTTTACTATCATCAGCCTTTAACAAATAAAAAAATATCATGAACATAATGATGGGGTAGAATGGACTGGACATCATATAAAACAACAACAACAATAAAAATAAAACATCAATGCATTACAAAAATAAAACAGTGTTTCCACAACTTAGAATGATAATGTGTAGTGCTAAACCTTGATACAAGGGGCACCAAGTAAAATCTTGCCTAGGGCAGCAAATTGGTCAGGGCCGGCCCTGCTATTTTCCTCTGATTCCTCAGCTCAAGACGATTCAATGTAATTTTCCGTCATGAAAATTTTCCAGCCATTTTGAATTTTCCGAAAAACCTACTTTTGCGAACTCGTCGTAGTCGGTTTGTCCGATTTGCTCGAAAATTGAACCAGATCATTCAATTCAAGTTGATTTGTTAAATATTTTTCGATAAACTTGCGAACAAATTTTATGTAGCGGTTGCAAAAATACACTTAAGGCTACATCTCCGCAACGCTTTATCGTATTCAAACAAAACTTGGTACATGTCATCATCACAAGCATGACCTGAGGCAACATGCAATGTTTTGGTGCAGTGCCACCTACTGGTCCGGAGATACGAAAAATGGCTATTTTCTGAACCGTTTGTTCAAAAAATATAAAAGTGGTCTCGTAAGATTCAAGATGGCATGCCGAGTCGTCTGATATAAAATTTTACCATATTGGCCATTTTGGCTGTCGGCCATTTTGAATAATGTGCTAAAGTGCTGTATTTTATGAACACATGAACGGATTGTTACGAAATTCGGTATGGGTCATCAACACGATGCCCTGAAGGAGCCTGATAAGATTCGAAACAGCGCCATCTAGTGGATACATTTTTTCCCAAATGCTTATAACTTTGGGTGTGGTTGACTTATTTTCATGGGAGTAACTTTTTTTAGCTCTTATAAAATGTTAGCTGATATCTTCGAAACCACTTGTCCGATCGAGACGAAACCAGCATCAGAAGTTCGAAAAAATAGGTCGATAGCTATATACTAATAGCCTGGCTCCGCCCTCCTGCGTACTTCCGCTCAATTTTCATTTACCTTCAGTACTACGTCTGGTACTGCTGTATATGCTTAGGTTTTCGCCCGAACAATTTTTTACCGGTCCAATCAGCGAACAGAGGGAGTGGCTGAGAGCAATGACATTGATGTCGTGCGCTAGTTTGAGTTGTGGCGAGGTGGAGGACCGAGCGATGCGTGATTGAGAATGAGACACACCGGTCTCGAGTCCTCTCATGAGGGAGCACGGAGGCATATAAGGACGAACGATACTGGTGAAGGACGAGAGAGGACTTGGCCTGGATTGAATAGAATGACAATGAATAGAATGGCCTGGAAGTTGTGTTTTGTTATGTTTGTGTGCGGCAGTCGTCCGTGAGGGGTTGTCGCTTTTACTTTCATTTTGTGTTTATTACTTGATTAAAAGTTGTTAAACGTTCGCCGGTTCCCGCCTCCTTCTTTCCTGAACAAACGAACTCCGTTACACGGAGCAAGAACAATCACTGCTGTACTGCTGATGTTGTGGTCCGGGAAAAGTCTTTTTCAGCTCGCTCCGTTAGTGGTGAAGGAGTTGGCTGAAGCCGTCCGTCTCCCACGACCCGCGAGAAAAACCCAGGCTGAATT
The DNA here is from genome assembly GCF_949357685.1 of Gobio gobio. Lineage (NCBI taxonomy): Eukaryota > Metazoa > Chordata > Actinopteri > Cypriniformes > Gobionidae > Gobio > Gobio gobio. Next base: position 3,600,388 of record NC_137120.1, read on the forward strand.
AACTTACCGACTGCTTTTGACAAACACCAAGGTCGTGTGGTAATGTAATTGCTCTCCAAATCCACATCCCTGAGTTTTCAAGAATATATCACTTCAAAATTCACTGTTTATATCCTTTATAGACCCCTGCAGAGCACAGTGCGGTTGCGTGTGCTGTAATTTGCATTTCTAGACTTGTATTTCTTTAAATGCTGGCAAGTGTTTACAAGGGCAAAATATTTCATCACCGCTCAAAAAATAAAAGAAGAAAAGCACATAAACATTTGAATTGGGCTGTTATTTACGGCAGCATTTATTCTTATCATGCCAAGCATATGGCATTTTACTTACAGCATACACAATCATGTTATGATTGCACGAGATATGCACCACGAGAGCAGCGCGTTCCGATCACAAAACTCTCCTCTCCACCGTGAATAAATAACAATCCGAATGCACAATGTTTTATCAGTAGGTGCGTTTACATGGAGCACTGTAATCGGTTTAAAAGTCCAATCCGAATGAAAATGCTCCATATAAACACCTCAATCGGAATAAAAATGGCCAAACCGAATGAAATTATTATCGGTTTGAGAGGGGTGGGATAAACCTTTTCATGAACCGATCAAACGAAAAAATCCACCATGTAAACTAACTGATCCGATTACTTTGAGTGTACGTCTTTCTGTGACGTGATATACAGCGCGCGCCTCCTCAACTGAAGAGCGTGCGCCGCGCTCACACCAGGCTAATGTTGACAAGAGAGGAAAGTTATTTTTTCTGAGGTATTAAACTTTTTATTTCGTAACATGTTATGAACATGATGTTGGAATAATGACACAGACATAGCCTGGCTACACCATCTCATCTTGACAGCGTTTGTCCTAGGCTTCAACTGCGCCTGACAGAAGAATTAATTTTTCTGAGGTGATTCTTACACTTTACGACAAATAATAAATAGCTTTTATAAAACTGTATAAGTCCTGGTGTCCGTTGAGAGTTGCCATTTCAAGGGGGAACATTCAAGCTTCTGGAGAGGACGTGTCGACATTTCTCTGTTTCTCGTTAGTTAGCTATAAAAAAAGTTCAACAACTGCTTCAAATTGGTTAAGTAACATTACCCACAGTCTACTTTAATTACTTTTTTTAATATTTATACCTTTGTGATTATGGTATCTTTCCTTAATCATCTGAAATATCTATGTAGTACTAGTAATGATGCTGAGCACATCTTGAAAGCTTTCATTCATGTTTCACCATACATCCTATGTTTTTATTAATCATTTGAGTGCATTTTATTGTTAATTTTGTGTTTTTCAAAATAAATGAATTGAATTCATTTTGATTCCGCATTCATCATTCACAGCTGTTGAAATAGCCATTGTATAGGACATTAATTAGGTTAAACTACTGCATGTCCGCACACAGAAAAATAAATAAATATAAAAATTACCAACACAAAACTATTGATCCACGATACTAACGTTACGAATCTGAGGCGGCAGACAAACTGTGTGCGCATGTCACAAAATGATTCCGACTGAAAGTCAGCACATGAGAACATCAGATCGATTTAGATAACGTCTCATGTAAACAGTCCACCGAATCTTTCAATCGGAATGATTTGAATCAGAATGACAAAAAAGTGCGCATGTAAACGTGGCTACTGACACTGAGAGAATCAAATGCGAACGGCACGTGACATACTTCACGACCAAACATTAGCGATTGGTTATGCAGATCCAGAATGACTCTTGGCAGATCCAATAGTTTTAAACTTCAACAGAGTTCCCGCCTTCAAGGAAGTAAACGCTTGTCAATGGAGAGTGGCCAGACTCTATGTACTAATGAAATGTACGAGTCTAGTAAGACCAGGCTAATAATATGTCCCCTTTAATATTATTTCAAAACTCAGCATATTGTAAGTCTCTGGCGATTCCCACCCCTATAAACTACTAGTACACTCATAAGTTCACTTGTAGTAAAGATCTTTTGATGCTGATTTCATCTGACAGGTAACTTTCTGATTGTGTCTTATTGTTGTAACTGAATTTATTGTTTAATATTTAAAAAACTATTTTTCTATTTTAATTTAAGAAATTGACAAAAGATGATGCGTACATTTAATAAGGTTAGAAAAATGTGCTCTTGTGATGGTAAAAATGCCCCTGGAAATGAATCTGAAGGGGCAAATATCACCCAGTATTGGGAAAGTTACAGTCTGTTATTGATCAGAAAGATCCTAAATAGTATTTTTTTTTTCTTTTAAAGAAAAGTGTTAACGCAGAGTCCTGCTATCTTCTGTGGATTAGTTTAGAACTATATTTATGAAAAAGAGCTAAAACAGGCATTGTGCCTAAAATGTAACTCAATGTTAATTTTTGTTTGTTGAACTGTTGAAATAAAATCAGTATCACATTTGCAATCGTGCTGATGTTCAGAAAAACAGCACTCTTACGACATAAGTCTAAAAAGATATGAAAAGTCATCCAGATGTTATCCTCATATCTTGATATTTTGGGGGAATTCAAACTGCATCATAATCATGCAGTGAAAGCGTGCACTCTTAAAGCGCACGTGCAGGAGTTGATCTAAACGCTCCACAAACATCCAGCAGAAGCTGTTTATCCACCCAACAGATCAAACCACATTTCTGTGCAGATAACACAAAGAAGAAACCATCGCAGCATCCATGACCCCCAAACCAGTTAAGAACATTTATAATGTTTGCCTGCATTACAACAAAATGAGAGAAATCTGAATTTGGTTACCAGAGAGATGAAGTATTTCGAGTGAAATACTCGAATTTATAACAAGATCTCAGTTTTTTGATCGCAGACTTTGGTATTTTGTCAAATCTGAGTAAAACAGCTCTTTTTGAAAGTTAAACGTGAGTTGGTCTTTTCTTCTGAAGAAACTGAGAAGTGTCGAGGCCTGGATCAATGTTTCCTGAATGTTCAAGCATGATGAGCTTTGTTATTTGGTGTACAATCTAACTAGATCCCACACACCTTCTACCTATTTTTAGTTTACAACCTCAGGCTAGGTAAAGCAGGTCGAATCCTTAACTAGATCATAAATATATATTTATACTCACTTTCTAGAAGAACAGACCCCCTCCGTGTCTGGTTCAGATCAACTCGTTTAGAAAGCAGAGACGTGGCAAACGGTTTCTTTTATAAATCAATTATAAGTAGATTTATTTTTCTATTAACAAAAAGTTTTACATACAATCAAATAAAAGTTTATAAAAAGAAAAAGTCTTAAGTAACAAAAAGCGGCAGTTCACAAAAGTCACCAGCAGATGTCAGGCTCGGATCATCAAGCAATGGAGAAGCAGCATAACGCTCTCAGCTTCTGGTGTTCATACAGAGATCAATACCTTATATACCATTTCATTATCACACCTCTTCATCACATATTCAATTACACAGGCACAGTTCATCCAATCCTAGATTTTGAACGATTGTCAACTCCCTCAATTCCTTCAACATTTTAGTATATAACGCTCTGTATTCTTTCATTCTTCTTCTTCTGGCTTGTTTCCTTAATCTCCTCCTTCGTCTCGTCTGCAAGACATCATCCTGGGTAAAACCTGTTTCTTCATTCAATACTTGGTTACATTTATAAATGACTTTTATACATATGACTTAGTGTTTTTCTTCATCTTTTTAATAAAGCAGATTGCCTAAAACATATCTCAGCGTGTTCATTTCAATTATTCAATCAAATACTTTTACAAAGTCTTTGTCTCCATGTCTTTACTATAAAACCAAATAAAACATTTTTACCAAACCATGTGTCTGCATTCTTGCTATGAATCAAAGTAAAACATTTTTACAATATCATGTTGTCATGTTTTCCCATGCTTACAAAGTCATTCATGAAAGTTGTATATAAAAAAAACCTCCTTTAGGCTCCTCGGCCTTATCAACAGCTAATACATTAAAGTTGTAAAATAAAAACTTTTTATAAAAGTCTCTTGGCCATATAAACAACTTCTTTATTTCACTTTGCTGCTTCTGTTCTACATGTGGCTCTTATAAAGTCCAGTATAAAGGTTCTCTATAAAACCTCCACTACATTTTCTATATATTTCCAACATCATAACACCATGCATAACATATCTGTGTGGTTAACATATGCCTCTTTACATTTGGCATCACCCTTGGTTACACATTGGGATCAAGACCTCCATACATTAGGCCGTCTCCCTGTACATACATTGGGAATAAAATAATCAATTTCATCATTATTCTAACATGCCCCTTATGCAAATTTTAGTCTTTTATTTCCAAATCAAGATAATTCACATAACACTTCCTTCTCTTATCATACTTGGTTAATTGAGCATAAACCTGTCCAGTTTCAGTATAAACATTTCTTTGAGATATGTTCATGTATCTCGCCACCCAGGGTCTCCTGTTCATTGGTCTGATTAATTCACCACCTATTATTTTTCCGTTAATTCTGGTTGTGGAAGGCCAATTTTTTGTACTTTGCTTAATAATCGTCAGGTATGCTCCAAATCTCTTACGCATCCATTTACCATTAGTTATTTCATGCGGACATGCCCCAATTAACTGCCCATCAGGAGCTTCACAGATAAAGGTGCGGCCCCTCCCATTACTCAGACAAGCTTGACACTGGCTGAATTTCGGGATAAAAGTCTCCGGTATTTCTACCTCGCTCTGGGCCGTCGTCACTTTCCTGGGGTTCCAATAGGTCAATTGGGGATTGACATTCGGCCTCTCTCTCAATTGGAAGACCCGCATCTCTTTTAGCTATAAGATAAAATATCCCATTATGTTTAATCACTTTCAAATCACGGCCCCTTCCTTCTGCATACAATTTATGTACAAATAATTGCTCTTCCTTACTCCACAGTCTATGAGCCAATAGGTCGCTATACACTTCTTTCTCCACTGGGTGGAGCTCCATGAACATATATTTCAGTTTCTCCATCATTTGTACATTAATCACCTCTAACATCTTAAACACATCAACACAGTATTCCATCACATCTCGTTCATTGTACCATATTACATTATTGGTTTTTAGCAAAGCATTTGTTGCACAGGCTACCCATGCACAGAATAACTTCTGTCTCCGGCCACAATAGTTCATGGCATCTCATGCATTCGTCTTATACTCTGCTCACACTCCTTATAGGTTTGACTATTCCCCGAGGGGAGTCCCGGGGCCCTTGAGCCAAACTGTTTGATCTCGGTCTGTCCTGCTCACAGCACTTAATATATTTGCCCAATCTCCACGCAGCTACCATATAATCGTAATACCTTTCCTAATCCTGTGCACTCGATTAGAATCAATACAAATACTACTGTCATCATGGTCAATATCAGTTTAAAGTTATTCATTAGCCACTTTATTGATTCATAGGTATTCTCTCCGATTCCGGCCATTTTTAAAAATTTCTTTTTCACCTTATCATTTATATTTTGAATTCCCTCTCTCAATGTTGCTCTTCTGGGCTCTATGTCATGTAGTTGTTTGTTGAAGAATAGTTTTTTAGCCAACATAAAATAGAAAGGAAATGGTGGCATACATCTACCATTCTCTTGTGAACTGAAGGTTCCTAGGGTGTCAGCATAAATTGTTTTTTCAGTTGCTACTGGTTCTGAAACCATTCTGCATATTCCTTGATTTATCTCATTTCTCCTCCAATTCCCATCTACCTTTTCATTGTTACACGTCCATCCCGTGTACATCCATCGGTAGATACTTGCACTCCACACTACTGTCCAAAATCTTTTGAAGTCAACCATTTTTTCCTCTTTTGACAGTTTTCCCCTATCACCCCATGTCATCATAAATGCGGGCTCAGGGATATTCTCTTTTCCATGGTAATCCTTTATTTCTTTAGGAATTTTCCACAACATAACTTCTTTATCTCTTTTCGCTCTCACCCTTACAATTGGAATTGGATAATATTTTCCTAATAGGTTGTTGTCATAACTGATAACTACCCCTTCTCCTTTCTCCATATCTGTTATTTTGATCGGAATTACTTTTTCATTCTCTCTTGTGGCTACATCTTCCAATATGTCAAATAATCTAAACTGAAGTATCATCTGATCTGTCATTGTGCTATCTTCCGTGATTATATCTATCCATTTTTGAGAGTGCTCCAACATAGTCATTAATTTTACACCTTGACTTATGATTCCATTTGCATTACTAAACAACAACCAATGTTCTCTGTCATCGTAATTATTTTCTGCTCCGTCTTCGTCTGCCTCACATTTCCATTTCTGCATGCATGCACATCCGATCCAACTCATCTCATGTTCTTTACAATTTTTACCATTAAATTGTTCAATCAATTTTTCTATTACTTTTCTTCTCCATATATTGTGCAATTTCCAATTATAGCTTGTTTCAGTGCATTTCTTTTAAGTCACTATTACTACACTCTTCCCAGGATTTATTTGTATTAATGCTTATCTGATAAAGCTTCTCCTCGTTTTCTCCGAATTTATTTCGTCCTAATGCTATTTCAGCCATTCTTGTACTTTCGCTATACCACTTCAACCCAGGAATTGGATTGCTTAATTTCTCTCTTGTTTCATACATCGTGTATTTTTTGTCTGTGAATTCTTCTTTACATTCATTTATGATATTTCTGTCCTTTACTCTTTTCATCTTTTTCCCGTTTGTCTCAGGCGACTTCGCCTGTTCTAGCTCTCTCCCTTTCTCACTCTGCCCTTCGTTTATCAGAAAGGTAGTGTCCACCTCATAATCTGGATCAATGTGTACTGTGTCTATTTCATCTGTGTCTTTATCATTTAGTTTAGTCTTAGTCCATAATATAATTAGGGCTATCGCAATGGTTATTACCAATCCCGCCACAGCAGGTCTTTGTACACACGGCTGATTCCACCTTCGTTGTTCTCCTGGGATCTCTTGACCTTGAAGGCCCACGCTGGCTTTCTGCCTCCATTCCTGTAATACATCAAGCTTCCCTTGGTGTTTTAATTCTCAAGTGGTTCACAAATTCATCCACTCTAGTCTTCCTTACAAGTCTTGTGTATGGAGTATTGAAGAGATTTTTAATACTTCAATTGGGCTTATTTCCCCTTCTTAAAAATCCTTCAATATCCATTCCCCTTCATTGCAGTTGCAAGGTTAATAAAAAATATAGTTCCATACTTACATTGCTTGATGATCCGAGCCATCTCTTACTGCCCACTCTTCAGTATATTACTATTGCAATTGTATTTCTCTATTTTGGCTTTTCTGCCAGCCACAGTCTCTTTCATAGCTTTCATTTTACACTTTGGTTACATAGCTGTCTTTTAGCTATATCCTTTTGTTCTTTGATTCTAATAACCTTCACCTTCCATCCAGAAAGTTTACAGCTCACACACTGAAATTTCATCGTTACTCACCATCATTTAGTTAAAATGAGGTTATTTTTGCTCCACACGCCATTCTGCTCTAGCTGGACCGTGTGTTTATCTATGATTTTCATTACTCTGTCTTTCTTAGTAATTAAATCTTTGAATGGTTTAGTTGGATGTTTATTTGTTAATTTTATCCACACAGAATCTCCCACCTGACATCTATCCTCAGGTTGTTCGATGTCTGTTTTGGCTTCTCTAATCCCCGTATTCATATTAACGAAGTACAAAGCCTCTTCCATGTGTTCATCCCATTCCGTATTGTTATAGTTTGCCCGAAAAAAGCTTTTCAAGCTGCCGATTGATCGTTCACTCAATCCATTGCTTTCTGGACGATAACGTACGGACTTAATCAATTTGATATGTTTCTCCGCTAGCCAGTTTTCAAGCTGATTTCCTACAAAGTACGATCCATTATCTACTCTGATGAATTCTGGTCTATTCCATGCGGACATCAATTCACTAAGTGCTCTGATTATATTTTTAGCACTAGGGTCTTTTAATGGCTTAGCCCAAATCTTATTCAGATATGCCTCCACTACTATTAAAAAGAATTTATTACCCTTTTTAGTGCGTGGGTTGAGTGGACCAGCTATGTCCAAGTCCCACTCTACATTTGCCTTGTCTGGGAGTATCCTGCCATAATCTTTCCTGATTGTTCTGTGATATCCCTTTCTCATGCAGCTCTCGCATTTCAGCTTGATATCTCTATATTTCTTCCTCCAATTAGGAATATTTATGTTATTGTCTGACAGTATTTTCCCCATTAGATTTACACCGGGGTGTTTTAAACAGTCATGCAGCTTTTGAAGCGCACCTGTTCCCTTATCTTCGATTATAACCACTCTCCTTAGCCTGGCTAATTTATCAACTGCTTCATTCCCTTGTGATAATTCTGTCTTCTCCTTCGAGTGACCCTTTTGGTGGATTACGACTAAGTCTAAATCTTTCACTAAAGAATTTATGTCCTTCCACAGCTGTTCATGTTCAATGGGCTTTTTATTGTACTTACAGAAACCATTCTGTTCCCAAACTTCCAAGTTTTCATTTAGACTTGCCTCTACATATTTACTGTCAGTGACTATAACAACTTGTTTGGCATTCATTTCTTTCAATTTTTCTAGTGCCTTAAGCACTGCCATTACTTCCGCGGTTTGGGCTGTACCAGGACAAGATCCCTTGTCTGTTACTTCGTTACCTTTTTTCTTTTTGATTATATACGCCCAATGGGCTTCGTTATCTGCCAAAGTTTTAGATCCATCAGTATATACCATTATTCCTTTAAACAATGGTAAACTTTTCTTCTGACATTTCTTACGCTCCTTGTTGATTATAGTTATGCTAGGATCTAGTATAACGTTCTGCCATCTCTGCCATCTGGTATTTTGGGCCTTAGCATCTTTGATCTTGTTTTTGTTCAGATGAGCCATTACCATTTCATCTGTATTAATCAGTATTTGCCTTCCTCTAGCCAGACCTTTTATCTCTGCATATCTCTTGCTGATTGCAGCCAATTTCTTCTCAACTGGTAGAAATTTTTTCTCTGGGCTCTCCCAGTTTCCTGTCATAATGCGTATTGGTATACAGCTTTTTTCGTTCCGCATTATTAGTTGATAACCAGCCTCGTCTATATCAAGATCAACCTCTAAATCTTTGTCATCCTCTCTGCCTTCCAGCTGTCCTGAACATAAGATTGCTTCCTTTAAAGCACACAGTGCATTTTCTGCCTCCTCAGTCCAGCTCAGTCTGTCTCCTTTAATCGTTGTGTAGATTGGTTTTGCCATTTGACTAAATTTAGGAATTACGTCCCTGACATAATTCATTAGCCCCATCATTTGTTGTACGTTTTTGACATTCTCTGGTGTCTTTATCTCAGCTATTTTTTCCTTCATCGTTTGTGTAATGCCTCGATTCCCTGCAGATACCCAGAATCCTAGAAATTCAACTAGGTCTGTCATGACTTCACTTTTCTTTATGTTGATTTTTAGTCCTGCCTCTGCTATTCTTTTCAGCACTTCTTTCACGGTTTTTACGTGTTCTTTCTCGTTTTCATTCGTAATCAAAATGTCATCTATGTATACTTCCACGGGCAGATCTTTTAATATTTCCATCATTACTGCCTGAAACACAACTGATGAGTTCACATACCCTTGTGGCAAACGCTGGTATAGATAATGTTTATTTCCAACAGTGAAGGCAGTTTTCTCTTGACTATTCTCTGATATTGGGACAGCCCAAAATCCATTAATCAGATCCAATTTCGTTAGAAATTTGCCATCTTTCATTTTCTCAATTGTGTCTCTTGCATTAATCAGGTATCGACGGTCTGGACGGGTCAGTTTGTTAAGGGCCCTGAAATTTGTCACCATACGAAATCCTTGATTTCCAGGTTTCGCCACTAATTGGACGGGACTGTTTGTGATAGCTGAAGTTACTTCCCTAATAACTCCCTGCTCCACTAATTCTTTTATTGTCTGATCCAATTCATCTTTACCCAATTTGTTTATCGGATATTGTCTCTGTGGTTTATGTGTTCCGCCCAAAATCTCATGTGCATATTTTTGGTCAACCAAACCAGTGTCGTTTTTATATTTTCCACATGGAGTTTCTCTCAATGCTTGTATTAATTCTTCCTTTGATTCTTCACTACCAATCATCTTCTTTTTGATGCGAGTTAACTCCTGTTCCGTATTTACCTCCTTCAATCTCAGCACCTTTTTAAGATCTCTTCCTGCAAGTAAATTCTCATTACCTTTTATCATTTTTACCCCAAACTTTTCTCCCATTGGTTCCTCTTCTATATTTCCATTGTATGTCTGAACTAGCACTTTTCCTGTGTAATTTATTGGCTCTGTCGTGGAGGATATCTGAGCTCCTGTATCTAACAGGAATTCCACACCTTTCACTTTTACAAACAAATCTTCATCTCTTTCCAAAACTCTCTTATCACAGATATGCTCCTTTAACAGGCCAATTTCGTTTCATTGTTCATTATTTTCTGTGTTGTCTCTATCTCGGACATTTTGTCCTTTTTGCGTGGCTTCTTGTACTTCTGTACTATGAGTCACTTTGTTTCTGCCAAATCTTTTCACACTGGAATCAGTGCCTGTGCGTTTTTGAATCACTTGATCTTTCTGTGCTGAGGTTAACTTCTCCCATTCTCCTGCTGGAACATAGCTTGTTTTTTGCGCACTACCATATCTGTCATCCTTAAAGGGTTTTCTGGCACTACTATTCTTCTGCCATGCTGGCTTCCTTGCATTCCAGGTTCTGGGCCTATTAGACTGACCTTTCTCACCCTGCCTAGCTTGGAATCTTGTGTTATATGGTCTCGCGTTCTCCACGGTGGCTCTCTGTTTATTCATTAATTTATCTTTTTGTTGTTTTTGAACCCTAGCTCCTTGTGGTTCCTTTCTTTTCACAAACTGACTATTTAAATCATATTCAGCTAGTCTCTCTTCTATCTGTTTTTTGGTCGTGCTATTCAGTATGGTTCCTAACTTTTGCCCTCCTGGTATTTTACGCCCTACGTCTCGTAGCAGCCTTACTTTATCTGACATTGGGATTTCATCCTCAATTGACAACCATACACTAAGTAAGGGCATTTGCTCTCTGCTTGCATTTACTAACATATCTTTCCATTGTTTGTATTTGTCTTCAACTCCTGTAAGGTCTCTAACCTTTTCTAAGGCCTTCGCCGTTATGGCATGTCCTGTGCACGTATGCACTAATCTTGTTACTGCTTCAGAACCTAAGCCAGCCTGCGTTGCCGCTTTAATGATTCTGTCCATATAACTGCAGTAATCTTCATTTGATTTCTTTGAACCTATTTGGTTTCTCACAACGTCAGTTAATTTTAACTCTAATAACTTTGCTTGGACATTTTGCTCCTCACTTCTCTCTCCCTCTGTTCTCCGTGGAGTGCTGAACTGCAGCTGTCTCACTGGAGTCTCCCTTTCACTGGGGGTTTCCCGTCTCTCTTGATATACGGCCTCCTCACTCTCTTCCTCCCAGATTTCTTCTGTGGCTTTGTTCAGATTCTCAATTTGTCTATGAGCTCTAGTTGTTTCTAAATCTCTTTGTAATTGTTTATTCTGATTCTTCAATATTTTTATTATATTATCAAATTCTTTTACTATTTTTCTATTATACTCATATCCCTCTTGGAATAAAGTTTGTTTGCCTGCCTTTGACCAACCTTCTTGTTCGGCTATTTCTGTCGCAGACGGGGACATACTGGCAGTCTTCATTTGACCATAAGTTAATTTCTTTTCAGGTATTACTCTTTTATTCCATTTACTTAACAATTCCTGATCTCTTTTCTTTCCACTGGGATTTCTATACTTAGTTCCCCTTAACTCTACTTCTGGCCAATCATTCTGTATTTGTTTTGTTACTCTCTGTAATGTTATTTTCACACCTTTTTTGTGCTTTAATCTAGTCTCTTTTCTGAGCACTATCTCTTCCTCGCTGATATCACAATCAGTACTAATCCTTGTGGAATCTAATTCCTCATCTTCACTCTCCTCAGAACTTGAATTGTTTTCTCTGTCAGTTCTTTTTCCTGTTACTCCAATCGGAGTTCTATTTTCAGAAACTAGGTTTCTTCGCTCACCTAGCTCAGTTTCTTCCCTAGCTTCATCCATATTTCTATTTATTGCTCCTTGCCTTTCAGGAGTATTACTTCTCTCATCAATTGTTTGTTCTTCTGACATTTTCTTCAGAAACTTTTTAATTGATTTCATATACTTTTGTTTAACAACTTTCTGGATGGAAGTCACAGCTAAAATCGCAATTTGCTCTTATTGTCGATTTTACTTCATCAAGCTCTCTCTATCCATATCAGCACTTAGTATATCTTTGATATTACACTCTAATATGGATCTGCTTTTCACTATGATTCCCATTCAACGATGTGCACTTCGTTGAACAGTTCACATAGTCTATACTAAATCTCTTGTACTAAAGATTTAGCCAATCTCTATTTTTTCAGCCTATTAATGTATTTATCGGAGCGCGCTTCTCTTACACGAGCTCTCAACGCTTTTCTATATTCCGACTCAATACTTATAGAGATTTTAGTAGTGTCGTGCATGCACTTAATAACCCTACCCAGGTTATAATAATAATTCTTCCCTGAATTATTTTTCGTCTACAGGATTCCTTCCTTTTTTAGACTTTCATCTCACTCTTTGAGATTTCAACACTACTGGTTTAACCTTTCATTAGGTTTAATATAATTCGTTTCTAAATTATATTTTCGTTTGACTTTATAAGTCCTTCTAGGATTTTTCCTTAATCCTATCTTTAGGCTTTTTAATAACCCTACCCAGGTTATAATAATAATTCTTCCCTGAATTATTTTTCGTCTACAGGATACCTTCCTTTTTAGACTTTTATCTCTTTCTTCGAGATTTCAAAACTACTGTTAGTTTTAACCTTTCATTAGGTTTAATATAATTCGTTTCTAAATTATATTTTCGTTTGACTTTACAAGTCCTTCTAGGATTTTTCCTTAATCCTATTTTTAAGCTTTCTTTCTTTTGTACTTTCTATACAATAGTCACGTTTTTCGTCAGCACTTTTGTTTATTGATTTTGGCCAGAAATCAATAAGCAATCGTGCCCCACGTTGGGCGCCATGTTATTTGGTGTACAATCTAACTAGATCCCACACACCTTCTACCTATTTTTAGTTTACAACCTCAGGCTAGGTAAAGCAGGTCGAATCCTTAACTAGATCATAAATATATATTTATACTCACTTTCTAGAAGAACAGACCCCCTCCGTGTCTGGTTCAGATCAACTCGTTTAGAAAGCAGAGACGTGGCAAACGGTTTCTTTTATAAATCAATTATAAGTAGATTTATTTTTCTATTAACAAAAAGTTTTACATACAATCAAATAAAAGTTTATAAAAAGAAAAAGTCTTAAGTAACAAAAAGCGGCAGTTCACAAAAGTCACCAGCAGATGTCAGGCTCGGATCATCAAGCAATGGAGAAGCAGCATAACGCTCTCAGCTTCTGGTGTTCATACAGAGATCAATACCTTATATACCATTTCATTATCACACCTCTTCATCACATATTCAATTACACAGGCACAGTTCATCCAATCCTAGATTTTGAACGATTGTCAACTCCCTCAATTCCTTCAACATTTTAGTATATAACGCTCTGTATTCTTTCATTCTTCTTCTTCTGGCTTGTTTCCTTAATCTCCTCCTTCGTCTCGTCTGCAAGACATCATCCTGGGTAAAACCTGTTTCTTCATTCAATACTTGGTTACATTTATAAATGACTTTTATACATATGACTTAGTGTTTTTCTTCATCTTTTTAATAAAGCAGATTGCCTAAAACATATCTCAGCGTGTTCATTTCAATTATTCAATCAAATACTTTTACAAAGTCTTTGTCTCCATGTCTTTACTATAAAACCAAATAAAACATTTTTACCAAACCATGTGTCTGCATTCTTGCTATGAATCAAAGTAAAACATTTTTACAATATCATGTTGTCATGTTTTCCCATGCTTACAAAGTCATTCATGAAAGTTGTATATAAAAAAAACCTCCTTTAGGCTCCTCGGCCTTATCAACAGCTAATACATTAAAGTTGTAAAATAAAAACTTTTTATAAAAGTCTCTTGGCCATATAAACAACTTCTTTATTTCACTTTGCTGCTTCTGTTCTACATGTGGCTCTTATAAAGTCCAGTATAAAGGTTCTCTATAAAACCTCCACTACATTTTCTATATATTTCCAACATCATAACACCATGCATAACATATCTGTGTGGTTAACATATGCCTCTTTACATTTGGCATCACCCTTGGTTACACATTGGGATCAAGACCTCCATACATTAGGCCGTCTCCCTGTACATACATTGGGAATAAAATAATCAATTTCATCATTATTCTAACAGCTTACACAACAATCCTCATAGTTTAACTCTATACTGTGTTTGCTATATAACCATAACAAGATTTTGAAAAACATTCAACATCTTTAACAAGAGAAGAAAAAGCCTGTGAAGCGCCGACTCTTCTGATATAAAGATCATAGATTATTATTATTAGTTCATTTCATAAAGCAGTTATTCATGTGACGGACATGGGCCAGTAAGAGCTGTGTGTGTAAACCTCACTCCCCTGGCTCGAAGTAGGACTGGTCACATTCACTTAGGGGGGGGTCCTTACATTTTGTGCATTAATTATTGACAATAATTCATGTGACTCTGTATTTTTAGGCTGCTTTTCATTTATCTTTAATGTAAACGCCCCTGCATCTAAAGAGCACTAAAGAGTGCACGACAGCGTTTACTGAATGAATAGCTCTGATAACCCGTCACTCGAGTCGGAAGAGAAAGCTTCTTACTGACTTTGATGGGGTCATTTTCAAAACCTTTTTGAAATTGCACACATTTAGGCCTACTCATCTTTAATTGTTAATATTCTAACATTTTATAAATATTCCAGCGAACTGTTGCATAAAAGTATTATGTAAATAAATAAACATAAATAAATGGGGAAAAAAACAGCCAAACAGAACTAAATAGAGAACTCAAATCAATGTTTACAGAAAGCAACCGGCCGTCCCCTCTTTTTTGGACAGTGCGCTTCAACCGACAAAAAAAAATAATAATTTGCTAATTACAGAAAAGATAAGCTCAATTTAACCCCTGACCCGTCGAGGCATGGACTCCACTAGACCCCTGAAGGTGTGCTGTGGTATCTGGCACCAAGATGTTAGCAGCAGATCCTTAAAGTCCTGTAAGTTGCGAGGTGGGTCCTCCATGGATCAGACTTGTTTGTTCAGCACATCCCACAGATGCTCGATTGGATTGAGATCTGGGGAATTTGGAGGCCAAGTCAACACCTCAAACTCGTTGTTGTGCTCCTCAAACCATTCCTGAAGCATTTGTGCTTTGTGGCGGCGCATTATCTGCTGAAAGAGCCACAGCCACAGGGAAATACCGTTTCTATGAAAGGCTGGACATGGTCTCAACAATGCTTCGGTAGGTGGTACGTGTCAAAGTAACATCCACATGGATGGAGGACCCAAGGTTTCCCAGCAGAACATTGCCCAAAGGATCACTGCCTCTGCCGCCACGCCTTCTTCCCATAATGCACCTGGTGCCATGTGTTCATCAGGTAAGCCACACACACACACCCGGCCATCCACGTGATTCATCAGACCAGGCCACCTTCTTCCATTGCTCCGTGGTCCAGTTCTGATGCTCACGTGCCACTGTTGGTGCTTTGGGCGGGGTCAGGGGTCAGCATGGGCACCCTGACTGGTCAGCGGCTGTGCCGCCCCATACACAACAAACTGAGATGCTCTGTGTATTCTGACACCTTTCTATCAGAACCAGCATTAACTTCTTGAGCAGTTTGAGCTCCAGTAGCTCGTCTGTTTGATCGGACCACACGGGCCAGCCTTCGCTCTCCACGTGCATCAATGAGCCTCGGCCGCCCATGACCCTGTGGCCGGTTCTCCACTGTTCCTTCCTTGGAGCACTTTTGATAGAGATTGACCACTGCAGACCGGGAACACTCCACAAGAGCTGCAGTTTTGGAGATGCTCTGACCCAGTCATCTAGCCGTCACAATCTGGCCCTTGTCAAACTTGCTCAAATCCTTACGCTTGCCCATTTTTCCTGCTTCTAACACATCAACTCTGAGGACAAAATGTTCACTTCCTGCCTAATATATCCCACCCACTAACAGGTGATGAAGAGATCATCAGTGTTATTCACTTCAGCGGTCATAATGTTATGCCTGATCTGTGTATATATTTGTATGGTCCTGGAATGTGTTCAATATTTCACCAGTATTATCAACACCTTGACTTTTCACCGTTTGTGTCACTCTGCTTGTTTGTGTTTGTGCAACTTGCATCATTAAAACCCTTTATCGGGCGAAGAACCATATTTGGTAACTTAATCGCACATTCACAATAGCGTTTACATGCCTCTCCGTGAGCTTGTATAAGCACATGGATTTCTCCCAGCCAATCAACGGATATCAGTCTACATCACAGATAGTGACACCATTGCATCTGACCAATCAGGAGTTGCACGGGACAGTTCAAACCTCAGCGTCATTTCAGAATTTGTGAATGACGGATTTACACTCCTACCTACTCCCATAAATACGGAAATAGCATTGAAACGAACAATGGTAAGTTAATGAAACTCACACATTATATGGTTGAATAGTTGTGTTAAATGTTGAGATAGATGTTGTTTGCGTAGGATTTCTAGAAATTAGTGAACTTTGTGGCATGAAAAAGGGTGTGATCATATTTGTATTAGGTATTTGTTCAGGTAAGACTAGCGCAAGTGACAGAATGTCCATTTTTAGACATACACTCAATACGTCTAGTAAGCCATACTTAGCTTCTTGTTTTTTTTTTGTTTTTTGTTTTGTTTTTTTTACAAATAATGCTCTATATTATATAACATAGGACAATAGTATTTAATAGTGCATTGAATGTTGCAACATGGTTGCATAACATTATACAGTGATCCAGTGGGAAACGTAAACCATTTATTGAAATAACCAAGCCATACATAATGAAATGTGTAATTTTGGTCAGTTTTATGACCTTATAACAGTTTTTAATATACTTAAATGGCATATATGGGTGTTTGTTTTTACTGTGAGCTTCATTGCTGCTAAAATAAGGGGTACCACCAGTATTTATAGCGCTATTTTTCACTTAATGCATTATAACATATAGGACACTAGTACTCAATAGTGCATTTAAAGTTGCCACAGGTTTGCATAACATTATACAGCGATCCAGTGGGAAACTTAAGCCATTTATCGAAATGATCAAGCCATAAATAGTGAAATATGTGTAATTTTGGTCATTAGGGGCCAAGCACCGAAGGTGCGAATCTTCTTCTTCTTCGGCTCTTGAGTCTATGGCAGCCCATAGAACCGCTTGCGGGAAAGTTATGAAATTTGCCACAACGATAGAGGATGGTCCCAACTATAGTTACTATAGCAAATTTGGAGTCTCTAACTCAATCCTTCTAGCGCCACCACCTGTCCAAAGTTGCACTCATGTTTGGGCTAATAACTTTTGAACCCTAAGGGTTAGAAACAAAATTCTATTTTCCTCTGATTCCTCGGCTCAAGACGATTCAATGTAATTTTCCGTCATGAAAATTTTCCAGCCATTTAGAATTTTCCGAAAAACCTACTTTTGCGAACTCGTCATAGACGGTTTGTCCGATTTGCTCGAAAATTGAACCAGATCATTCAATTCAAGTTGATTTGTTAAATCGTTTTCGATAAACTTGCGAACAAATTTTATGTAGCGGTTGCAAAAATACACTTAAGGCTACATCTCCGCAACGCTTTATCGTATTCAAACAAAACTTGGTACATGTCATCACAAGCATGACCTGAGGCAACATGGAATGCTTTGGTGCACTGCCACCTACTGGTCCGGAGATATGAAAAATGGCTATTTTTTTAACTGGTTTGGCTATTTTCTGAACCGGAGACGTACGTCGGATGTACCGGCGAATTGGGATCACTTCTGGGAGCCCCTATCAGCTTCGAGCTATATAGAACTGGCCAATGAACATTGCCGTGCGAGATTTGCATCTCACTCTCCGTCCCGCGCCGCGGGTATAAACAGGAAGCGAGAGCGAATGCACACTGTTTTTCACTGAGGAGCCGAACCTAGTGACTCGGCCATGCAGTGATGGTACAGCAACTGTGGCGACGGGACCTTCAGGGAACGAGGGTTACCATACATAACCGAGACGTTCCCTTTCAGTCGGTCACGTTCGACGTACGTTGGACGTACCGACAAATTGGGATCCCTTTGGAAAACGCCACAGTTACTACCACTTCCAGCACTGAGTGCGTTCCCACAGCCGGCGCCCCCTGCTGGCGAAGGGAGAGGCGCCTGAGGGTGGCAAGGCATGGGAGCGTCGACTGAAAGGGAACATGAAATTTCCCTTGACTACAATGCAGTATTATGATAGAAAATGCTATACTTTACAAATTAATTGTTGTATCATTATGAAATTTGGTATGTGCCATCAGCACCATGCCTTTAAGGTACTTAAAAGGTTTCAAAACAGCATCGCCATGTGGTTCATATTTATAATGAAAAGGCCTCTTGAGGCTATATCTCTGCAATGACATATTGACACTATATTGACACCCTGCTTTGATTTATTAACACCAAACTTTGCATGTGTCATTGTTCCCTTATTCTGACCACCCCACATCAATTTTGTAACTGTGCCAGCTATTGGTTGAAAGTGATAAATCATTAAATCATTATTATTGACGGTATTTATCATCTTACAGCTATTTTGCCTAAAATCACCTTAAATGTCTTTAATTGCTCATCTTTGCAGTTGGTCTGACACTCCCAGCCAAGCTGGCATGTCTTTTCTTCTTCTTTGTGCTTGACCCCGATAATGGCTGCTTGCAGCTATATTTTTATTTATTATTATTACAAGTATTACTACTAACCCAGTTTATATTATTATGGCATATATTGGTTTTTACTGTGAGTCTTATTACTGCTAAAATAAGTGGTACCACCTGTACTTAGTGCTATTTTTCACTCATTATTATATATTTGCAATTTATATGTCAATATTCTTTGTTTTCAGTAGATCTGCACCTCACTGTTACTGTGCACTGTTACTCTACACCACAGTTCCTCAAATCTTACCCTGGAGGTCCAATGCCCTGCAGAGTTTAGCTCCAACCCTAATCAAACTCACTTACCTGTAGTTTTCTAATGAACCTGAAGACATTGATTAGCATGTTCAGGTGTGTTTGATTTGAGGAACCCTTCTCCACACCAACCACCACTAGTCGCGTAGCCTATGTTTGTTCAAAGAGAGGGATGGCATATTTCATTGTCTAATTTCAGTTTTGGGGATGATTGAGAGCCTTACGATGCACATGTAGCCTATGCCGGCTTTTTAAAAAAAAAATGTATTTAAACTATTTGCCAAAACATAGGCTGCTATAGGCCTACGCCTATTACATTAGGATATTTATTTATTTAAATCATTTTTTTCCTGCCTGATGTTTCTTTTGGCACATAAAATAGACAGGATAGTCTGATAGAGATAACAATAAAGGTTCATCTGGATCGCGAAACACACACACACACACACACACACACACACACACACACACACGTACACGCACACACACACGTACACGCAGACACACACACACACACACACACACACTAAAGTTTAAATTAAGTAGCCTATAGTAGCCTACCAGCATTGTTTCCTCTCCAGTGTGCAATAATAAAGCAGAATACAGTGCAAGTTGACGATGATCATCTCTCATCATGTCGCGTCTCATTGCAGCGTCTGGTAGGCCACTGATCAAATCTGCAAGCTATGAGCCAGCGGTCAGTATGGAGGCCTAAACGTCTCGCAGATGAGACTGCCTGGGTTATTTTGTTTCAATATTAGTTATATTTTAAAGCAGCCAGTCATTGTAGCCTACCACTCTGGGAATAGGCATTTAAAAGAGAGACAGATTATGGAGTGATATCAGAAATGACATAGGGCAATGGCAGCGCGAGATATTCAGAAGAACACAAGAGCTAAACTTTTACAAGCTCAATAACTTCCACAGAAAAATAAGAAGGTAAGAAAAATAGTCTGAAAGCATTGCCCGTTAGATGTGCAATGCAAGCAGGCAAGTTTTGGGGTTGTTATGGACAATTCAAAATGTGAACACACACGTTGTACTGCTGTGCGGTGGACTTTCAGCGAATTTCAGTGAATGAACAGAGTCTGCATTTCTTTAATTTCGAGGCTCCATCGTTTGTTGATGATGAGATTTGTGATGCGGTTGTGGATGAAATAAAAGCCCATCTCTTCTGTGGCCCACAGTTCATGTCTGCTCAAATGCAACAGTTCTGTGAGGAAAATTTCTTTCTACATGTGAAGACAACACCAACATGGGCGCAGACAAACGATGAGGTGATGCGTATTAAAAGGCTTATGAATATCTCAGGGGGAGCCAAGATCCATAAACTACTGTGTCCAAAGAGAAATTCTGTGTTCACAATATAAAAGGAATACCAAGTTTGTGAAGAAATTCTGGTAACACTTTATTTTAAGGGTCCAGAATAATGCATTAGTTAAGCATTAATTAAGGGTTAACTTGTTCACAACTAAGCATTAGTTAAGCACGAACACACTAGTAATTAATGATTAACTTTACATTTTAAGGGTCCATAATTATGCATTAGTTAAACTAGTAATTAATGATTAACTTTACATTTTAAGGGTCCATAATTATGCATTAGTTAAGCATGGACACAATAGTTATTAATGATTAACTTAACATTACATAACATTAGACATTATTTACAACTTAATAAGCCATATATTATTTTTCTGTAGCTGTGTAATTATATGTCTGTATTTTCTGTTAAGTTAACTGAACAATAAGCTAGTAATTATGTTTAATTACTGCTGATTTTGCCGTTATAAATTGATTAACTAATTAACACAATTTGAGCCCCTATTCTGAAGTGAAAGTTTTATTCTCATTAATTATTGCACTTATTGAATGATATTTAAGTTTATTAACCAGAATAAGCCTGTAAAGACGAAGTAGAGGCAGGCGGATCCATCTGCAGAACTTTATTGAATCAGGTAATGAAACAAGGAATCACTGACATAAACCACAAAGGAAACACGTAGCAACATGCAGCGTGGCAAAACAACACTTCACAAAGAACAAAGAACAAGGCAGTCCAGATAAAGGGTGGATAATGATAAACAGGTGGATGTGAGGATACTGAATAGACAACCAGACAGGGCTGGGAACTAATGATAGCAGAGGGGAATGATGGGAATTGCAGTTCTAGAACTCAGGTGACAAGGAGCGTGTGAGACCGGAGAGAGGTGAAGACGCGCGCTCAGTGACAGGCGTGCGCTCCGTGATAGAGCCCCCTCCCTGCGAGCGGCTCCGGAAGCGAGGACCTGGACGACGACGGGGTCTACCACGGGGTCTGGGAGCAGGACGATCTGGGTGAGTGTGATGGTAAGTGGTAAGAACAGCAGGGCCCAGGACATCCTGAGATCTGACCCAGGAACGTTCCTCAGGGCCGCAGCCCTCCCAGTCAATCAGATAATGCAGTACCCTGGCGCGACGTCTGGAGTCCAGGATGTCTCGTATCCGGTACACCTCCTCGCCTCCGACTTCAATTGGGGGAGCCTGCACGGAACCGACCCCCTCTTGGACCTCCTCTCTCCTGGGAGCGGCAGCGGGTCTGAGAAGAGACATATGAAAAGTGGGTGAGATTTTATAATGTGCTGGGAGAGCCAGACGAAACGAGACCGGAGTGATCTGCCGAAGGATCTTGAAGGGCCCAATGAAGCGAGGGGATAGTTTCTTGCTTGGGAGCCTTAAACGTAGATCACGGGAGGAAAGCCACACCCACTGTCCGGGCCTGTACCTAGGACCCTCACGTCTCCTTTGATCTGCATGAAGACGAAAGCGCCGGATGGCACGTTGCAGATGGACATGAGCGGTATTCCAAGTGGCCTCACTGCGTTGCAACCACGTATCCACCGCAGGGAGATCTGACGGCTCTCCAGCCCACGGGAAGAGAGAGGGTTGGAAACCTAGGACACATTGGAAAGGTGTTAGACCTGTGGCTGGCTTTACCAGGGAATTTTGGGCATACTCAGCCCAAACCAGGAATCGGCTCCAGTCCTGTTGGTTATCATGACAGTATGTCCGCAGAAAGCGAATGAGGTCCTGGTTCAACCGTTCAACCTGACCGTTAGACTGTGGGTGGTATCCGGAGGTGAGGCTGACGTTGATATTGAGCTTGGAGCAGAGTCCACTCCAAACACGTGAGGTGAACTGAGGGCCACTGTCGGAGACAATGTCCTCGGGGATGCCGAAAAGACGAAACACATGATTGAGAAGCTCCTCCGCAGTCTGCATGGCAGTAGGTAGACCCTTAAGGGGGATGAACCGACAGGACTTGGAGAAGCGATCCCCGACTGACAGAACTGTGGTAAATCCCTGAGACTGAGGTAAATCCGTTACGAAATCCACAGCGATGTGCGACCACGGGCGTTGAGGAACTGGAAGTGGCTGTAAGAGACCGGTAGGTTTAAGGTGGGAAGATTTAACTGTGTTACAGGTGGAACATTGATGGATAAATTTGATAACATCAGCCCGGAGTGTGGACCACCAGAAGCGGTTGGAGACTAACTGTACAGTAGCCGAGATACCTGGATGTCCGGCGCTGGGAGTGCAGTGAACCCATTGAAGTACCCGCTGATGTATTCGAGGTTTCGGTGGTCTGTGAGGACGGTGAAAGGTTGACGTGCCCCCTCCAGCCAGTGCCTCCACTCCTCCAGAGCAGCCTTCATGGCTAGAAGCTCCCGGTCACCCACATCATAATTGCGTTCCGCCGAGGTTAGCTTGCGGGAGTAAAAGGCACAGGGAAACATTCTCGCAGGATTACCGTGACGTTGGGACAGAATCGCACCCACTCCAGTGTTCGAGGCGTCAACTTCCACGATGAACTCCCTCTCCGAGTCTGGATGATGGAGGATGGGTGCGGCAGTGAATCTCTCCTTCAGCTGATTAAACGCTGCAGTGCACTCAGGAGACCACCGGAAGCGCTTTCCCCCTCCCCGGAGAAGAGATGTGAGGGGAGACACAATGAGACTGAAGTTACGAATAAATCTACGATAAAAGTTTGCAAACCCCAGGAATCGCTGTAATTCTTTCACAGAAGAAGGTTGAGACCAGTCCACCACGGCTTTGACCTTGCTGTCATCCATGAGAACCCCCTCAGCGCTGATGACATATCCCAGGAAGGTGATCCGAGTCTGATGAAACTTGCATTTCTGAGTTTTGGCGTATAGCTGATTCTCAATCAAGCGTTTGAGAACTGCACGCACGTCCCGTACATGATCGTCGAGGGTCTCTGAAAAAATCAGAATATCATCAATATAAACAATCACATTCTGATTCAGCATGTCACGGAAGATCTCATTAACGAAAGACTGGAATACAGAAGGACTATTAGACAGCCCGAACGGCATAACCCGATATTCATAGTGGCCTGTAGTCGTAGAAAAGGCCGTCTTCCACTCGTCACCCCTCCGTATGCGAATGAGGTTATAGGCGTTCCTCAAATCCAGTTTGGTGAAGTAACGAGCTGAGCGAAGCATTTCCAGGGCTGCAGGGACTAAAGGCAGGGGATAATGATACTTCACAGTTACCTCATTGAGACCACCGAAATCGATGCAGGGCCGAAGACTCCCGTCCCTCTTTTTGATGAAGAAAAACCCTGCGGATGCTGGAGATGTGGAGGAGGTGATAAATCCCTTAGCAAGCTGTTCCTCGATATACACTCTCATAGCCTCTGTCTCTGGTTGTGAAAGTGGATACACACGGCCGTGCGGGGGAACGGCTCCAGGTAGAAGTTCAATAGCGCAGTCGCTGGGCCGGTGCGGGGGTAAAAGTGAAGCCTCTCTCTCGCTGAATGCCTGGGCAAGATCATGATATACAGCAGGAATACCTTGCAGATTCACTCTCTCACGGGAACTGTGGCTAGATTCAGGACCATGGAGAGCAGGCAAGCAATGGTCATGACAGAAAAGGGACCATTTAGTGATTCTCCTGTCGCTCCAGGAAACTAGAGGGTTGTGTCTCTCCAGCCATGGCCATCCCAAAATCACTGGATGAAGGGGTGAGTTGATCGTGTACAACTGAATTCTCTCCGTGTGACGAGATCCGGAGTTGAGCGTGAGAGGCTGTGTGATGTATTGTACCTCCCCTGTCCCCAGGGGGCGTCCATCCAGAGCGGCCACTGCCACATGAGGCTCACAAGGAATGAGAGAGATATTTTTAGACAAGGCAAACTCCAAATCGATAAAATTACCAGCGGCACCAGAGTCAATTAAAGCTCTTGTTTCACAATTATTTCCATTAAAATAAAATGAAACTTCGAGGGCCTAGAGAGCTGGGAGAATTAATCAAAGGACTCACCGCAGAAGTATCACGGGATCTGGACCTCACAGGACATGAAGCTCTCTGATGACCGGCCTGGCCACAGTACAGGCATAATTTATTCCGCATCCTTCTCTCACGTTCCTCCGTAGTGAGATGTGTGAAGCCGACCTGCATGGGCTCGTACTCCGTGCCGGAGGAAGGATGGGCGAACAGACTGGATGAGAGAGGCGTGTGTCGAGAGCGAATGAGATTGTCGAGACGAATGGCCAGCTCCTTTAGTTCTCCGAGAGACATCCCATCGTCACGACAAGCCAGTTCCCCTTGCAGATTAGTTTTTAGGCCCCTTCGATACAGCAGTTTAAGAGGTTCCTCGGTCCACCCCGTCTGTGCTGCCAGGGTGCGGAAGGAAAGCGTGTAATCAGC
This sequence comes from Gobio gobio, assembly GCF_949357685.1. Classification (NCBI taxonomy): domain Eukaryota; kingdom Metazoa; phylum Chordata; class Actinopteri; order Cypriniformes; family Gobionidae; genus Gobio; species Gobio gobio. The sequence goes on from NC_137120.1 coordinate 3,625,223, forward strand.
CGCGGTGGAATCTCCTTGACTTAATGCGAGAAGCAGTTCCCCTGGTTCCTTGCCGCCCGCGGGATGTTCAAACACCTCTCTGAATTGAGACAGAAACACGTTATAGGAGGGAAATGTATGATGACCACCCGACCAGAGAGCCGTTGCCCACTCCAACACCCTCCCGGTGAGTAAAGAGCAGATAAATGAAACGCGGGACGCGTCATTGGGATACAGCTGGGGTTGCTGGCTGATGAATAATTCACACTGCAACAGAAATCCTCTACAGGCAGCCGGTGAACCATTAAACTTCTCAGGTAGAGATAATCTGGGATTGCTTGAAGCTGTACTCACGCTTGATGGGAGCTTGAACTGAATTAGCGTCCGCGCTCTGTAGAGTGAGAGCATGAACTGACTTCACAAGTTCCTCGGTGAGATTCGTCAACTTGACCAGCTGTTGTTGGTGTGTGACTAACACAGATGCCTGGGAATGAACCTCGGAAACAAGACTCTGGAAGTCTGCTGGATCCTGAGACGGTGAAGTGTTCTGTAAAGACGAAGTAGAGGCAGGCGGATCCATCTGCAGAACTTTATTGAATCAGGTAATGAAACAAGGAATCACTGACATAAACCCAGAGGTGTCAAGTAACGAAGTACAAATACTTCGTTACCTTACTTAAGTAGAAATTTTGAGTATCTATACTTTACTGGAGTAATTATTTTTCAGCCTACTTTTTACTTCTACTCCTTACATTTTCAAGCAATTATCTGTACTTTCTACTCCTTACATTTTAATAATAGCCTCGTTACTCCTATTCCATTTCGGCATGTTTTCATTCCGGCTTGTTGTCAAAAAAGAAAAAGAAAAAACTATCCAGATGAATCGCGCCATCCGGATAGAGTGAATTTGATTGTGGTTGGATGAGAAGGATAAACACAAACCATTCCGACACCCTATTGGGCTGTACGCGATCAATCACGCCTGCACCTGCACAAATCATACACCATGTTGCCATATAGGGCGGGTTCTCATCGACGATCAGCACGCACTTTCAGCCAATCAGCGATCAGCAGGCAGACGTGCTCATTCATGACTTTAGCCGGGTTTTTAGTGCGATAACTCGTAGCTGTATATTCCAGTGATCGCTATGTGTGCAATGTGCATCCAGTGGCATACATATACAGTAAGTTGTATCTACAGTAAAGAGTGGGAGAGTGACTCAACTCTCAAACGTGAATTACACCTGTGACTCGAAGACTCTTTAGAAATATAACCGTGACTGCTGTCCATCGTCATATACACACTCAGGACATCTGCAACTAGCAACCCCGACAGCTGCTGAAAGAGGTATAAATCAATGATTAATCCGTTTTGACTGTGCTAAGTGCATGTGCCATGTACTTCACGAAAGACATACTGTAGTTTTGTCAAAGCAAAGTGCAACACAAAGGTAAGCGCATTGTTATTTTTTGTTGGCAGATTATTGTACAGTATCAATGAATTACGCATTTTGGCAGTGGTGTGTGCATTAACGTGTGAAATGCCTGTTAATTACATTGCTTTTTCCAATCTCTATATTGAGCACTTTTTGCTGGTAAATTGGCTTCTTATTGTTGACATTGAAAATTATGCTTGTGTTTTTCTGAGGGATTGCCGTTTTGACAGTTTCTACCTGGACATATAGTCATATTTGATCAGTTTTACTGGGATTTTTTTTAAATTTTTTAATTTTTTATCATCAATTATGTTTTAAGGAGATAAAATGGTAAATTACTTACTTATCAACATTGATTGGTATGGCAATAAAATATCACATTATTTTGGCAGTTAAAGTGTTGGGGGTTTTTTTTGGAGTGACTAGTTGTATACTATAAGTATTGTAAAGGTGCAAAAAGTCAAAATTCAGAGGCATGTTATCAATAACCATTTTTTGAATATAAATGTACATTTGGTGAGGTTTTGGGGATGGAAATCGTAGACCCAATCTGGCAACACTGATCACACATTCAAAAAATGGTTATTGATAATATGCCTCTGAATTTTGACTTTTTGCACCTTTACAATATTTATAGGCAACTAGTCATCAAATCTTCCGCTCCATGAAACACGTTAATGCTCAGTAGTACACATATGGTTCTTTAATGTATTTGCATTGTCCTAAAATGCGTTCATTTTAAATGGGAATATATGCGGCTGAAACGGGAAGCCAAGTGCATCTAAACATTTTCAACATTAACTTTTTAATATAACATTATAGTCGTTATGGCCTTTAGAAAAATGTTTTTTTGAGGAGGTGGGGTATGCACTGTGGCACGGCCTAATCTTTTGTCCTTAAAGGGATAGTTCACCCAAAAATGAAAATTCTGTCATCATTTACTCACCCTCAAGTTGTTCCAAACCTGTATGAGTTTCTTTGTTCTGAAGATACCATTAGCAACCATTGACTGCCATAGTAGGGGAAATGCTATGGCAGTCAATAGTTGCATATAATCTGCTTGGTTACAAACATTCTTCAAAATATCTTCAGAACAAAGAAACTCATACCGGTTGTAACAACTTGAGGGTGAGTAAATGATGACAGAATTTTCATTTTTGGGTGAACTACCCCTTTAATGGCATTTTTTCCCCTTACATTACTTTTACTTTTATACTTTTAAGTAGTTTTGAAACCAGTACTTTTACACTTTTACTTGAGTAAAAAGCTTGAGTTGATACTTCAACTTCTACAGAAGTCTTTTTAAACCCTAGTATCTATACTTCTACCTGAGTAATGAATGCGAATACTTTTGACACCTCTGCATAAACCACAAAGGAAACACGTAGCAACATGCAGCGTGGCAAAACAACACTTCACAAAGAACAAAGAACAAGGCAGTCCAGATAAAGGGTGGATAATGATAAACAGGTGGATGTGAGGATACTGAATAGACAACCAGACAGGGCTGGGAACTAATGATAGCAGAGGGGAATGATGGGAATTACAGTTCTAGAACTCAGGTGACAAGGAGCGTGTGAGACCGGAGAGAGGTGAAGACGCGCGCTCAGTGACAGGCGTGCGCTCCGTGACAAAGCCAATAATGAAGCCTAACTACCATTAATACAGGACTAATAAAGGCAATTTGACCCCCTATTCTAAAGTTAAATTTTAATCCTCATTAATTATGGCACTTATTCAGTGATATTTAAGTTTATTAAACAGAATAAGCAAATAATTAAGCCTAACTACCATTAAAATCATGTTGGCATTAGTTAATGCAGTGTGAACTAACATGAACAAACCATAAACAGCTGGATTTGTATTAACTAACGTTAACAAAGATGAACTAATGCTGAACAGAGGTGTTGTTCATGGTTAGTTCATGTTAACTAATGCATTAACTAATGTTAACTAATACAACCTTATTGTAAAGTGTTACCATTCTCACTTTTGAATTTTGTTGTAGCAACACACGCTAAAATATATATAAAAGATAAATGTAATGAATTGGTTTTTGAGTCAAAAGTGATCCTGCAATGGTTTTTCTCTTTTATTTTATCAGTACAAACATCAGTGTGTCTGGTTTAATCTGGCGGGTGTTAAACAGCGTCTGCTGGATGTCTGTGGTTGATGTGTGTGTCAGCAGTTTGTGCCTGAAGCGTTTCTTCACTTTATCTCCTGTTAATAAGAAGCACATAAAAACATTAAAACATCTTTACACTGAAATAAAGTGAATCTATCAACAGTCAAATAAGAGTCACAGGTCAGAGGTCAGATATGATTGACAGCTCACAGCACTAAATAACACACCAGATACAGATATCTAATGCAATATTTCACTCTTCTGCTGTTTTCATTCAGAGCCAGAATTCATTTGAAAATGTAAGATCAGCAAAAGCTTGTTGATGTTCGTGATGTTAAAGGAGACGGATGTGTGAGCGGAAACTAACTGAGGTTGGGGGAGGATTCACACACATCCAGATAAATATCACAGTTCAGTGTTTCAGATCATCAAATCTTTCTGACATTTTAAGAGTCACTTTCGAGGGCTTTTCAGTGAACCGATAAAGAAAATGTTTCTCAGATTAGTTTTGCTCTGTTTGTGTTTTCGGCGTCTGGATGGTGGGTTTTAAATGTGTTTTTATGGCTTCAGTTGTTTCTGTTCTGGTATCATGTGATAAATTACTGGTTAAATGAGTTTGAGAAGATGAACATTCACTGTTAGTGTGAGCAACGGTGGCTGTACTGAAGCGCACGACTCAGGAAATAACTCAAAGAACAGTCTTTACTCTAATAATCCACACAATACACAGGAGAATTATGGGGAGAAACACAAGCATGTAACGCAGTGCTAAAAACTAAAAACTAAACTTGTAGTTAGGCACTGGTTTGGTATTAAAAAAAAGTAATCTTCATGCTGTGCAGGGCCACACCACCCCTCTCCAATCAATGTAAATGGTACGACCCGCAGATGCTTCTGTTTTTTCTATTTAAAACTTAATTATTAAAAACTTGCGATTAATCGCGATTAATTACAGAAAAAAAGTAAAAAGTTTTTTTTTATCGATGCCCAGCACTAATATATATATATATATATATATATATATATATATATATATATATATATATATATATATATATATATATATATATAAATATAACTCTTACGACAATCATGTCTTCTAATACCTTCAATTGTTGTGTATACTGAGCTGCAGTGGACACATTTGTAAACATCTTTGCTTGGACCCATTGTGTGAGCTGTCTCTTTAATACCGCATGGTTTATATACATGTTGCTGCTGATTGGGCTGACATATTTGACACACTCACCAAACGAGAAAAAAACGCATCTCCAACCCGTTGCACACCGTTACACACCGTTTCCAGGAAACATGACGTTCAACCGGAAACCGTAGCAAAACGTTGCACCGGTTTGAGCTTTGAACGTGCCCCTGGTGAATCAGTTAATGAGACAGGAGGAGCTGGAGTTAGCGGTGATATGAACTAGGAAGACAGGGGAAGAGTCAACCGTATTTTCTTCAATACAATGTTAAAGCAAGTGTCAAGTGAGTTTCATTCATAATGTTTCTACTTTATGTAACATGACAGTTCATTCTGGAGTGAAGCCGTTCTCATCATGTGATTGGGGAAACATTTCTGAGGGCGTGGTGAGCTCGTGTCAGGGGCGCGGATAGTGAGCCGTTGGAAGTGCCATCCTACGTCACGATGTACCACAACGTCCAATAGGAAAATTCAACTGCAGTAGCGACCGTTCAACCTTAAGAGGGCAGCACTTTGGCGGTTTTACACCATATTTTATAGAATTAAAACACTTTATACTCAAATGTCAAAACATTTACTCAAATCAATGAACAGCATTAATAAAGCCCCAGTATTACAGATCATTTACTAAAAAAAGTTGGTTTAGGGTTTAGTTACCCTTTAAGAAAGGAAAATCAGGGGCTCAAAAACGAAAAGAAAAGAAGATTAAAGAGAGTAAGGCAAATGAGGGCAAGCAGTTGCTCACTCAGTTTTTTGAAAAGAAAGGTGAGCTCCAAATGCATCATCGAGCATTGACATTGTTTTAACATAAATATCTACTCCAGGTAGAATAGCATACATTTATGTTCGTACTCTATTTGAATAATATACCAATACTTTATAGTATCACACCCTACATAGCGAGCAAACAATATTTCCGGGTAAATAACAGGGAGTGAGAAGCAGAAGGAGGCGGAGCTGAGCTCAACACTGCGCAGCTGGTCTCCTCTTCTGCTGCAGTTCCAGAGTCAGAAGTTTACATCAAAACACTACACCCACGAAAACACAGATCGTTAGCGCCTATTTGACTGCATTGTTATGCAAATTAGCCCGTGCACGCTCTTACATTAAGTACAGGATTGTTCTCAGTTTAATGCACATCTTAAAGGAACTGTGTGTAAGAAATGTATTTCAATTAATCATAAAATGGCCCTGATATGTCACTAGACATTAAGAAATCATGTTAATTTCAAATACTTATATCACTGACAACAGTTGTCAGGCCAAGATATTGTCATTTTAAAAGTGAAGTTGCAGCCCTCAACTGATGTTGATGTTGACATGTTGTGTCATGCCTGAAGCGCCACCCTCCACCTGTCGACCAATCACGAAGTCCGTAGTGTTTCTGCATTCGGGTTGCCAGCTCTGCTCTAGTTACCACAGCTGCAGCTACAAACTTTTTTGGATAAACAATGTCTAACTTTACGAAACCTAAACGACCTCGTTATGAATCAGAAAAACGTTGTGACAGTGTCCGAGATAAAACAAGGATTTGTATAGGAGACGCCTTTGAAAGATGGAGACGGCTGAAAACGGAGAATAATTTGAAGACTGATGCCAACGTTGCTAATTTTCTCCTGGACAGGTAAGGTTCATCTATGTTTGGCTAACTTGTACTTAATGTAAATGGACATTTCAAATATTCATGACAGTCGAACAAAGTTATGCTCGTGCAAAGTAACGTTAGGTTAGCGCAGATGGAGGTGGGTCATTGAATTGAAAATGTAACGTTAAGGAAATGTTTGGTAAATAAAAACGGCGAGTCGTCATTGCTAACATTAGTAATGCATTATCAGAGCCCGTTTCTCTGTCATTATGCTGGGACGCTGAGGAAAACAACATTAGCACGCCTATTATGGCAATGTGAAAACGTATTTGAGACAGTAGCCTAACGTTACCTCGGTAAACATTATTCCTCATTCGTTCTTCGCATATATAGTGGACAAAACATGCTCCAAGTTGACCTGGATGACCATTGCTAATGTTATTTAGCTTTGCTGTAATTTTACTATAGTATTTTTTCATGTGGGAATGTACTGTCACATACGAGCGTTCATATTTACGATTATATTTGGCTAATCGCCATTAGTAATTTTTTGCGATTCATAATTACTTCACAAAACATCGCTCTTGAAGCATAAACATAATTAACAGAAAGAAAAAAAACTTACTGTGTACGACTCGTCACTTGCCATTGAAAGCTCCTGTAGCAGCCTGCGTTCCTGCTGGATCCTGCAGCATATCTGGCAAACTCGAGTCAGGGGAGGGGGATACACCGCTCTACAGTCATTTGAAAGTGATTGCAGTACCAGTTTTGGCCACAGTCCTAAATACAGCTCCTTTAATGATTGAAAATGACTTATTTTAAAACGTAATTCAAAAACTGAATGTCTAGTTTGGCGGTTAGTGTACCCTGTGATTCTATAGTCTGCATTTATTTTAAACAGACAAATAATCAGCAATTAACACTGCATGAAAAAAGGTGTATCCGGACCAGAATACTCCTGTATACACTGCTGAAATTCAGAAGAATCCAGGAGTATACTGGCCGGATAGGTCAAATTCCATGGATCCGTATATATCCGTATTCATCCGAAATGGTACCAAATCGGATGTATGTTGTGGCCGTATACTCCCATGCTAAAGCCATTTGTTGCCATGGCAAGTAATTCCATCAGTGGTTTTTCCCAGGAGACATTTTCACACCTCTAAACAGCTTTGCCTTCCATCCCCTATTGGTCCTTCATCTCAAACTGGATTGGTTGTTTTTTTAAAACCTCTCCCAAGACCCAGACTGCTATTGGAGGACAGGACGCATTGAAAACCCAGTAAAGTGATTTTATTGGTTACTTCTAAGGCTAAGGGTGGGCTAGGTTTTGTAGCATAGTGACTTGATTGGTTATAGGCCAGCTATGCAGATTTTGCTCATTAATATATATATATATATATATAATACACACAAAACAATATGAGAAAGTCTGAAATATTTATTAAAAAGGTATAAAAAAAAACATTCTTAACAGCATTATAAATGAACATTAAAACAATGGTGAAACAAAAACAAGTGATCTAAATGTATTTAAAAGGGATGAAAATGTAAAGGAACAAATAGTGAAAAGAAAAGTGAACAAAATGTATCTAAAGGAAGGCAACGTAAGAGGAACAACAATACAAAACGTGGAGATCAAAAGCAACATGGACATCTAAAAAGGAACAAACATACAAAGTATACAATATAAAACAAGACAAAGAAATCTATAAATTAAAAAGTGTATATAAAATATATGTAAATATTCTATATATGGGAACCAATAAAAGTATAAGTATATAAACATAGGAATAAAGAAAATATAAAATGGAACAATTGAATATTAAAATTATAAATATAAAGGAATTGTGACCAACTCTAACACAATGTTGTTTGAGTTTTGAACATTTTTTCAAACTGGCATGATGGGCTGGTGATGTGATGCGTAGTGTGGGTCAGTCTAGTCTGGTTTGTAGTAGCCTAACCATCCACACTGGCCTTCCATCAACAACAGCATCATCATCTTCATCATCATCTTCAGACATCAGGTCTATAGTTGCGGTCTTCCACAGGTTCTGTGTTGGTTTGTGCAACCCTGGACCTGGTCTCCAGCAACTGCAAAACATGACAGTAAATTAACCACTAAAACTCAGAGAGGAGTATAGTAACATTCTGGAGGGAAAACTGCTTAACCGGTTTCTTAACTTACCCGTCTCTTTCTCTGACGGTTCTGTGTGATGTTCTTCATAGTGTTTCTTTTCTGGGCCTTTTCAGACTGAGCCAAAGAATACTTCCTCAGCAAAGTCTCACAAAATAAAATACATCTTGCAACCTGCCAAATAAATCATGAATAATATATAGTTCATGCCAATAAAAGTAAGTAAAACAATTCAATAAAAATGTATTTGTATAGCGCTTTCACAATACATATCGTTTCAAAGCAACTTCACAGAAAATGCATGCGTCTACATTACAGAAAAAAACAGAGAACATTAAAATAATTGCAACATTTTTAAGATTACCTTTTACACATTCAGGGTCAACATCTGTAAAAGTTCTTCAGGATCATGGATCCAAAACTTCTGGATCATTAGGGGGGAAGAAACATGCACACACACAAATGAATATTAATTTGTTTGATAAAACATTAATATTAATTATCAACTTACTGACATGGACTTGCAAAACGTACTCACCAGGCCCATACAAAAACTTTACAGTAGATCCAAAATCCTGGTTTGCCTGTAATTCTTCAGAGTCCAAGGATGGTGTTTTCCTGTCCTCTCTGCTGAATGAGTGAACATGATCTCAGATTACTCATTCCAAAGCTCCTTTACATTTATGACGAGCTTGATCTTAAAACTAGCTGACAGTAGGGATGGGCATTATGACCATATTATTCTACATACATGAGACATTTTATTTCACAATAACGATATCACAATATATTAATATTTATTTTGATAGATATTTTATTAAAATGCTACAGAATAATACTGCTTTAAAAGTCTTCACTGTATGATATTCTATGAATTAATATCAATGGATTCTTAAAGAAGCAGAAGGTCTTCTCTATTCTTTTGTTTGATTAAAATGATGACAAACAGCAGTTTATTAATCTGCTGCCCCTTTCAGCACAGAATGACACGCATCCGGGTTTCCCCACGTTAACTTGAACTGTTTAACTTACTTAAGACATAACTGACTGTTTAAATCAAGTGAAAACCTCACATGACAGGGTTTCTGAGATAACTGTGCGCATTTTACAGAAAGATAATTCATTTCGGGATCGCATGCTGTCTGAGAGAGGCTTCCCACCCAGCCCCAGACGTCTTTTGGACGTTGTTTTTTGGGCTAAATCAAGTCGGCCCGTCATAGCCTTCATTTAGCCCAAAAAAAGACGTTGAAAACTGGGCTCTGTTTGGTCTGTCAGATTTGGTCCAAATTTAGATTTTCTTTAGAAGCTGCACATCTGTTTCGGACCACATAATATATAGGCTAGTCATAATATTGCCATAAACATAATTAGTCCGTCTATTAAAGCAAGTGAAGAAATAGATTGTTGTAGAAATGGTTTCAAGTTATGTGCGTGTCATCGCACAACCAGCAGATAAATGATTTGTGTATAAGCAGCAGTACGTTCGCAAACCATATCCTACTGTATGATTTGGCATGGCAGAAATCCAGCAAGAATCGCCCCTAGTGGGCCATATCTCTTTGAAAACGCTTGTGCTGTGTATTAGTAGCCTACATCTATTTCTGAACATTTAACAATCACTACATTCAGTAATATGCCTAATGCATCGTTGCATCCATAAAATATCACAGTATTTTAAACACCATTAGACCATAATAAACCGGAGCACTTTTATAGCCTATTAATAAATTAATTTTAATTGCACCCATATGTAATATATTCAAATTTAGCTATATGTGAAGTGCACTGTTAAATATATTGAAATGCTTTTAAAAAAATATATGTAAAAAAAATACATAGAACATAAGCTTCATGTTACATCTGTAATTGTACATATACAGTATGAGAAAAAAAAATTCATGCCTTATGTATAGCCTATTATAACCTATATAATCTGACTTCAAAATAGTTTTACATTCTACTGCTTTATTCTCATTCAATTTAGTTTGATGTAGGCTAGGTTCACAGGCCTGCTATCCACTTAATGTATCAAGTTTCAGGACATTTGATCTGATTATCAAATAATTCACTCCATCAATTTGACATTTATGTAAATTTTACGTGACTTCTACGTGTTTTAATGGGTGCGCGCGCTGAACATTCACGTCACATTTGAACTGGCGCAGAGGGCGTTACCATGGAAACGGAGCGTCAACTCAACTCAACTGACAAGAGACAAGCTGCAAAACTCCGTCTCTCATTGTTGTTTTCATAATTTCAGGTAAGTTTAGTGCCTAAAATTACACAAATAGTACATACAAATGTTACTGACACTTTCTTTCATGTAAATGACACGTTTGCGTTGAATATTACTTTATAGAAATGGTTTAGTGTCTTCGGAAAAAGTCCTTTAGCATCTACTGTTGCAACCGTTATGCTAACGTTAACTATTACGGTAGGTTCACTATAGACTTGAGCTCTTGTTTATGGAAGTTGGGGCTTTTAAAATAACATCTTATGTGTAGATGAGATATTTTGATAGTTTTGTTTGGAACTAAGCTAATTTTAACCTAAATATATATCACCATGCATTTGTAATTTTCTTTTGCAAAATTATAAATATATACAAAAATGTTTTGTTCTTTTAAAAAGGCTTTTATTGTTTACACTGTATTAGTATTACTAAATAAGTAAACCTAAAAATGTAAATTCTGTTATTTTAGGATATTTTTTTGCATATCTGTATATTACTCTTTTTCTATTCTGCATTTCACCTCTGCTATAGTTTATTTCTAATAAACCTGGTATTGTATAGGCTACTAAATATTTTTGACTAATGTGTGTGTATTCTTCCTGGCTGATGGCCATAGATGGAGCATACTCCTGTCGAAGAACATCTCTAGACATTATGAACCATATGACTGGTAAGTAATACCAAAGTCCCTTTATGAAAACATAAATTAGCCTAACTCTGTCTGTTTTACGTGTTGTTATTTCCATATTAGAGATGTGAATGCGGCATCAGATTTGAGATGAACCGCGGTGCTGAACATCCCAAACCGTGGGTGGAAAGCGGTACAGTTCGCTTTCTTTTGCAGAGAACATTTACACCTTTACACTTTTACTGTTAAGTTAAATCTATATATTCATGCATGAAGGTAAAATCATTGTTATTCTGTTAACAAAGACATTCTGACAAGATTCTGTCATTTACTCTCCCTCATGTTGCTATATATGACTTTCTTCTGGGGAATACAGACAAAGCCATTTGAGATTTGAAGAACTGTTTTGCCCATACGATGAAAACAATGTTGTGTCCCGTTGACTTTCATTGTATTGACAGAAAACCCATACATTTTTAAATCATACCATTTTTGGTGATGACATGAGGGTGAGTACAAGATGACCGTATGTCCAGTGTACTGTCCTTTTAACATTTCAGCAGTTTACTTTTTTGTAGTACTTGCATCGTCATTTTAATTGTGCAACATTTGCAATATATAGGAAGTAACAAAACTGTTGAAAATGTTAGTAAATTGTTCTCATGCTATTAGTCAGTTTCCAGTCTTTTGTGCCCTGAGGTGGAAATGCCGTAACAGTGATGGTGTATACTTTACATTTTGGACAACCATTGTTTTTTGGGGGTTTTTTTATTTGTATTTACATTTCTATTATTGTTTTCATTCTCACTTTAGATGCTGGAGAAAAACAGTCAGGCTAAAGCACAAAGTGGAAGCTTCGGGATTGGGATGGTGGAAGCAGCAGAAGAACAAGAAGATGATTGAAGTTGTCTGATTTACCTAATGTATAACATTTAACCAAAATGTTTCATCACTCACCTTCATGTTGTTCCAAACCTGTAAGACTTTTGTTCATCTTTGAAACACAAATGAAGATCTTTTTAATGAAATCTGAGAGATTTATGCCCCCCCATTTCACAGTTTACCCCAGTAAAGACATTAAAGGTCCCATGGCATGAAATGTTCATTTTATGAGGTATTTCAACATTAATATGAGTTCCCCTAGCCTGAATATTGTCCCCAAGTGGATAGAAATGTTGATCGGTGTAAAACCGAGTTGTGGCTGTCTTTCTCTGCCTTTGAGAAAATGACAGGCCAGACGAGCCAATCCTGAAGTCTCCTGGTTTGACGTCCAAGCAGGAACGGTTTCCTCCCTTTCCCCGCCCAGAGAATCTGGCACGCCCATGCAAACACTCGAGAGATCATAGCTTGTGAACGAGTGAACGCTGGCAGTTTCTCAGTGTTTGGATGTACAAATGAAAACAGAAGTCTTTTTTCAGTTCCTTCTGATCTGTGATCAGTGATTTCTTATGTGTAGCTAATTATTTATTATTCGTGCACACGCAGCGGCTTCTCTCTCTCCCGACAGAGCGGTGTTTTCGTGTTTTCTATCTTGTGAGTCAGTGTTTTTGTACGTCCTCGTCGCGTCTATCGGTTCTAAAATGTGCATACAGTCGGGAGTTTCTGCTCAACATCGGCAGAGCCACATCTTTAGAGATAAACCTCACACAGGCCGAAGCTCGGCCTTCAACATCCCCGACCCCCAGTACTGCATCTGGCGCACAGCGGAGGCACCAAACGCGGCGTGAGATTAAGCAGAAGGGGGGTAAGCATGAGGGTATCCGGCTAGGCTAGCCAGCTTTCCCCACAATAAACTGGATTACATTCGATTACTGCTGTTGTGTCTTTGTTTGCGCTGTGTGCTCAATGCGCGTCACTGGCGCTTATCATATGTTTGGAACATATCTAGAAATAATGCAATACTCAACACTTACTAACTCGTTCATCTCGCTGTAATGGTACATTGCATGTGTTACAAAGTTGGTAGAATAATGATGAAGAGGACTCGGTGTGACTGGGACTCGTGTTTATTCAGAACTCTCAGATACAAACACAATAAACTCGCGCTGACTGACAGCGCTCTCATAACTCAGTAGTTACTATAAATAACTTTGTTAGCAATCGCTCCGTCTCCGTGATGTCCGGTTCGCGAACGAATCATTCTTTTGAATCGGTTCTTTTTAGTGAACCGAACCAGTTCACCAAATCGGACTGAATCGTTCTAAACGGTTCGCGTCTCGAGTCAGCGCTGATCCATAATTTACTAAAGTTACTAACTTTCTGACATGAGTGACAGCCCCTCCGACTAGAAATAAACTAATAACCTGAAGTATATGCTGTAACTACAACAGTTCACCCTGAACTGAGACATGCTGAGAGAACTGATGAGAAGTGAACTCAGGTCCGTCTCTCTGGCAGCAGCTCGTGCGTCGTAGACCTCGTTAAACCACGCCCCTCCGCTAATTTCAAATGCAAAGATGTCAGCCAATCACAACAGTGGGCGTTTTCACTGAAGTCTCACAGCAGACACGCCTCTTGAAGCAGGGCATTCAGCCACAGGGCAAACAGCAGTATAGAAAAAATGCCTTTTATTTCTAAATTATGACATTTTATGATGTAAAAATCATACTAACAATATAAGTACACCTCAGGAAACACTATAAAATAATAGAAAAATGCCATGCCATGGGACCTTTAAAGTAATCCATATGACTCCAGTGGTTTAACCTCGATTTTATGAAGCGACATGAATGCTTTGTGTGCGCAAAAAAATATCATCTTTATTCACAAAATGTATATCTGACACATGTTCAGCACCATGCATCCGTGTTGTGTTGCTGTGAGAGCTGGTGCACTTGTGAATATGCGTCAGAGATACATCATTTGTGAATAAAGATGCTTTTTTTGTGCACACAAGGCATCTGCTAAAAATATCTTCATTTGTTTTTTTCACAAAAGTCTTATGGGTTTGGAGCTACACGAGGGTAAGTAATTAATGACAATTCATTTTTGGGTGAACACCGCTTTATTTAATTTTAATGTTTTTATAATTGGCCATTGTTCTGTTTTATAAAAAAAATTAATATTTGAAAAAATATATATATTTATACAGAAAAAATTGATTAATTTTATCAAAAGTCACAGTAAAGACTTAAATTGTTAAAAAAAATCTGTTCCACAAAAATATGCAGCAGCACAACTGTTTTCAACATTGATAATAATCATAAATGATTCTTGAGTATCAACTCTAGAATGATTTCTGAAGGATCATGCGACTCTGAAGAGTTCAGCTTTGATCACAGGAATAAATTACATTTTACAATGTATTCATATAAAAGTTATTTTTTATAGTAATATTTCACACTATTATGGTATTTACAGTATGTTTGATCAAATGCAGGCTTACCCAGCAAACATGCTCCTTTGGGGCCCGTATGGGGCCCTTGCGGGTTTCCCACTGTGGGCCCAGATACCAGTGTGAAATGCGGGGCACGTGTGGGGCCATAGTGGACTAAGTAGAGTGGGCCCCAGTTGATGCCATTTGGGCAAAGTGTGGGTATTCTGTGGGTACACTGGAAAAAGTGTGGGCAATGCACAGATGTGTCCGAATAGACCTGTAGCCATAACAAACAACAAGATTAGTTTGGTTCTACTTTGCATTTGCCACAATACACACACAATAAATTCACTTGTTGAAAGTAGAACAAATAAATTATAAATCATGTTTCAAACAATTTCATTTATTCACAGTCATGTAAAAAAAATAAACTATACAATATATTAACATTCAAAAGTTTGGGGTCAGTAAGATTTTTAAAATACTTTTGAAAGAAGTCCTTTCTGCTCATCAAGGCTGCACTTATTTGATAAAAAGAAACTACATTAAAGAGTGTAATATTATTGCAACTTAAAATAACTGTTTTCTGTTTTAATATATTTTACAAAGTAACTATTTTTCGAGTAACTATGTAAAAGTCTTTACTGTCACTTTGATCAATTTCATACATCCTTGCAAAAAATTCTCTCTCTCAAAACAATAAAAACATTTTTTTTATAAAACAGAAAAATGAGCAATTATAACCACATCACAACACATTAAGTGGATTATGAATTCTCTAATAAAATATATCAATTCCCTCGGATACCAGTAGATCTTTGCCTCATCTCCAGTCTTCTGGTTCTTCCTCTTCTTCCACCATCCCGGTCTCTTGCGTTATTGAGCCATGATTTAACAGGAGTTTCCACTTCAGATGCTCCGGCCGGGCCGCTTTTTGTGCCAGCATCTAAAGTGAAGAAGAAAAAAATAAATAAATATTGTTAAAATGATTAAAATGTTAACATTAAAAAACATTTTTTTCTTAAAATAGTTCCTGGTGTTGTTGTTTTTTAATATTAAAAACAAATTTAGGCTGTGTTGTTAAAAAAAGAAAGATAAAGAGAGCAAACAAATTGAGGGCATAAAGAACTGAGAACAATATACTAAAATTGTCAACACAATGTAAAGAAATTGTCAACTTAAGCTTGGTACAAACTCCGCAAGAACAAAGAAATTACTTTTGTATCAAGCTTTATACTCACCCTCATGTCATTCCAAACCTACAAGATTTCTTCTGTGGAAGATGATATTTTGAAAAAAATTATAAAATGAATTGTCCTTACAATAAAAACATCATTGTTGATCCCATTTACTTTTTATTGTATTGACAAGACAGTCGAAACATTATTCAAAAAATATATTTTGCATTCCACAGAAAAAAGTAAGTAATACAGGTTTGGAAAAACAGGAAGAACTATCCCTTTAATGTCTTTATTAAGAAATCATTGATGACTTTAACTTGCAGCATGAATACGTTTTATTAAAATAAATGCAAACACTTAGAATGTTTCTGACAGTCAAATATGTATTTACACAGTAAAAGATGCAGTGACCTGTGCCCGAGTGTAAAACAATTCAAGGTAATGAATTCAAGCAGTTTTAAAGTATATTTTACCTCAGAGATTAACAGTAAATGGCCTAGTTGACCGTTATAACCGTTAAGTTAGTCGTTTAAACTTTAAACGGCAGGAGAGTATAACGTTAATCAGATAAACCACTAAAATGAGAGAGTGTAGTTTAATATCAATTAATTCGTTACCATTTTGGCCTGTTTCTCTAATTATAATAGGAAACTCACATATTAATATGGAAACTTAAAAAGCTTAAATTACCTGTTTGGAGCAGAGTTTGACGGTCCCAGAATCCGGAATGACAGCTGAGCTCATTAGCGGTGCAGTTCCAGCAGTCTCATTGGTTAGAATTGATCACGTGATGACGCCATCTAGCGTATTACTAATATGTAATTTCTTTTCTGTTTTTTTTTTGTTGCCATTTCAGAAATGTAATAGTATATAAAAATATAAAATTCATCAGTGATGTTTTTATTATAATAAAAAATAAAATAAAAATAATGTATATAAAAATATAAATGTAGAAATATAACAAATAATGTTATAAATATCCACTGATGAATGGCAACAATAATAATGAACAAATCAGTGAATGATCAACCATTTGCATTGTTTTATTGTGACAAATGTTTCTTTAATTTAATTAATTACATTTAAATATTATTTAATAAATACAGTAAACAAAATTAATCATGGACTTCATAGAAAGTTTTGCATTACAAGATACAATTTATAGTATTATAATAATTTAGTGTTATTTATGAATGTATTAATATAAGTGCTGTGATTTATTGAAATCTAATGGTCTAATGGAGTTTAAACTACTGTAATATGGTCCCTCTGACTTTATCAGTCTGTCTGGGAACAGCTGCAATGGAGGCTTCCCTTATGGTGGCCTCAAAGTGGAAAACTACTGGATGCCCACAGTAAACCCTCATTGGGGACCAAATGGGCAAATCCACTCTGGGCCCCACAAGGGCTAAACCACTGGGGGCCGGTGGGGTTTTGCCCACAGTAATCCCACATGGGCCCCCAAAGGGTTTGCCCTTGCCCACACTGTCCCACAGAAAACCCACACTTACCCACAGTGAGCCCACACTTGCGTGTTTGCTGGGTAATATGTGATCAGGAAAGTGTTTTTGATGTGTCAATAAACGATACTCTTTTGTAAATTGTCTTATTGTGACAGTAATTATGAATATTAAATATAATCATGCATTCACGGTTGAAATTAGGCCTGAAAAGACGTCTTTTCACCTTTCACTTTTCAACCAAATTTGAACGTTGTTTAAACGTCTGGCAATGTCGTCTTTTCGACGTGTTTTTGCTGGGTGGGACAGTGCTTTCGTGCTCGTACACACACACACACACACAGTCACACACACTCACTCCCTCTTTCCCTCTTATCACTGCGCTAAACGAGGCTCTAACTGCTGCAGTGAACTCTTCAACTACCGCCCAACATCCAGATCTCAGCGCCACCTGCTGGACAGACGCCGCACTGCAGGTCCACTCACTGTTGAAGACAGCATTGTTGTCCTTGAACTCCTTCCACTGCTGATACCATTTAGAGTCCTTGTGAAGCACAACACCCATCGCCTCCCTTCAGGAGAAAGAAAACCACTACGTTAAGATGCTATTCATGAGTAAATGCGTCAAAGTCATTCAGAGTTCATATATACATATACACCAAACAGGCATAACATTATGACCAGCTTCCTAATATTGTGTTGGTCCCGTTTTTGCTACCAAAACAGCCCTGACCCGTCGAGGCATGGACTCCACTAGACCCCGGAAAGGCTGGACATGGTCTCAACAATGCTTAGGTAGGTGGTGTGTGTCAAAGTAACATCCACATGGATGGCAGGACCCAAGATTTCCGACCATATGTGTAATATTTCTGTTGCTCTTTGCACTGTTTATTTTCTGTTCAGTAACGCAGTTGTTAGTGGAGTGTTTTGCAAACTGCCCCATGTGTGTGTGGGATCGACGATGCTGATAATAAACCCCTGAGAAATATCAGATACGTGAGTTTTGCTTACACTTGGCTACAACCATTCAGGCCAGCTATCCGGCCTCTCTGTGAAAAGCGTTACAAACACATAATCAAGGCACGAAATCGCTCCTTATGCTCCCAAAATGTATTCTCTGCAACCTCAAAATTCGCACTGCACAAATTGACCGATGTTATAGTTAGATATGACAGCGCTACTGCAGTACGCATCGCCGCAGACGAGCAGCTGAATATCTCTAAAGCAAACTGCCACAAATGAAAGTAAAAGTTGCAGACGCTCAATACACAATCATCATCATTAAAAGTAAAGAAACTAAATGATCAGAGCTAACGCCACTCTCTCTCTCCTATTGCGGTCTTTGCATTTTCAATAAAATGCAGCTCATATTTGTTGATTTTGGTGACGTGAACTTCATTAAAAATCATATAGCGTGGGAATTGAAGATCAGATTTATATCCGTTTTGCGGAGAAACATTTATGTGACCAAGTGTAAATGGAATCGTTCTGATAAATCAGATCTGTAAAAACACATGAAGTGGACCAGGTATAAATAGTCCCAGCAAGATAACTGTTCGGGATGCTTGAAATATAGGAAGAAAAATATAAATATTGAATTGGGCAGGGGAGGGGGGTTACATGAATGTATCTCTGAACGAAACTGTCTTCAGAATAGTTTCGATGGCATTTTTACAGCGGTCCCCAAAGAAACGCTTCTTTTCCATAAGCACCACCTGCTGTCAGAGAGTGAATTAGCATTTTTATTCAGTCCATCTGCTTTTGTTTTGTGCAGGTGTGTCCTACGTAACAATTTCACAAGCTAAAGTCAGACCATTCTGTATTTGCTCTAAGTCTTGAAATTATGCAATCTAATTCAAATAAAAAAACTCTGCTCATGCTACATGTGTGTATCTTTGTTTGGATCGTGATTAAAAGGCAGTGGTTGCCTCACATTTCAAATGGCAATTGTTTTAAGGCTAGTTTGGCCTGTTATAGAGCAAATAAACAACAAATAAATTTGCTTAAACAAAGAAAAAAAAGTCTCGTAAATAAAAAAAAACTGGGCCATGAAAAATCTATAGGTAGATCTTGCCTTTCATCAAGGCTGAGGTCAGGGATCTATGGCTTGAAAAGGTTGGTGACCACTGGCCTACACCTACCCCAACCCTAAACATAACCTTACAATAATGCAAATACAGTAATTAAATGACACAGTTTTGATGTGCGCATGCCCAGTGCCCGTAGCTGTATCTCTTCAGGTCTTTCCTGCGCAGGACGTGGTGTGATGACATCACCGTTTCACAAAATATACGGATTGGCTTTACACACGAAAACACAAGGGTGTCGTTTTCAGATTTATCCACTCTGGGACCCGATTAAAAAAAATATCGGTTTCATGCTCCCAAAAAGCCAGATCCGTGTGGACGAAACGCTGATACGGTACAAAATTTTAACGTATACAGCGAAACGCGTTTCTGTGTGGACGGGCCTTAAAGACTTTATCATCGCCTGATGGAGGAAATGGAGCAGCGATATGTTGTGTTTATGTATTTCACTGTGATCTCAGAGTATATTATAATGAGTCCCAAATCAGTATTTTCTCAGGTTAAAGATGTTTTTGTTTATTATTGTGGATTATGCCACTTTATATGTGGCGATCTGCTGAAATTGTTTAAATATATATGAATTGTTCCTCCAGGAGGCGCTCGACATCATAAATAATAAAACATGAGAGACTCTTGAACCTCAGAGCGAGAAAACTTTATTGATAAAGGCAAGAAAATACATTTGGCAAATGGACAGCATGTTAGATCGAGCCAAAATGTTAGTTCTGATGGATCTCCACATCAGAAATATCAGAAATATCAAATATCCTTGCCAGAAGGTATAAGTCTATCAGCCGGAGAGTTGGACTGAGAAAGCAGGAGACGAAGTGATGATCATAAAAGAGCAGAGTTTGTTGAATAATCTTAGTTGCATATGTTTCAATGCTCAGAGTCCGTCCAGATGTTACACCACTCAATGCTCTGGCTTCATCTGACCAGTACATTTCCAACAAGTGTTATTATACCAAGAGAAAAACAATGGAGAATTACTGCTTCACAACATCGTCCTGTGACGATAAAAACCTTGAGACATTCTGTGATCTCCTACTCGTGAAGACAAACATCCCTTCAAACACACAATCATAAGATTCAACAACAAGAGCAAGCAAATGAGGGAAATAAGTCATATAACACATCAAATGACAAAAATCAACAATAACATTATTAAATGATAAGTGAAGGAAATCAAATCATAATCATTTGAATACATGAACGACTCATGAAATTAATATAAAACACAGAAAATAAAACAACACCAATGTATGGTTGCTTTCTTCAAATAAAACACAGGTTGCTGTTGAAAACCTTTAGATCCGTCAGCAGTATTAAAGTGAGATCTGTGTGACTCTTTATTATTTTATATCATTGTTGTATCAGAGAGAAATATAAACTTACAAATAAGATTTTAAAAATCTGACACTGAAAGAGAGCAGAAGCTCAAATAATCATCAGTATTTATTATGACAAAAACACACTTGAAGAAACTTTAAAGTTCAGCGTTCTGCTTTAGATTCAAGCACTTCCTGAAAAAGATGAACATATGAAGCCATAAATTAATAAATCTCACAGATATTAATATATGCAGAATCAGTTTGTGAGAAATGACATCATCAATCATGTACCTGATGTGTGAATATGAGCTTGATCTCGTTCAGCTCTTCTGGATCTGATGTCATAAACCACAATCATGACAGTAGCCACGCCCACCAGAGCAGCGAGGACCAATCGAATCACAGCTTCAGTGGGACCACAACAGTGGACAGGGCCTGAGGAATAAAAACATCAAACTGAGATCAGCTCAGTCAATAAACGCTAATATCAGCGCTGACATCAACTAATATCAGCGTTGCTGCCGTACCTGAACATGTGTGGCAGAGTTGAGTGATGTCCAGATGTTGAGTCTGGTGGCTGATGGGATTGTTCAGCACACAGCTGTAGGTGTTTTTATCCTGATATTCCACCTCCAGAGGTAGAGAGAGACTGATGCTGAGATCAGACACACTGATGTTGGACAATAAACTGTTTCCTTTGTACCAGGAGAGAGTCACATGACTCACATTCACCACTGAACACACCAATGAACAATATGAGGATGATGATGATGATGAAGAACATTGAGAAGAGTTCCTGCTGATGACAGGAACAGGCAGACGAGCTGGAAAACATCAGAGAATAAAGAGAAATGAGGATGAATGAAGACAGGGACGTGCACAGGGGGGTTGCTCAGGTTGCTCATATGCCCTTCTCGACTCGCGTTGCCCTTCTGAGGTGGAAAAAAATAAATTAAAAAATCGTACAATTGATGCAGAATTTCACGTAGGCCTAGATAAAAAATAAATAAATAAAAAAAAATTTGCAAAGCCTCGTTCACTTCCACGAGCCCCCGTCCGAAATTGAAAGTCAGTAAACTCTGTTTCCGTGGCTGCACGCGACCGGCACCTGAGCTGAGCATGAGCGGCACTAGAAGGAGATTGTCGCGGTTGTCGGGTGAGACGACTTATCTTATATTACGAAAGGTATAACAAATGGACGATCATCATCATCAAGTTATATGAAATGAATTACAATCTTCATAAATCCAGGATGAGTTTGCCACGTTTAGCCTAAATAATCAGACAGATAGCTTGCAGACAAGCAGCCTAGGCTACTATGTTTTTGGTAGGCATTAGGCAAACTAAGCTACATGTCTGCTGATAGTTAGTTTCTCACATTTCGTTTTAGCAAGAAGAATGAATGATGGAAGTAATGCATCACATTAATTATTTTATTCAAAATGGTTAAATGCCTAAATCCTATCACTATTTTGGGTATTGTTTGAAGCCAAGATGCCCACTGAAAAGAGGCGGATTCAGGAGAGGGAGAGACGATTCAGGAGAGGGAGAGACGATTCAGGGAGGCAGCAAAGAGCAGCACAAAACTGCAGAATATGGCTGCAAAAAAGCCAACCAGCAGGTGATACAGAGACTTTGCAGAGACTTTGATAAAGATCAGGGCTTAATTTGAGCCGGAACACGCCTCCGATGTTGGATCCGGAACCTTTTTTATTGAATCCGGCACCTCAAATGTCACTATTCAAATTAATCGTCTTAAAAAAAAATATATACTATTTGTGTAGTGTTCAATGTTATTGGTTGTGTTCGTATTTATTCCCTATGAAAGTTCCATACATTTTTTTGTTTGAAGGGGAGGGGAGAGGGACGACGAAAGGTGAAGCACTTAAAGTGACACATGCTATTCGCGCTTGTTGTCGAGCCTTGAGATCGATGTTAGAAAAATGCACTGGACACGAGGTGTAGAGAAAGAAGCAGAATCGAGGCCGATCGAGGGCACTATCGATGCTGTATGGGCCGTTCTGGATAAATAGGATAACGACCTGATGTGTTTGTGTTGATTATTTGTGCATCATTAAAATAGCCTACTATATAGTTTTATATGAAATGTAGTAATATATATATATATATATATATATATATATATATATATATATATATATATATATATATATATATATATATATATATATATATATATATATATATATATATATTCTATATATACTATACTATATTCTACTTTTTTTTTCTTGGTTAATTTAATATTCCGAAAAATAACTGCTTGTGAAAACAATTCATGCAGTGTATTTTTTTACATTTCGCACCCGTGCAGTGCATGTTCTGAAATAAAAATAAAAATTGCCTTGAATAGGCTACATAGGCGGCCTTGTTTGTTTTGCGGTCTATTGACGCAATGCTCTTCTGATGCGAGCCGCGAGAAATCCCTGGTCTGTTGTAGAAAGGATACCATCCAATGCAACAAATATATTTAATGGCTAATGTATGCATAGGCCTATGCTGAGTTTAATTTATTTATGATTAGATGCGCTGCAGTTCACGCGCAATGCAACTGAACGCGGCGCACCGGTGCCTCCATTTCACGGTTATTATATTGTCTGTTATATTTGCTTTTTATTTATTAAATACAAGCAATTAGTTAATGCAACATTTACTAAAATTAATATACAATTTATACAAAACGAAATTCGTTTCAAAGAAAGGCTTTTTCTACAAAGCAAAATTTAATGAAAGTGATAAAAAAATTAATGTCACCCGAATACATATATATATATATATATATATATATTTAAAATATAGGCCTATATTTTATTTATATATGATGCTCGTTATCGGTAGTGATATTGTTTATTATTGCAAATGTTTTTAATTTGTTTAATAAATCTAATAATTCTGACTGGGCATATCACTATAGTCATAACTTTTATTTCTATCTCAAATGATTTTTAATAACTTGGCTGAGAAAAAAAATGATAGGGGGTACGTTATTGAAAAAAGATTGAGAAGCACTGCTATAGGCAGTGTAAAAAATGTTTTGTTCCGTTACCTCCAACCTGCGTTTTGAGTCGCCGGATCCACCCCCCCTCTGCGCTCCGGGACCTCCCACTTTACAAATTAAGCACTGATAAAGATGACATGACACTGTGTAGGTGAATTGATTAATTAATCAGACTCCTATTTTAGCCTACTAATGGCAATGTTTCATAATTACATTCCATTTAAGATGAGGAGGAGCAGTCACATGTAGGGATTTTCATGACTCAAGTCATGTTTTTCTATGTTATTATTAGTAGTAGGTGAGAGCGGGCACAACCAAACGCTTTTTGACTTTCTCAGTTTGTGTAAATCCACAAGTATTTATTGTTTCCCACATTAATTGCACATGTCTAGTACAATTATGTGGTTTTATTTCATTAATACAGTGTATACTTTTTTCTTGATTTACCCCGAAAGAATGGAAGTGAAATGTGACAACATGCCCCATAGGTGGAGTACACTATAACATGACCAAATAACAGCTTAAAATGTTACCTGATGTAATCAAAAAAATATACAAGACTAACTAAAATATTTTGCCAATAATACAATTATTAACTTTTTAAAATAAAATAATGGCATTTTTTAATCATTAAAATATAAGCATTTTTGAGTTTGACTACAAACACATCGCTAAATACAGCTATACAGCATAGTTCAAAACATAATAATTAATAATTTCTGAACATTAACTCTAAGTCATTATTCACATTTTCTCATGGTTTCTCAAAAGAATTCATAAAAATATAGAATATAATGGCATATTTCTAATAGGGGCTCATTGTAACGCAGTGTTAACACACACCCCATCTGCACAACTGGGATTTAAACCGCGGCTTGTGTCTTCTGCTGTTAGATCAGCATTAAAGAACCATCTCAACTGTTAAATAACAGATATAAGATTACAATAATATCAGATTTGTCTTATTTTAAATAAACACAAAAAACAGAGATGAAAACTAAACTTAAGTAAGAAATTTACTTTTGCTATTGTTAAATACATGTTCAGTGATATCTTCCAGAGATGTTTTAATTTTGGCGCTATTTTTTCTCTAAATAATGTTGATATGGCAACTAGTAAGTACACCAAGTTTCATCATTCTGGCATGTGTGGAAAGGGTTAAAACATTACAACTAACCCCGCGTTAGGTTGTGCCCCGCGCTCCCCTAGTTAAGGTGATTGAGGGCTGTATTTCAGTGTTTTACTTATTCGTGTAGCTATATATATTTTAATAAAGACCCTGTTATTCTAAGTCCTTCTTCATATAGCCCGAGAGTTTTTTTTTTCTTTTTCGGGTGGGGGGGTTGGTAGGGGAGTACCCTTTTTTTAGGTCAGAGCAACTGGGCTAGTTTCATAGTAGCCTAGGAAAGAGGAGGAAACAGCGGGAGCCGCAGTAAAGGCGCAAGGGAAGGACTGAGGAAGCAGGATTTTTATAACTTGCTGTGGCATGAATGTTACATGAGGAAGATAAGTGACGTGGAGATGATGGTGCAATAGAGTCCTGTTTTATGCCAGCGTGTGAAGATTCCGTTTATCAAGGTGTCCATCTGAGCCCGAATACTGCCTTATTCATTGTGAAGTTTGGAGTGATTTGCAGTGCTGAGTTGATATTTTCACGTGTGGAGTTGAGTATGTTTACAGTGCACACCGGCCTGTGACAATACTTCTTTAGATCTCACTGTAATAAATAAAACATGTGGAACTGATATTTAACTCACCGTAGACAGAGAGACGGATAAAAGAAGACCTGTAACGGTTGAACTGTCCATATTCTCCAGAATGTTTGATTGTGATGTTTGTGATGGTCAGAGATCCAGTTTGATTGTCCAGCTTCAGTCTGTCTCTGAATCTCCCATCAAGAACATCATCAAATACAGTGACGCTGTCGTACCGTTTATAGATTTCAGCGATTGCAGTGTTTCCAAAGCTCCACTGAATCAGATAATCCTTCACTTCAGTGAGACGATCAGACTCTAGAGTGACTGAATCTCCCTCCGTCACTGACACTGAATCATCAAACACACAGAAACAGGGTTTGTCACAGATCAACAGATTATAATGCTTTATTAAATTAAATAGTTCAACATTTGAAATAAACAAAATCATATAACAACAAAATGGTGTGTGAATTCATTTTAATTTTGTCATTAAAGGTCCCATGGCATGAAATTTTCATTTTATGAGGTATTTCAACATTAATATGAGTTCCCCTAGCCTGAATATTGTCCCCAAGTGGATAGAAATGTTGATCGGTGTAAACCCGAGTTCTGGCTGTCTCTCTCTGCCTTTGAGAAAATGACAGGCCAGACGAGCCAATCCTGAAGTCTCCTGGTTTGACGTCCAAGCAGGAGCGGTTTCCTCCCTTTCCTCCGCCCAGAGAATCTGCCACACCCATGCAAACACCCGAGATCATTAACGTTACTTGTGAATGAGTGAACACTGGCAGTTTCTCAGTGTTTGGATGTACAAATGAAAACAGAAGTCTTTCTTCAGTTCCTTCTGATCTGTGATCATTGATTTCTTATGTGTAGCTTATTATTTATTATTTGTGGACACGCAGCGGCTTCTCTCTCTCCCCCGACAGAACGGTGTTTTCTATCTTGTGAGTCAGTGTTTTTGTACGTCCTTGTCGCGTCTATCTGTTCTAAAATGTGCATACAGTCTTTTCTGTTTAACATCAGCAGTAACATCTTTAGAGATAAACTTCACGCACGCCGAAGCTCGGCCTCCAACATCCCCGACCCCCAGTACTGCATCTGGCCCACAGCGGAGGCACCAAACGCGGCGTGAGATTAAGCAGAAGGAGGGTAAGCGTGAGGGTATCCAGCTAGGCTAGCCAGCTTTCCCCACAATAAACTGGATTACATTCGATTACAGCTGTTGTCTTTGTTTGCGCTGTGTAACGTTACTCAATGCGCGTCAATGACGCTATTCATATGATTGGAACATATCTAGAAATAATGCTATACTCAACACTTACTAACTCGTTCATCTCGCTGTAATGGTACATTGCATGTGTTACAAAGTTGGTAGAATAATGATGAAGAGGACTCGGTGTGACTGGGACTCGTGTTTATTCAGATCTCTCAGATACAAACACAATAAACTCGCGCTGACTGACAGCGCTCTCATAACTCGGTAGTTACTATAAATAACTTTGTTAGCAATCGCTTCGTCTCCGTGATGTCCGGTTCGCGAACGAATCATTCTTTTGAATCGGTTCTTTTTAGTGAACCGAACCAGTTCACCAAATCGGACTGAATCGTTCTAAACGGTTCGCGTCTCGAGTCAGCGCTGATCCATAATTTACTAAAGTTACTAACTTTCTGACATGAGTGACAGCCCCTCCGACTAGAAATAAACTAATAACCTGAAGTATATGCTAGTAACTACAACAGTTCACCCTGAACTGAGACATGCTGAGAGAACTGATGAGAAGTGAACACAGGTCCATCCGTCTCTCTGGCAGACTCGTGCCTGCTCGTGCCTCGTTAAACCACGCCCCCTCCGCTCATTTAAAATGCAAAGATGTCAGCCAATCACAACAGTGGGCGTTTTTACTGAAGTCTCACAGCAGACACGCCTCTTGAAGCAGGGCATTCAGCCACAGGGCAAACAGCAGTATAGAAAAAATGCCTTTTATTTCTAAATTATGACATTTTATGATGTAAAAATCATACTAATAATATAAGTACACCTCAGAAAACACTATAAAATAATAGAAACATGCCATGCCATGGGACCTTTAAAAAACAGGTGTAAATGTTCTTTAACTCACCAATGACAGTGAGAGAGAAATAACCCATCTCATTGTAGTTGATATCTAGTTTATATTCTCCAGCATGTTTGGTTGTGATGTTTGTGATGGTCAGAGATCCAGTTTGATTGTCCAGCTTCAGTCTGTCTCTGAATCTCCCATCAAGAACATCATCATATACAGTGAAGCTGTCGGCCGTTACATTGATTTCAGCGATTACAGTGACTTTATATCCAAACCTCCACTGAATCACATCATCATCCTTTACTTCAGTGAGACGATCAGACTCTAGAGTGACTGAATCTCCCTCCTTCACTTCAATCACTCCTGCAGAACCTGAAGAGTTTTTCACAGATTAAAGCTTTAAAGCTACACTGTGTAACTTTTTTAGTCTATTCTTAGCTAAAAACACTTAGTTCTTTCAAAAATATATGTGCTCATTAATGTATATTTACTTCTTTCAAGTAATAAAGTATTCTCGTAAGTTTATAATATGCCATTGAAAATACATAAGGTAATGGGATCTAACGGTGGTCGCCATGTTGCCCCTCCATCTTGAAAGTACATTAGCCAAAGAGGGACATACCCGTAAATTCAAGCTTCGCCTTTCGCGTTTTTAACCGGTTTTAACACTGTGCGCGTCAACTTGTTCAGACTTGTCTGGTGCATGCGCAGAGAGTTTTCATCTCAGCAGCTCCAGTAACAGAGTTATACCAGAGAATGTCTAATATGGCGAGAAGTTTCACTCTCACTGAACTTCCGGCTTCTGAACTGGTTGCAGTTCCTCTCTGATTCCATATGAGGGCGCTCACAGGACGAGTGCAGAATGAATGGAGGTCTATGGCGCTATACCAATAAAAATCCACTTTTCTCAGGATATAATTTTTTATCTAGTAATTTGAATGTTGTATTCGAAAGGAAATGCAAATAAATTACACATTGCTGGGTGTTAGATTTTTTAGAGTCACTTATTTGCTTTAAAAAGTCTTTTAAAGTGTCAATGACGTCATACACATGTACGACCAGAGATACTGCTTAACGGCAATCCTTCAGTCGCTCTGGTGCTTTCGCGCTCTGCACTTTCTTTTCTCTCGAGGCATCGACAACACAGCTGACACAGGTAAATACACGTGCTAGAAGAGTTTTTGTTTTGTTTGTTTCTGGTCCCGCTTCAGATGACACGATGCCATCAAGCGGGATCTCTGGTCGTAATCAGTCCTTCACTGACCAATCAGCGTTCATTAGCAGAATCCTAGCGTGTTATGGACAACAACAACTCAACCTGTAAGAAATCAAAAGGACATAAGTACTCGTTCATTCAACTTTCGACCTAAAACCCATGTTGAACTTGCAAAATCTACAATCATTTCTGAGATTTCTCAACGGCAATCGAGTGAAAGAGACAAATTTAGCCGTCAAGCCCCATTGACTTCCATTCATTTTGCACTCATGGCGATCGCCCCCAGTGGAACTCTGGTGGTACTACAACCAAAATTCTGTACAACAGGGCTTAATAGGGAGTGGGCAGGCTCTCCGTAGACGGGCTCTGGTTATACGGAGTTTTCCTGGCTTGTTTATTCCTCAAAAGTCTGTTTTTCCTTGTGTGGTATTTCTGTGCGTTAATAACTCCGTAAGTAATAATAGTTATTGTCATTGTGGATGTGTTTCAGAGTGTCATCATGTTATTCAGTTGATGTTACCTCAGAAGTATTTTTGTGTCAACATACAATAGCGTAATGCTCACCTATTTGAATAGTCATTCAGTTATTAACAATGTTTATTCGTTTATAGAAAATATTTGCTTGTAATGTATGTTGATGGAAATATGTATCAGGTCTGATCGGCATATTAACACTTGTTATACAGAGCTAAACCTGCGCACACACTTTTGTAACCGGACACCGCTTGTTAGCAGCGGCAGCTCCGCTCCTTTTAATGCAGCTGCATTTAGCGCCTATATGTGGTACAATAAGCTCTGGTTTACGGTTACATTATACAAATGTAACTTATAAGTATAGTTATACAGTTCTTAACTGTGTATATTCTGTCATGTCATTATCATGTATATTTACCATCCTAATTTGTTCTCTCACAGAAACCAAATTTATGTACATATCCATGCAAACCTGTGTATGCCTTGCAATTGGATGACTGAATAAACATTACTATCATCAAAGTTCACTCTGGATTAGCTGCAGTTCTTTCTAGCCGAATAATTAGGCCAGTTGAGTTCCAACCATCCCACTGCGCACAGAATATCCCACAGGCACCGTGTCGAATGTGGACGAGGTCGAACTGGAAGCCATATTAATCTTGGACTAAATCGGCCACCGTAGGAGTTAAAACCAAATCGGAATTGAACAGAACAGAAACTAAAATTCACTGGATGGTCATATACATGTTCACCACTAGATGGGGGAAAATATCACACAGTGTAGCTTTAAAATCTCTTTATGTTGGTTTGATGAAGCTTCACTAAAATACTTTAAATTAATTTAAATGTGAATTGAATATAATTCTGCAGGACAAAGACAAAAGATGATGAATGAAAAGAGAAATAGATTTATATATGGAACAATAACTAAATAACAGAGGTGTCAAGTAACGAAGTACAAATACTTTCAGCCTATTTTTTACTTCTACTCCTTACATTTTCAAGCAATTATCTGTACTTTCTACTCCTTACATTTTAATAATAGCCTTGTTACTCTTATTCCATTTCGGCATGTTTTCATTCCTTTCATTTTTCAAAAAAAACTATCCAGATAAATCGTGCCATCCGGATAGAGTGAATTTGATTGTGGTTGGATGAGAAGGATAAACACAAACCATTCCGACACCCTATTGGGTTGTAGGTGATCAATCACGCCTGCACCTGCACAAATCACACACAGTGTTGCCAGACCACGCACTTTCAGCCAATCAGCGATCAGCAGGCAGACGCGCTCATTCATGACTTTAACAGGGCTGCGTTCAGCCCCGACAAAACGTTGCAAAACGTTTTTTAAACGGTAACGGTGCTGCGTTGAACACCCTGTTCTGTTGACGCAAGAGTTGTAACTATGGCAGCCGAGAAGGCCATTCTTTGTGTTCTTTTTGTGGAATTTTCGGAGCCTGATGAAATCGATATAAATACGTGTTTAATACTGCAAAATACATGCAATCACTGCCCTTGCCGTCCAGAATAAAAGACAACATCCCAATCCCATTTAATGAACCTTTTTCATCTCCTGGTAATCAATTCTAACTTAAATCATTTTATTTCTAGTTCTTACTTTTTTAATAGCTTGTATTTTCTTTCTCACTTTATGTCAAGCAATTACCATATATGAAATTTGGTATATAAATAAACTTGCCTTGCAATTAAGCTAAAGATATAAATAAATACATCATCATGTTGATTATATATATATATAAATATATATATATATATATAAATATATATATATATATATATATATATATATATATATATATATATATATATATATATATATATATATATATATATATATATATACATATATATTAAACTCTTACGACAATCATGTCTTCTAATACCAGCGGACACATTAAACAACTTTACTTCCATTGTGTGAGCTGTCTCTTTAATACTGCGTGGTTTATATACATTTTGCCGCTGATTGGGCTGTCATTTTTGACACACCCACCAAACGAGATCAAACGCATCTCAAACCCGTTGCACACCGTTGCACACCGTTTCCAGGAAACATGACGTTCAACCGGAAACCGTAGCAAAACGTTGCGCACCGGTTTGAGCTTTGAACGTGCCCCAGTTGACGGTGCATTAATGGTGTTGTGCCGAAATTCGACTGCCTGCCAGAATCAGGCTGCCCACCGCGTGCGCGCGCATGACGTCATTCGTTGCGCAGCCAATAAATTTAATATTTTTTTGTCCCCCTTTCATTTTTATTTGATTTAATTTATTGTATTTATTTATTGCGTCCTTGTGCTGATAAACATTGTTAGTTAAATGTCTTGAGAACATACTGAATTGTTTTGTATTTTTTTTGTAACCAATTTTTTGTGTATTAGCTTTTTGTAACCAAATCGTTTCCTCCCAAGTTACACAACGTCACGACAAACTTTCAAATCTAATTTTTTGATAAACAAATGTAATCTTGTAAGGCCTATTTGGCTGTAAATAACAGGAAACATAGGCCTATCCAATATAAGTAAAAATAACCGAACACAGTGAAGAAAAGTTATCTTTAAAATTCGAGTAATGGGTCTACAGTATTTCATGTGATATGTTTGTTATACACATTTAAATAAATTTGATACATTACATTGATCATAAGTGACAGCTGTTACATTAACATTCTTTAAAAAAAGAGAAAACATTTTTTCTATTCAAAGAGTCATAGAAGACAAATGTAATATGGTTTCCACAAAAATACATTAATACTGATCATAAATGTTTGTTGATCATCAAATCCTCATATGAGAATGATTTCTGAAGAATCATGTGACACTGAAGACTGGAGTAATGATGATAAATTCAGTTTTGATCACAGGAATAATTGACATCTTAAGAACATTAAAATATTATATTATTTTGAATTGTAATAATATTTTACGATATTTATTATTTTGTAAATATATTTAGACACAATCTACTCATCAAACACACTTCCCAGCCAGAAATGTCTAGAGGTGTAGAGGGCAGAATCATTTTGGTAGGTCCATTTTTTTAATACTGACGAAGTAATGCTGGACCACTGGAAACCTCTTGCCTTCTACTGTCAGGGTTCTGTCACTTCTGTCTAGTTTATTCATGGTTTTGTGACAGAGCCCTGACACTCCTGTATTGTTTGTCTTGTCTTGTGTGAGCGCGCAGCTTTGAGCATGCTCAAGCTGCGTGCTCTTCTGTCCTTGTGTTTTGTGTGCGGGGCGTGATGTTCGGATCCCAGCACTTCAGTCTAGTTTGGGTTTCAGTTTTGTGTTGGGATTCGGACATTCATGCTCCGCGTGTTTGTTTTGTCCTGTGAGCGTGTGCTCTTCTGTCTGTGTGTTCTGTGTAGCACACGGTTCATGTTTTTATCGGCCGTGTGCTTTCATGTTTTGTCTTATGTTGTGTAGCACGTGGTTGGTGTTTTCACTGGCTACGTGCTACGTCATGTTGTCATGTTTTGTGTGAACATGCAGCTGATGAGTTCTCATTAGCTGCATGTTCATGTCATGTTTGGTGTGAGCACATGTCTTGTTAAGTGTTTCTTTGTGCCATGTGCTCGGGTCCATTGTCTAACCCCGCCCACCTTGTTTCCTGATTATTGGTTCATTTGCCCCACCTGTCTTCCCTCGTTACCCTCCTTTGTTTGTTCCCTATTTAATCTCCTTGTGTTTGCAGTCCAGTGCGGAATTGTCGTCGAATGTACCTCTTGTTTCCCTGCTCCTGTCAAGTCATGCCATGCCATGCCATGCCATGCCATGCCATGCCATGCCATGCCATGCCATGCCATGCCATGCCATGCCATGCCATGCCAAGTAAAGTCAAGTCAAGTCTGTTTTTCCCCCTCGGGGTAGTTTTGTTTTGTCTTGTTTTGTTTTTGTTTTTTTGTTATCATTAAAAGCCCATTTTCACCTGCATCATTGAGTCCTCGCTCCTTTCCCTTCACCAACCCTGACAGAACAATTCCGCCAAAAGA
This sequence comes from Gobio gobio, assembly GCF_949357685.1. Classification (NCBI taxonomy): domain Eukaryota; kingdom Metazoa; phylum Chordata; class Actinopteri; order Cypriniformes; family Gobionidae; genus Gobio; species Gobio gobio. The sequence continues at coordinate 3,658,409 of NC_137120.1, forward strand.
GGACTCAGCAGAGAAATGGGTATCTTCCTTTTCCCATCTCCCTGCCCTTCCGCTCAGCAGATGGCAGACCAATGTAGCAAACTCCACTCTCTTCGGCAAGGAGGAGCCAGCGTGAAGGAGTTTGCTTACCGTTTCGTGTTTGCAGCGGAGGGGCTCAACATCGGTGATGCAGTGCTCAAGGACATTTTTAACAGCAGCCTTAATGAGCCTGTCAAAGCCTGGGAGATGGCAATGCTGGGGATATTGTCTTTCTGGCAGTTTGTGGGGTATGTGTACCACCGTGGAGAAGAGGGTGGCCTTCCACCTCTTGGTCCTTCCCCACTTTTCCTCACAAATGGTCATGTCCCCAGTCCTCCGATGACCCCTTCGGGGAGAGGGAGGAGGAAGAACCGGCCTGCCTCATCAGTCTCCTATCCAGTCGGGGAAACACACCCTGAAGGTTTGCCCTGGTCGGGTGTGACTGCTGCAGCTCCCCCAGAGGCGGCCATCAGCACTGCAGCACCCCCGGAGGCGGCCGTAGAGGCTGCAGCACCCCCAGAGGCGCCCGTAGAGATTGCAGCTTCCCCAGAGATGGCCGAAGAGGGTGCAGCACCCCCGGAGGCGGTAAGCACCCGACCACTGCCTCATTCTCGGAGAAGGAGGAGGAGGAGGAAGAAGGCTTTCTCCATCCTACATGGCCCAGAGGCCATCCCAGAGCTCGCTGCCGGCCCAGAGGAGCCACCCAGGCGTCTTGCCCTGCCCGAGCCACCCAGGCGTCTTGCCCTGCCCGAGCCACCCAGGCGTCTTGCCCTGCCCGAGCCACCCAGGCGTCTTGCCCTGCCCGAGCCACCCAGGCGTCTTGCCCTGCCCGAGCCACCCAGGCGTCTTACGCTGCCCGCGCCACCCATTCGCTTTGCCCTGCCAGCCACAGCCCCTGACCCGAGGCCGGTGAGGTCTCCGGCCCCTGATCAATGTCTGGTATTGACTCTGTCTCCCGTCCTGTGTCCTGTTCTGCCTCCGGCTCCTGTCCTGATTACTGGGAGGGTCACAGTCAGCCATCCAGACCCGCCAGAGCCCGCCTGGCCCGTCCGTCTGGCACCACCCTGGCCTTCTGCCAGGATTCCTGAACCGCCGGAGCCCATCTGGTCCATCCCTCCAGCACCACCCTGGCCTTCAGCCAGGACTTCTGACCCGCCGGAGCCTGCCTGGTCCGTCCCTCCGGCACCACCCTGGCCTTCAGCCAGGACTCCTGACCTGCCGGAGCCACCCTGCTCTGTCCCTCCGGTCCTGCCCTGGTCCTCTGCCAGGACTCCAGATGCGCTGGAGCCCGCCTGGACTGTCCCTCCGGCACCGCCCTGGTCATCTGCCGGGGGCCCTGACTGGCTGGAGTCACCCTGGTGCGTCCCTCCTGCTCCGCCCTGGCCTTCTGCCGGGACTCCAGATCCGCCTGAGCCTCCCTGGCTCAACCCTCCCGTCCCTCCCTGGTCTATGCTGAAGACTTTCTGGACTGTCCTGCTGGCTCTGACTTGGCTCCCCTCCCTCCCTCCCCTCTTTGTCTCTGTGTTTTGATTTTCCTGTCTTGTGTTTGGTCTGTGTATCTGTCGTGTTATCTTGTTCCTGTCTTGTTTTTGGTGTCCCTCGTTAGGGACGCCAGGTGGCGTCCCTTTTGATGGGGGGTAGTGTCAGGGTTCTGTCACTTCTGTCTAGTTTATTCATGGTTTTGTGACAGAGCCCTGACACTCCTGTATTGTTTGTCTTGTCTTGTGTGAGCGCGCAGCTTTGAGCATGCTCAAGCTGCGTGCTCTTCTGTCCTTGTGTTTTGTGTGCGGGGCGTGGTGTTCGGATCCCAGCACTTCAGTCTAGTTTGGGTTTCAGTTTTGTGTTGGGATTCGGACATTCATGCTCCGCGTGTTTGTTTTGTCCTGTGAGCGTGTGCTCTTCTGTCTGTGTGTTCTGTGTAGCACACGGTTCATGTTTTTATCGGCCGTGTGCTTTCATGTTTTGTCTTATGTTGTGTAGCACGTGGTTGGTGTTTTCACTGGCTACGTGCTACGTCATGTTGTCATGTTTTGTGTGAACATGCAGCTGATGAGTTCTCATTAGCTGCATGTTCATGTCATGTTTGGTGTGAGCACATGTCTTGTTAAGTGTTTCTTTGTGCCATGTGCTCGGGTCCATTGTCTAACCCCGCCCACCTTGTTTCCTGATTATTGGTTCATTTGCCCCACCTGTCTTCCCTCGTTACCCTCTTTTGTTTGTTCCCTATTTAATCTCCTTGTGTTTGCAGTCCAGTGCGGAATTGTCGTCGAATGTACCTCTTGTTTCCCTGCTCCTGTCAAGTCATGCCATGCCAAGTCAAGTCAAGTCTGTTTTTCCCCCTCGGGGTAGTTTTGTTTTTTTGTTATCATTAAAAGCCCATTTTCACCTGCATCATTGAGTCCTCGCTCCTTTCCCTTCACCAACCCTGACATCTACAGTCACAGTCTTCTCAGCAAGCACACTCCATTGCAGAAATCACCAGCATGAGTATGATGCTTGATATTATATTTGATATACTATGGCAGGGGGTAATAGGCAGCAGAAATGAGAATCATTTATGCACAGAACTAAGCAGAGTTGATTGCACATGGGATTATATTGCACTAATTGAAATCGAAAAGCTTATGAAAATTGTTTATGAACATTTTTTATATAAAATATGTACTTTATAAAACATGTTGAACTCAAAAACTGCTAGAAAATCAAAGCCATGCATCTAAACAAATTGTGCTACATTTGAGGTTGATATCTCAAAAAGTGAGCTTTCAGTAAGATTTTATTTGGGCGCAGTACCAGCAAAGCTCCACTGGTACATATTTGAGATGAGTTATTTGCAGTACAGTATAATTTCTCATTTCATGCACACAATTTTTAGTACACACATAACCACACTCAGACATCTGCACCAACAAAGCCTACCCACACAATTATAGCTGCATAATTTAATGAAGCTACAGTATATAACATTTGATTTTGAAGCTTAACAAAGACTGCATCATTTTATAGTTAAATGGCCTTCAGTTAAAAATTGCCGTTTTAGTGTAACTGTGTTTACATAGCGTCAAATATTTAGGAAAGGATATAAGGGTTAAATATTAAAATTCCAATAAAAATACACACTTCTGCTAAATGTATGCAGTTGGCACTAATAAATAGAAAACACAAAAATGTCAGTAAGATGTAGGGTTAATTCACACATTCCCTTATACTTTGTGTTGATAAACCCAATACAACAACAACACCATACCCCAAGTGGAGTATTCATTTCAGTTCAACTTTACTTTTCACTCTTTCTTAATGCTTTTTTGAACGTTTGATGTTGATGATCAGGGCCGTGCAGAGAGTTCCCTTTCGTTCAGTCACTACGACGTACGTTAGTGACTAACGAATGGGGGTTTCGCTTAGAAGCCAATCATCTTCATCGTATTCAACAGCGCCCAATGGCAGTGCCAATGCCATGGGCATGCGGAATTTGCATGCGTAACTCCGCCCCACCTCGTGGGTATATAAGGAAGTACGCTGCGAACATCGCATTATGTTTCTGCTTTGGAGCCAAGAGGATCTCTTCACTCCTACAAGCCTGATCTGAGTCATCGACAGCTTTCGAGACGAGCAGCTTTCCAGAGGCGTTGGTGTTACGGCGCGTTCCAGTGATCATCATACTGCCTGCCTGCTGATCTGCGCAGTGGTCTGCTAGACAGCTGGTGTGTGGTCCCTGGGCGCTTCGGCGTTCTCTGCGAGGCTTTCCTCTCATAAAAGAGCTTACACGTGACGCGTCCTTTTCAGGATGTCTCGTCCGTGTACTTCTGGGTGTGGTCGGTTGCTTTCCTCCTCTGATGGGCACGAACACTGTCTGGTATGTTTGGGCTTTCAGCATGCTCAGACAGCGTTCGCGGATGAGTCATGTTCTCACTGCGGGAACATGACCATCGCAATGTTGCGGTCAAGACTCCATGACCTTCGTACTGAAGTGAGAGTCCCCTCTACCACACCCCGATCTACTGAGTCCCAGAGGCCCAGTACTTCGGCTGGTGGTCAGGGTGACTTGACGGTTACGGTGTGGAACAAAGCCCCGACGCTCATGCCTCGGGCCACACCCCCGTCTTGCACATTGCAACCCGCGAGTGTTCAGATGCAGATCGCGGGGCCGGCTCCGGCCCCCCCGCGCATCTCATTTGGCGCTCCGGAGGAGGATGCGATGTCGATCACCGCATCACAAGGTGGGCTCGAGTCCTCTGGAGATGATGACTCGGCTGTGCTGCCGCCCTCGGGCGTGCCAGCATTGCCCGAGTCAGATCCAGAGCTGACAGCCATGTTGTCTCGGGCAGCCGCGAGTTTAGGGATCGAGTGGAACCCTCCACCCTGTCCCGAACGCTCAAGGCTCGATGATTGGTTTTTGGGGGCTCGCGCTGACACCCGTCAGTCCTTGCCCTCAATACCTTTCTTTCCCGAGCTGCATGAGGAACTCACGCGGTCCTGGAAGTCCCCGTTGTCTTCCCGTGACCGTTCACTGACTTCCTCCGCCTTCTCCGTCCTCGATGGGGCGGCAGCTAAAGGGTACACTGGGGTCCCTCCAGTTGAACGTTCTGTTGCGATGCAACTGTGTCCTCAGAGCGCTTCAACCTGGCGTGGTGATCCTAAGCACCCCTCCAAAGCCTGTCGATTCACATCAACCTTGGTGTCGAAATCGCACAGAGCCGCGGGGCAGGCTGCCGCTTCGCTGCATGCCATGGCGATCCTCCAGGTCTACCAGGCCAGGATCCTCAAGGACATGCACGAGGGTGGAGTTGATCCGGGGCTCTTAAATGAGCTGCGTGCCGCCACCGACCTCGCTCTCCGGGCGACGAAGGTGACCGCACGCTCCCTGGGTCAAGTGATGTCCACAAATGTGGTCCAGGAGCGTCACCTGTGGCTGAACCTGGCCGATATGCGGGACACCGAGCGAACCCGGTTCCTCGATGCCCCCATATCCCAGGCCGGCCTCTTCGGCGGGGCGGTTGAGGACTTTGCCCAACAGTTCTCAATCGCCCAGAAGCAGACTGAGGCAATCAAACACGTACTGCCCCGGCGGCCAGCTGCTGCCTCCACCCAGCCGCCGGCACAGTCGCCTCAGTCTGCTCCACGCCGAGGACGCCCTCCTAAGGCTCCCGCCCCTCCCACCCGGTCCAAGCAGCAGCCTTCACCCGGGCCGGGTCGCGGAGGAAGCCGTAGGAAGGCGTCCAAGTCCCCTCAGGCCACCCCGCGCCCCGCTAAACGCCAGGCCAAGCGGTGCTCCTGAGACGGACGGCTCAGGGATGGGAAATTCTTTCAAGGAGATGGTAGCAGGACCACTCCTTCCCCCGGTGGAGGGCCGGGGGAGAATCCTTTGTTCAGCTGCTGGCCCCCGGGTCAGCAGCACCCTATGTTGGTCAAAGAAAGAATTAACACTCCCATCCCTGAGCCCACAGAGTCCGGTGATGACGGTGCGCGCCACCCACGGGTCCCGCCACTCGCATCCCACTCTGTCGCCAGCCTCCTGGCAGAGCAGACCCCAGTGGAACGCTGGTCCTTCCCTGGTCTCCTCTGTCAGGACGCAGCTGTCAACCGTGCCCCCGCACCGGGACGCCCCACAGCCTCCCATGTCCGGGCCGGTGACGCTGCATCGCTGCAAGCCCACACCGGGTACGTCTGTACACCGTATGACCCCGCTGGTGCAGTTTCTGGATGTCTGACTTCAGCTTCCAGGGCTGTCCCGCTGGGTCGAGCGGACCGTCAGGCGCGGCTACGCGATTCAGTTCGCGCAGGTTCCTCCCTGCTTCCGGGGAGTCCGTTCCACCATGATCGGGGCCAACGCCCCCGTCATGCGAGCGGAGATTGCCACCCTACTGGCGAAGGGTGCGATCGAACCTGTCCCTCCAGCCGAGATGAATTGCGGGTTTTACAGCCCGTACTTCATTGTACCCAAAAAGACCGGTGGGCTACGGCCAATCCTGGACCTGCGCGTCTTGAACCGTTACCTTCACCGGTTTCCGTTCAAGATGTTGACAGCGAAACGCCTTTTCGAATGCGTTCGTCCACACGATTGGTTTGCAGCGATCGACCTGAAGGACGCCTACTTCCATGTCTCCATTTTGCCTCGACACAGACCGTTCCTACGGTTTGCTTTCGAGGGGCGGGCATATCAGTACGCAGTTCTACCATTCGGGCTATCTCTGTCCCCTCGCGTCTTTACGAAGATTGCCGAGGCAGCCCTTGCGCCCCTTCGGCAGCACGGGGTCCGCATCCTGAACTACCTCGACGACTGGCTCATACTGGGTCCCTCTCGAGAGCAGGTTTGCGGACACAGAGATCTGGTGCTCCATCACCTAGCCCGTCTGGGCCTTCGGGTCAACTGGGAGAAGAGCAAACTTTGCCCCGCGCAGAGGATCTCTTTTCTCGGTATGGATATCGACTCGGTCGCCATGTGCGCGCAGCTTTCGAGCGAGCGCGCGCAGTCTCTGCTGACTTCCCTTCGACAACTCGAGGGCAAGAGTGCGGTTCCACTGAAACACTTTCAGAGGCTCCTGGGGCATATGGCATCTGCAGCCGCGGTAACGCCGCTCGGATTGCTTCATATGAGACCGCTTCAGCACTGGCTACGCGATCGAGTCCCGAGATGGGCATGGCGGTCTGGCACGCTCCGGGTCCCAGTGACCCGGGCCTGCTTACAGACACTCACCCCGTGGTCGAACCTCAAGTTTCTACGGACCGGAGTGTCCTTAGAACGAGCTTCCCGGCATGTTGTTGTGACAACAGATGCATCATCCACGGGCTGGGGTGCCATGTGCAATGGACAAGCAGCCGCAGGCTCCTGGACAGGACCCCAGCGCCTTCTGCATGTCAATTGCCTCGAGTTACTGGCTGTACGGTTCGCCCTGCACCGCTTCCGAGCGTTGCTGAAGGGTCAACATGTGCTAGTCAGGACAGACAACACGGCCGTAGTAGCGTACATCAACCACCAGGGCGGTCTACGCTCCCACCGTATGTCTCAACTCGCCCGCCATCTCGTTTTGTGGAGTCAGAAGCGCCTGAGGTCCCTTCGTGCTGTCCACATCCCTGGAGACCTGAACTGTGCAGCCGACGAGCTCTCACGGTTTCAGCCTCTCCCCGGAGAGTGGAGACTCCACCCCCAGACGATCCAGCTGATATGGGAACGGTTCGGCGACGCACAGGTAGATCTGTTTGCCTCCCAGGACTCTTCCCATTGCTCCCTGTATTATTCCCTGACCGAGGGCACCCTCGGCACGGATGCACTGGCGCACAGCTGGCCGTCAGGGCTACGCAAGTATGCGTTTCCCCCAGTGAGCCTTCTTGCACGGGTACTGTGCAAGATCAGGGAGGACAAGGAGCAGGTCGTCTTGGTCGCCCCGCTTTGGCACGGCCAGACCTGGTTCCCAGAACTCTTACTCCTTGCGACAGCCCCTCCCTGGCCTATTCCTCTGAGACCGGACCTCCTTACTCAGAGACGGGGCACCTTTTGGCACCCGCGTCCAGCGTTCTGGAAGCTCCACGTGTGGCTTCTGGACGGGACACGGTAGGTTTGAGTAGCCTTCCACCTGCGGTGGTCGCTACCATCACTTCCGCTAGAGCTTAGTCTACACGACGTCTCTACGCGTTGAAGTGGAACCTCTTCGTCACATGGTGCTCTTCCCGCCAAGAAGACCCCTGGAAATGCCCGATCGGGTCCGTGCTATCGTTTCTCCAGGAGGGGGTGGAGCGAAGGCTGTCTCCCTCCACCCTTAAAGTGTACGTGGCCGCAATATCTGCCTACCACGATCTCCTGGGAGACAAAAAGGTAAGTCAGCACGACCTGATCATCAGGTTCCTGAGGGGGGCGAGGAGACTGAATCCTCCTCGCTCTCCTCTCGTTCCCTCTTGGGACCTCTCAGTAGTCTTAAGTGCTCTGCAGAGGCCTCCCTTTGAGCCTTTGCGGTCGGCCGAGATTAAGTTCTTGTCTATGAAGACGGCTCTGCTGACCGCATTGGCCTCGCTTAAGAGGGTCGGGGACCTGCAAGCATTTTCGGTTGACGAAGCGTGCCTTGAGTTCGGGCCGGCTAACTCTCACGTGATCCTGAGACCCCGGCCCGGATATGTGCCCAAGGTTCCTACCACTCCGTTCCGAGATCAGGTGGTGAACCTGCAAGCGCTGCCTTTGGAGGAGGCAGACCCAGCCTTGGCATTGCTCTGTCCAGTACGCGCTCTCCGCGCCTACGTAGACATGACGCAGTGTTTCAGGACCTCAGACCAGCTCTTTGTCTGTTATGGTGGAGAGCGGAAGGGAAGCGCTCTCTCAAAGCAGAGGTTGTCTCACTGGATAGTGGACACCATTGTTTTGGCTTACCAGCAGCAAGGCCGACCATGTCCCCTTGGTGTGAGGGCACACTCCACCCGGAGTGTGGCCTCCTCTTGGGCTCTAGCGCATGGCGCCTCGCTAACAGACATCTGCAGAGCTGCAGGCTGGGCGACACCCAACACATTCGCCAGATTCTACAATCTCCGAGTGGAGCCAGTGTCCGACTATGTACTCGCCCCTACGGGTGGCCGGTAATGGGCCAGGCTCAGGTGTCTTCGCTTGCTCGCCATTCCACTCCAAGGACTGGATACGTGCGATATTTTTCCTCAGGTGAGCTCCCCGAGAGCCCTGAGCTCCTCCAGCACTGTCGACGCCGACATCAGTTCAGTCTGCCCTTTCGAGCCCAGACCCTCATGTCCGGCCAGGTGCTCCGTGTGCATGGTTCCCCTCCGGCGACCCCCACACGAGTATTCCCACCGTAAGCCTCCTCAGTGAGCAGGTGTCTCTCCCTTGGCAAGTCCCTGCCACCCCTAGGGTTAAAAATCCACCTTCGGCTGGTACCCTAGAGATCTTCCATATGCAACCCTCAGCGGGTCATATGTGTATTCTCTAAGTCCTCCCTACGGTAGGCATCTTGGCATTCCCTCACTGGGATATGCTTCCCAGTGTACCTTGGTAATCCTGTGATAAGTGGGAGTCCTAGGGCCTTAGTGGCGGGATCTCACAGTTACGCAGGGCACTGGATGACAGCTGAGTGGCGTTGTTGAATAGGATCCCCCATTCGTTAGTCACTAACGTACGTCGTAGTGACTGAACGAAAGGGAACATCTCGGTTACGTATGTAACCCTCGTTCCCTGAGGAGGGAACGGAGACGTACGTTTCCTTAGCCACGTCAGCTGTGCTGCCTGGAACGCGGAGTTCAGTCTTGGCTCCTGCAGCAGTAACATAATGCGATGTTCGCAGCGTACTTCCTTATATACCCACGAGGTGGGGCGGAGTTACGCATGCAAATTCCGCATGCCCATGGCATTGGCACTGCCATTGGGCGCTGTTGAATACGATGAAGATGATTGGCTTCTAAGCGAAACCCCCATTCGTTAGTCACTAACGTACGTCTCCGTTCCCTCCTCAGGGAACGAGGGTTACATACGTAACCGAGACGTTCGTCAGGGGCAGGGGCTCAAATGTAAAAAAGGGGCAATATATATATATATATATATATATATATATATATATATATATATATATATATATATATATATATATATATATATATATATATATATATATATATATATATATATATCTCCTTATGCTCATCAAGCCTGCATTTATTTAATCAAAAATACAGAAAAAAACAGTAGCCTAATATTGTGAAATATTATTATATATACTTTTTAACTTTTTATTAATCAAAGAATCTTGAAAAGAGTATCACAGTTTCCATCATTGACATAAAATCCTCATATTAGAATGATTTCTGAATGATCATGTGACACTGAAGAGTGGAGTAATGATGATGAAAATCCAGCTGTGATCACAGGAATAAATTATATTTTAAATTATTTTAAAATAGAAAACCATTATTTTAATAATATTTCACAATATTGCTATTTTTTATCAAATAAATGCAGGCTTGATGAACATAAGAGACTTCTTTCATAATGCTGCATAATATCCAAAAATGGTCATATAATAAAGTCCTTTCACGGAACCATTTCGCCAGCCTACACTTCACATAATAGGCCTGTAGGTGCCAGTGGCACTTGGGTTTTGTTAACTTTGATCGTTTCATGAAATAGTAAACGGTGTATCAATATTAATACAAGTGAATTCAACACTACTTACCATTAATGTGACGTTTGCTGCTGTGGTTTTGTGCAGATTTGTTTGTTGTCTGTTAAAATCCATTTTGTCAGTGATGCAATTTATAAAATGAGACAAACCGCAGGAAATCGTTCCACAAACGTTAGTTCGTTTGTCCATGTAATTTTCAACCGATTTATGAATAAGAACAGAAAATTACCGCTTCACATCGCCCAATGGAATTTGAACTTGCTTTGCCAGATCACGATTGGTTTGTGTATACATGACAAATGGGCATTGGTGAATTGTGTAATACTTTAAAATATATAGCTAATATATAGATTTGTAATTAAATCAACACATTAGCTCTGATTATGGATGAAAAAAAAATTATTGGCTTACTTTTTTCCCGTGAGGCCACACGCTCTCCGAAAGGACCGTATTTGGCTCGAGAGCCGTTTCCGAACAGTGGAAAATCAGCTGTCAATCAAAGCGCACGCGACCCATAGCAACCGGATAGCAACGCGTTATGGCAACGCCTCAACAGAAAATGTCCGACTTTTGAGCCGTTCGTTACTATTGTATACATTGTCATGTTATAATAATCACATTTATTTAGTTTTATTGACCACTATATAATCATTGATATTTGTCTGAGAGGGACACTTTTGATTCATTTTGAAAAAGGGCAGGGGCTCGAGCACCCAAAGATATAATTCAAACCTGTATCTAGAACCTAAAACTGCTTATACACCTGATATCTAAAAAAAAAAAAATCACATTTCAAATGACATTCAAATTATTATTCTGGACATGAAATGTTATATTAAACACCTCCTTTTTAAGTTTTTGACCAACCTGAACATGATCAACTTATTGGTATAGGCCAGCATTACAATGTTGGTGCAACACTGATTCCATTAATGTTTCACTATATAAAAGTGCAAAAATCGGATTATTGATAACTCATTATTACAATTAATGGCAAAAGGAATGTTTAGAAATGTAAACTGATATTACTGACACACTGTGTGCAGAATTATTAGGCAAGTTGATTTTCTGATCATATTTTTTTTCCAGGGACATCTGACCAATTCCAAACCACAGTGATCCTAATAACTACTATTAATTTAGTATTTAATAATGTATAAGTGATATATAATTGTTCATGAAGGCTGGAAATGAAAAGCGCCTTATATTCAGGTGTGCAGAATTATTAGGCATGTTTTCTTTTACAGATAAAATGAGCCAAAAAAGAGATTTAACTTAACTAAAATGATTAAATACCCATGAGAAGGATGCAATACTAATGCAATACTAGACATTGCAGTTAAGGCATGACCATTGGACAGTGAAATGCTCGTTGGGTCAGCAGGGTCAGACAAAAACATGTGGCGGAGAAAATACAGATGTTAACTGCAAAAGAATTAAGAATTAAGGTGAAGAATTAAGAATTAAGTTTTTCATTTCCAGCCTTCATGAACAATTATATATATCACTTATACATTATTAAATACTAAATTAATAGTAGTTTTTAGGATTACTGTGATTTGGAATTGGTCAAATGTGCCTGGAAAAAAAATATGATCAGAAAATCAATGTGCCTAATAATTCTGCACACAGTGTATATAAATACTTTATATAACTGTCTTATAACCACTGGCTTAAAATGAACCTTTCTAACTCATCATCTTACTCTAAAGGTAAAAATTCTGTTGTGTACCTTATCAACATTATTTAGTATTAAGCAATTGATTTTGGGCTGTAGGCAAACATAATTCTAAAGTGGAAACCATCTAAACATCAACAGACAGGTTGTTCATGTTTATACACACTTTACTATCATCACTAACATTCAACAAAGCATTTATTAATGGATTTTGTTACCCTTGTTGTAAAGTGTACACTATTTCAACATGACCTTATTGTTACTAACATTTGTAGACTCTTTATCAACATGACTTGTCATTAACAAAGCATTTATTATTATTTAAAGAACCTACAAATGTTAACACATCAGTTAATGTTGAAATAGTGTACACTTGATAATAAGGTTCTCAAAATCCAATAATATACATGCTTTGTTTAATAATGTTGATAAGGTACACAACAGCATTTTTACCTTTAGAGTAAGATGGTGAGTTAGAAATATTCATCCGCAGTGTGTGTCAACTGCTGTGTAAACTAATGTAGATAACCTTACAAAAACAGTAAAGCTACAGGCATTGTTCATGGTTAGTTCATGTTAACTAATGCATTAACTGATGTTAACTAATACAACCTTATTGTAAAGTGCTACCATAATAACGATATTACTTTTAGATCACTATTATTAGAATTGTAGCTAAGACACTAATATACTACTGTCAATGAAAAATGTATATCATTTTTCCCTTAAGCTGTTATACTGGCAGAAACCTGCCGTTTCAGTGAAAACAGGTTTATAAACGCATTGTCACATGCCTGTCCTGTCTCGTATAGCACGTGTGGTGTTTTTGTTATTTTCTTGTCTCTGTCTAGATCCCACCTCCCTTGTTATCGCGTTATTGGTTTCATTTGCCCCACCTGTGTTCCCTCATTCCCTGCTTGATTTGTCCCCTTTATAAGTTCCCTTGTGTGTTCAGTCTTTATCGGATCGTTGTTATATCTACGTCTCCCATTTCCCCCGTGAATTCTGTTTAGTATGTTTTCAGTTTGTTTTGTTATTTCTAGTTCAGGTTGCCCCCTCGTGGGTTTTGTTTTGTATTTATGTTTATTTTTATAAATCCTTTATTTCTGCACTTGACTCCTTGCACCAGTTTCTTCTTGTTTGGACGTGACACGTATCTTATTACAAATGGGGTGAAATACTGTAATCAACTGTCCACAAATTGTTGGATATAATGCAAATGTGCTAATAGAGTGTAAGTGGTGCTCGCTGCGTGTTAAACTCAAGGCACATGCAGAGATGGAGTTCACTGCATTCATTGGCTGTGAAACGAGGCGTGGACAATGCCAGATCATGAGCTGATGGAGTGAGGAAAGTGTCGGTTCAGTTTGAAACACACAGCACAACAGACTGTAGACTTACTTCATTATCGTCTTGTGTGATTTGATAAGGGCACTAAGCCATATCGTGCTTTTGATTTTAGTTCGTTTCAGATATGCCTTGCCAAAGCGCATGCAGCAAAATACAAAGACAATTTATGTTATTACACAAACACATTTGGAGACGGATTTAAATCCGGTGACTCAAAGCACTTCAGGAGGTGGTCTGAGACGCATTCCAGATGAAACTGGACAAGTGTAAATGCAGATGGTTGTTGAAACCACATATGGGTTACCACAACTTTACTCCTCAAAAAAACTGCCAAATAATAAACAAGTGAGAGCGTGTTTTAGGCTCATGTCATGTTATAGTCAGATATGACAGCGCTCATCTTCATTTAAAGTAGTGAGAATAAAGGATTTGACCAGTGCTGATGCTACTCTCTCTCCTATTGATCTTATTTTAAATTAGCTGATGATAAATAAAATGCTGCTCATAGCGTTAGTTTTACAATGACGTGAACACCGTTAAATCAGCGTATAGCTTGGGAATTAAAGATCGGTAGTGATGCTCCGATCGATCGGCCGGGGATCAGTATCAGCCAATAATCATATTTTATGACTCGATCGGTACTCACTAACTTGGCCGATCTCACGAACCGATCCTAATTTGATGATGTCATCGCGTGAGGGCGTACGTGACGTGTGGGGTACGTAGTAGCAAATATTCAAAGAAGAGCCTTGAAGGCCGAAGTGGAGAAGGGTTCCATGTGAACAGCAGTTGAACATGGGTCAGTCGGTCCTAGGGGATGGGCGAACGCCGTTCTTAAGTATCGATATACAGTAGATTGATACGAACGAGCGTATCTGAAAAATAGCGGAGTAGGCTACGCAGAATGAGCTGATGGAGGGAAAGTGCATGATACAATTTGTCCTAAACATGACACATGTTTTATATTAAGAGCTTTAAAATAACTGGTAAGATATAGTTAACACGTATAGTTTAAAGCAGCTCGCCCTGTCTGACGCTCTGAGAGATACTTGTGCTGACAGAGAGATACCTGTGAAAAACGTACATTTCACAGGTATATTCTCCATCTGCAAATGTTAGAAAGTCATGCAAATATGTCAATTTTTCTGTCAGGAGACGACGAGCCTTCTGCATGTGAATCTCCGCTAAAATTCAGGCTTCCGCGAGCGCCGCCGCGTGCACGCGCGCCAAACTGACGGAACGCAATAATTCTGAAAATTATACACATTTCTAAAATATTTGTTGTTGGACAATAAATGTGCCATATGTAGAATTTTAAACCTACAAGTATGTATATTTTTATGAAAGTGACTTATAATTGGGTAATCAAATGTAGGCTAATATGCTTTTGTTTTTATTTTAATTTTTAGTTTAGTGAATTAAAAAACAAAATTATTAATACATGCCTACATTACATTCACTGTATTTGTTCATAGCCTTCAATATATCAACATTGTTTTAAGGACATCATTGGGCAGGATGTGAAATAAAAGTATTGTTTAAATAAATACAGATATTTTTTTTTTATCCAAATAGAAAAACTTAGAAAATACAGCCCTATTAAGTATCCTGATATGCATAGTGGTATGCAGAAACTCCATTTAAAAGGCATATTAAAAAGGTTAACAGTGATCAGAGAGCTTACAAATCAGTGGAGCATTGGAATCGGGATCGGTATCGGCTGATCACAATGACAAGAAATCGGTACTCGGTATCGGCAGCAAAAATCCTGATCGAAGCATCCCTAAAGATCGGTTTTAAATTAGTTTTGCAAAGGCCCATTTATGTGACCAAGTGTAAATGGAATTGTTTTGACAAATCATATCAGTAAAAACACAGGAAAAAGTTCTTACTAGACTAGCATTTTCTAAAATGATGCAATGCTCTTTTTATTACCATCTCAGCACAGTCTTGATCATCCAATGAGAACTGGTCCTTCTCAGGGCTCACCTGAAAGCAAGGTAAAGAAAGAAGAGATAAACATTCTACTACAGACAAAGATTCAGAGATGATCCAAATGAAGCAGCACAGACACTGGACTCCATCTGATAATAAAAATGAGGCCGATATATTAAGACTAATAAATAATGGATTATTTCCTTCAGCTTCAGATGTGCGCTGTTCACCATGATGGTTGTGAAATGTTTAAATCACTTTGAAAAGGAAGATACAGTCAAGGTGCTTCACAAATCTGAAATCAGCGCGGCGTTACAGGGAGAGTTTGTTTGTGCATTCACAGCATTTTATGGAATTGTAAGCTGTGATATTTTGAAAATGTTGTGTTTATCTGATTTCAGATAGGATGAGTTTCTGAACGCTGCAGTAAAGTGCTTCCCTGTAGGCCTACCGCTGATCATCTCTTCCGCACGCGTGCTCAAACAGCAATGCAGAACAATAATAACGTCTCGGTTACGTATGCTAACCCTCGTTCCCTGAAGGAGGGAACGGAGACGTACGTCGGACGTACCGACGAATTGGGATCACTTCTGGGAGCCCCTATCAGCTTCGAGCTATCTAGAACCGGCCAATGAACAATTGGTGTGCGAGATTTGCATCTCACGCCCCGCCCCGCCCCGCGCCGCGGGTATAAACAGGAAGCGAGAGCGAATGCACGCTGTTTTTCACTGAGGAGCCAAACGTAGTGGCTCAACCTGCAGTGATGGTACAGCAACTGTGGCGACGGGACGTACGTCTCCGTTCCCTCCTTCAGGGAACGAGGGTTACCATACGTAACCGAGACGTTCCCATTCAGTCGGTCACGTTCGACGTACGTCGGACATACCGACGAATTGGGATCCCCTATGGAAAACGCCATAGTTACTACCACTTCCAGCGCCCAGCGATGAGCCCCACAGACCCCGATCTGATGCGGGCGGGAAAGTTCACGCAGGGAGAGTCAAAGCTGCTGTTCCGCAAGACCCACTCAGCTGACTGTATTGGATAACGCTGGGAAAGCGTGCCTGTGAAGGCAGCTGCGGAAGCCACATCATGCCCAGAGGGAGTTAACATGTGGAGAATACACGTATGGGCTGGCCATGGGCAGCTCAACATACGGAAGTCCCAGGGGTGGCCCCGGCCAATTAGAGGAGGGGGACAACACGTACCTGGGACGGCAGAGGGAACTCTGCCGAGGGAAAGACACGGGCTCGCCGTAGGGAACCGTACCGTGGAAGACTACACATATGGGACCGCCGTGGGGGTCACTACATATGGAACCCAGCCTAACACGAGTTCCACCAATGCATACGAGTGTTAGACCTGGCGTCGAACGCTCCGCCACGTCCGACTGCCGCGGTTGCGGAGGACTCAACAGGGTTCGCCGTTCCGGGGAACTCGACTGGAGCAGAATAAGCGCACGCATCCGTCTACCATAGGGGAGGGAATGGCGCAGCAAGCCGACACTAGAACGGGCACTTCGGTGTTACTGACTATGGGAAGTGAGCACACAGGAAGAAACCGGCTCTACACGGAGGCTATAGAATCTAGCGAACGTGTTAGGTGTCGCCCAGCCCGCAGCTCTACAAATATCTGTCAGCGAGGCGCCACGAGCCAGCGCCCAGGAAGAGCCAACACCCCTAGTGGAGTGGGCTCTTAACCCGAGCGGGCAGGGCACGTCTTGGGACTGATAAGCCAAGACGATGGCATCCACTATCCAGTGGGCCATCCTCTATCCAGTGGGCCATCCTCTGCTTGGAGACAGCCTTTCCCTTCTGCTGTCCTCCGTAACAGACGAAGAGCTGCTCTGAGGTCCTGAAGCTTTGCGTTCTCTCCACGTAAGTCCGGAGAGCACGGACGGGACAGAGAAAAGCTAGGGCTGGGTCTGCCTCCTCCGAAGGCAGTGCTTGCAGGCTCACCACTTGGTCCCGGAAGGGGGTAGTGGGAACCTTGGGCACATATCCAGGCCGGGGTCTCATGATCACATGAGAGTTACCGGGCCCGAATTCCAGGCACGATTCGTCGACCGAAAATGCCTGCAGGTCCCCTACCCTCTTGATGGAGGCCAACGCAGTCAGGAGTATTGTCTTTAACGGCAGGACGTTCAACTCAGCTGACTGCAGAGGCTCAAAAGGTTCTCTCTGTAGTGCAGTTAGCACCAGAGTTAAGTCCCAAGAGGGTATGGAGGGAGGACAAGGCGGATTTAATCTCCTCGCTCCCCTAAGGAACCTGACGATCAGATCGTGTTTACCTAGAGATTTTGCATCTACGAGCTCATGATTAGCGGCGATAGCGGCGATATAGACTTTGAGGGTGGAGGGAGACAGCCTTCGCTCCAACCCATCCTGTAGAAAGGTAAGCACAGATGCGACCGAACATCTTCGGGGGTCTTCTCGGCGAGAAGAGCACCAATCGACGAACAGGTTCCACTTCAACGCATAGAGGCACCTCTTAGAGGGGGCTCTAGCGGAAGTGATGGTGTCAACTACCGCTTGCTGTAGGTCACCTAGAACCTCCGCGTCCCGTCCAGGGACCAAACATGGAGTTTCCAGAGGTCCGGACGCGGGTGCCATAGGGTGCCCCGTCTCTGAGTCAGGAGGTCCTGCCTCAGAGGAATGGGCCAGGGAGGTGCTGTCGCAAGGAGCACTAGTTCCGGGAACCAAGTCCGGTTGGGCCAATACGGAGCGACCAACAGGACCTGCTCCTCGTCCTCCCTGACTTTTCACAGTGTCTGCGCAAGAAGGCTCACTGGGGGAAACGCATACTTGCGTTCTTCCCGGGGCCAGCTGTGGGCCAGGGCATCCGACCCGAGGGTCCCCTCGGTCAAGGAATAAAACCACTGACAGTGGGTCGTCTCTGGGGAGGCAAACAGGTCTACCTGTGCGGCCCCGAAACGACTCCAGATCAGCTGGACCGCCTGGGGATGGAGTCGCCATTCTCCCGGAAGTACCTGCTGACGTGACAGCTCGTCGGCCTCACGATTGAGCAGGCCCGGAATGTGAACGGCACGAAGCGACCTCAGATGCTTCTGACTCCATAAGAGGAGATGGCGGGCGAGTTGCGACATGCGACGGGAGCGTAGACCACCCTGTTTGTTGATGTACGCTACGGCCGCAGTGTTGTCCGTCCGGACCAGACGTGCTTGCCTCTGAGCGGCACTTTGAAGCGGCTGAGTGCAAGACGAACTACTAACAACTCGAGGCAATTGATATGCCATTGCAG
Organism: Gobio gobio; assembly: GCF_949357685.1. Taxonomy (NCBI): domain Eukaryota; kingdom Metazoa; phylum Chordata; class Actinopteri; order Cypriniformes; family Gobionidae; genus Gobio; species Gobio gobio. The sequence goes on from NC_137120.1 coordinate 3,676,760, forward strand.
TTGAGGCCCCGTCCACAGACCCGAAACTGCAAGCCCGTTGTACGTGGCACCCCAGCCCGTGGATGAGGCATCCGTGGACACAACGGAGTGCCTGGACACTTGTTCTAGGGGGACTCCCGCCCGGAGAAACAGAGGGTCCGACCACGGGCCGAAGGTTTGGCGGCACCTCGGAGTCACTTGGACGCGGAGGGAACCGCTGTGCCACGCCCATCTCAGGACTCGATCGTGTAGCCAGCGTTGAAGCGGTCTCATATGAAGCAATCCGAGCGGCGTTACTGCGGCTGCGGATGCCATATGCCCCAGGAGCCTCTGAAAATGTTTCAGTGGTACCGCTGTCCTGCCTTTGAACGAATTCAAGCAGTTCAACACCGACTGGACGCGCTCCTCTGTGAGGCGCGCTGTCATGGCGACCGAGTCTATCTCCATACCAAGAAAAGAGATCCTCTGCGTGGGGCAGAGTTTGCTCTTCTCCCAGTTGACCCGAAGTCCCAACTGGCTGAGGTGACTGAGCACCTTGTCCCTGTGTTCGCACAACTGCTCTCACGACTGGGCAAGAATCAGCCAGTCGTCGAGGTAGTTGTGGATGCGAACACCATGCTCTCTCATCGGAGCAATGGCCGCTTCCGCAACCTTCGTAAAGACGCGGGGCGACAGGGACAGGCCGAAGGGTAAGACGCGGTACTGATATGCCCGTCCCTCGAACGCGAAGCGCAGAAAGGGCCGGTGTCGAGGGAGAATCGAGACATGAAAGTACGCGTCCTTCAGGTCGATCGCTGCAAACCAATCTCGGGGACGGATGCACCTGAAGATGCGCTTCTGCGTTAACATCGTGAACGGCAGCCTGTGGAGGGACCGGTTCAGGAATCGCAGGTCCAAGATCGGTCGTAACCCACCGCCTTTCTTGGGTACACTGAAGTACGGGCTGTAGAACCCGGACCTCATATCGGCTTGAGGGACCGGCTCTATCGTGTCCTTCGCCAGTAGGACAGCGATCTCCGCCCTGAGCACGGGGGCGTTCGCCTCCACTACAGTCGTGAAGTGAACGCCCCTGAACTTGGGGGGACGCCGGGCAAACTGAATCGCATAGCCGAGTCTGATGGTACGGATGAGCCACCGAGACGGGCTGGGAAGCGCTAGCCAGGCTCCCAGACTCCGAGCAAGGGGGACCATCGGCACCACAGACGTACCCGCAGCGAGGCGGAACGCAGGGATCCGGCTCGGACGGCATGGGAGCGGCCCGAAGCGGGATCTGAGTGTGCTGTGCAACACTTACCTGCATCCGCGGAGGGGACGTGCGAGTGTGGGGAGGCCGCTTGTGTGCGTCCCAACAGCCGGCGTCCCCTGCTGGCGAAGGGAGAGGTACTTGAGGGTGGCGAGGCATGGGAGCGTCGACCACCGCCAAGCGCGCTCTCTTGGCACCCAGAGATATTGGAAACTGCTCTTTTATTGATGTTTTGGGTGCCGCTGGTCCTGGGACCAGCGGCGGAACAGAAAAACAAAAGATTTTCCCCCGGCCCTCCTCCGGGGGAAGGAGTGGTGCTGCAGCCATCTCCCTCAGAGCAGTCTCCTCCATCTCTGGGCGGCCCGTCTCAGGGTCGCTTGCGACGACGCTTGCCACCTGGCTTGGCAGCGGCCTGAGCGGGCTGGACATCCTTCCCACGGCCGGCCCCACGCCGTCGGCTGGTGGAAGGCTGCTGCGTTGCCTTGGCGGGGGCGGAGGCGGCAGCGGGTGGACGTCCTCGGCGACGAGTAGTCGGAGGCGCTGCGGCCGGCGGCGGGGTGGAGGCAGCAGCGGGCCGCCGGGGCAGGATGGGTTTGATCGCCTCCGTCTGCTTCTGGGCGGCCGAGAACTGGGCCGAATAACCCAGCTGACGAGATGGGGGAGTCCAGGAACCGATATTTATCGGTCTCCCTCATGTCAGCCAGGTTTAGCCAGAGATGACGCTCCTGGACCACAAGCGTGGACATCGCCTGACCGATGGCACGGGCGGTGACTTTCGGTGAGGTCCGTCGCCGTCCGGAGCTCCCGGAGGAGCTCTGGGTCAGGCCTACCCTCGTGCATGTCAAGGAGTGCTTGGGCCTGGTGGACCTGAAGCAACGCCATGCCATGCAAGGCGGACGCAGCTTGTCCGCAGGCCTTGTAAGCCTTCCCGGTCAGACCGGAAGAGAACTTACAGACCCGGGACGGGAGACGAGGGTCACCGCGCCAGTTAGAGGCGGTCGCCGGACATAGTTGCATCGCGACGGCGCGCTCCACTGGTGGGATCCCCACGTAACCCTTGGCTGGCCCGCCGTCGAGGGTAGTGAGGGGGGAGGAGTCACTCGGCCGGTTTCTGGCAGAAAAAGGTGCCGTCCACGACCTCGTGAGCTCCTCATGCACCTCCGGGAAGAAAGGTGTCGGGGCGGGACGCTGAGAACCAGCGTGACCCACCCCGAGGAACCAATCGTCCAACCTAGAGGGTTTGGGACACGGTGGAGGGTTCCACTCGAGCCCAACCCTTTCGGCGGCCCGGGCAAGCATAGCAGCCATCTCAGGGTCCGGGGCAGCCGTTGCCACTCTCCCAGAGGGAGGCAGTACGACTGACCCTTCATCCCCCGAGGACTGAAACTCCCCCTCCGATGCAGCGATCGACATCTGTTCGTCCGCTGGAGCTCCAAAAGTCACCACTGGTCTCCCGTGGGAGGGTCCAGCGGTTTCTCTTGGAGGCTCTACCGGCTGCGGAGCTGAGGGATTAGGGGCCTGCGGAGGATCGCTCGGCGGGTTTGCCCTAAACGTAATCCTCAGATCACCCTGGCCATCCAAAGAAGCATGTCCACCCGGGTTAGGGGCAGACCTAGTTCGTGGGATGGGTAAGGGGACTCCCCCAGCCCGGAGGTAGGAGAGTCTCGATCTTAGCTCCGAGATAGTCATGTTCCCGCAGTGGGAACATGAACTATCCACAAACGCCGCCTCAGCGTGCTGTGTGCCCAAACACGTGAGACAGCGATTGTGACCGTCAGCAGGGGACAGGGAACAACCGCATCCAGAAACGCACGGGTGGTAAGACATCTTGAAAAAGACGGCACGTCACCCGTCAAGCTCTTTTGTGAGGAAACGCTCTGTGCTGAAGCACTCAGGGGGAAACGCGACAGCGCAAGGGATTGTGTGCAGCCCATGCCTGTACTCAGCAGGAAAACGCCCAACCAGACCAACAAATTTGCTGTTGCTGTGATAACAGCAGTTTTTCTCTGCTTGCAGAGGCAGCCGATGAGTCAGCGCGGATCCCGCTGAAATGTGCCGTCTCTCCAACACGCGTCTCCTCTGGATTCTCCTGTACTCTAGGTGTCTTGCTGATAGCAGCGATATACTCAAAACAATGTTTTGGAGTCGTCTTCATATGCCGTTTGGCTCCGAAGTGAATGACAGCGTGCATTCGCTCTCGCTTCCTGTTTATACCCGCGGCGCGGGGCGGGGCGCGAGATGCAAATCTCGCACGCCAATTGTTCATTGGCCGGTTCTAGATAGCTCGAAGCTGATAGGGGCTCCCAGAAGTGATCCCAATTCGTCGGTACGTCCGACGTACGTCGAACGTGACCGTCTGAATGGGAACTGACTGTCATATACACTCACCTAAAGGATTATTAGGAACACCATACTAATACTGTGTTTGACCCCCTTACACCTTCAGAACTGCCTTAATTCTACGTGGCATTGATTCAACATGGTGCTGAAAGCATTCTTTAGAAATGTTGGCCCATATTGATAGGATAGCATCTTGCAGTTGATGGAGATTTGTGGGATGCACATCCAGGGCACGAAGCTCCCGTTCCACCACATCCCAAAGATGCTCTCTTTATATCCAATATCCAATCACTAATACTATACACAGTGCTAGACACGCTTGCAATGCTGGAGTCAGAGAGTTATACTCAAGGAACACTATAGTTATTCACAATCATGAAAGTTAATTATTTGCATGCGTTTTAAAGCCTTGCCGGTTATTCGCGTGCTATACACCGTTTTAACGCGCAGAACGCGCGCAGACTAAAAGCCTGTCAAACACTTGATTACTGGACTAAGTAGTCTTACTGTGCTATGTGTCATACTGTCAAATACACACAAGGTTAACATAAACACAGTCGGTTATGTGTAAAGTGAAAGTACATTTGCGTGTGTCTGTTTATTAGATGCTCGTCTTAAATTGACAGCAGCACAGCCTAGTGAACACGCTGTCCTTAAAGGGACAGCTCACCTCTAAAATTCTGTCATTATTTACTCACTCTAATATTGTTCCAAACCTGTATTCATTTCTTCTGTTGAACACCGACAGCTGATGGTAGCCATTGACTTAAATGTTAATAAAACTACAAAAGACATAGAAAAGCACTCTCTGCTCTTGACTGAAAAACATTAATACAGTAGCTTTAATAAGAATCAATTTATTTTATAGTGAAGTCTATGTAGTGTTTAATGTAAACATTTATTCATTAAATTTCATACTTAAATGCTGCTGTACAGCTTTGAGCTGCCAGTGTAAATCTTTATATATATTTATTTTATATTATACTATACACTATGAATGTGTACAAGGTTTTTTTTAAGTAAAGTTTTAAGTTTAAGTAAGGTTTTTCAAGTCTTTTAAGTAAAATAAATAAAAAAATAGCTTTCTGTCCCCGTCGCCTAAGAATAGAATAGCAAAAAACTGATGTGACTAGACATCAGAACCCAACCGAACACTGTGGTTAAAAAAAGCTGAGGTATGTATAATATATATATATCATATATCTTGTATGTTATACCTTTTGTACCCTTCTGTCATTGTATTCATCGTTTTTATTGTTAACAAACAAACCACATCCATCCCCCACACTTTTGAAAAGCTTGCTACGCCTCTGGCCGCATACCGGATGTTTTTCTCTTTTCACTACATTCTTTGTAAACCCCAGAAATGGTTGTGCGTGAAAATCCAAGTAACTGAGCAGATTGTGAAATACTTAGACCGGCCCGTCTGGCACCAACAACCATGCCATGCTCAAAATTGCTTAAATCACCTTTCTTTCCCATTCTGACATTCAGTTTGGAGTTCAGGAGATTTTCTTGACCAGGACCACACCCCTAAATGCATTGAAGCAACTGCCATGTGATTGGTTGATTAGATAATTGTATTAATGAGAAATTGAACAGGTGTTCCTAATAATCCTTTAGGTGAGTGTATTAATCAGTAAAGCTGACGGCACAATGAATCTCTTATTTACATGTCTACACTTTATTAGAGAGGATTAGCGTGTGTGCAGAACTGGACAACAACTCGAGCGGTGAGTGGATTCACGCTGTAAACCAATGCTGCCTCTCAGTCGTTTTGCTACTCAATGTGGCGTAACCGCAGTCACTCCAGCTGAAGGTGACGTCACATGCATACCCTCTATAAGTGCGCTAGCACCATTAGCATCACGCGCTAGCTGCTTTCTAACTGTAAAACGAGCTGGGAAGAGCTAACAGGACATGCACAAATAAGCCAAACGGACCCACAGGCTATTAGAGAAGCATTACAACATTATTAAACAGTATTATAACTTACCTTTCAAATAACAGTTGCCTTCATCAGGTCCGCAGACGTCTTCTGTTCTCATGTCCGGTCCAAACAGGAAATGAACTTGACCCATACACCTCTGACTACACCACACTTATCATAATATAAAAAGGATTTTATCATACATTTAATTCACTATTAATATATTACTTGCAAAAATACTTAAATAATTAGTATTTTGCATTATGTTGCTTATTATACAGACTTAAGGCCTGTACACACGGGACGAATATCGTGCGCGCTTATCGCCAGCGTTTTTCGTGACGTTTTTCGGCGCGTCTTGAGTGTTCACACCCAAGCGATTTTCACTGGCGATGCGCAGAGTAAACGTGAACATTCAGTAGATGCGCTACCGGTACACAAGGTGGTGCTGCGGTACTTTGCGCTTCTGACACTCGCTTGTCACACAGAAGAAGTAGAGAGACAGTATTTACGTGCTTGCCAAAACCATAGACATATTATGCCATTCACACACAATTTTTGCTAAATGGCAAGCTCATCTTCTTCTTTGTCTATTTACTTCTTCTTCGTCGTATCAATGCGTGCTCGGCAAGACCGTTTTGTGATTGAGCGCCACCAAGCCGTGTTTTACTGTCACTTCTGCAGCTGCAAGCACATGAACTAAAGTGCCGATCTTATTGGTCGGCCAGTTTTTAACGCGCCGTTTAAAAAAAAAAAAAAACGAACCCGAGGCATTTTTTTTTTTAAATGATGCTTTTACGCCTGCCGTTTTGCGCGTCGGTGTGCACACTCACATTGGCGCCCTTTGTTTAGTTACAAGGCCTTTACGCTGAAGCTGAATGAAGCTCCGCCCACCGGCACCATCTTGTTTTCGCGATTTCCCGCCTACCAGTACCGATCTGTCCAATCAGAGGCCTCAAAACTTACACTTGTGTGTATTATGCAAATGTTTGATGACGCAGGTGTTATACCGGGACCTGGCTCCAGGGGCGCACTCTCGAAATCAGGGATACACTGTGTATATTAAAATTTCAGGGTTTTGTGGTATGTAAGGACATTGTGCCAAAATTGGAGAAGGTGCTTCTGGGACATAGTAAATGACATCCACACTGCCGGAATTATGAGGACATGGTCCCTGTCCTTAAACCCAAATGTCCCCGTAATGCTGGTGCGTATTCAGGTCAAAAGTCCTTGTAAACCACAAAAACACACACACACACACACTTTGAACATAGTGGTTATAATCTAAAATAAATTGCTTATAATGTAAAAATAATGAATTAATTACAATAATTACATATGGTTATCCATATCGGAAATTGCAAACAAAGTAAAAACTATTTTTATAGAATCAATTTCTAAAGAAATCTCTAGGTGTACCAAATGATTCATTGATTAACCTTTAAGATCATTCAGATTAAATAACAGACAAATGTATTAAACTGAACGAGAAGAGATGAAAATCAAAAATTTGATAGTAAGAGCTTTATGAAAGGCAGTTACTGTGAGCGAAACATTTATAAAGATGAAACAGTTATTTTGTGTAGTGAAAAGGATACGTTGTGGTTTTGTGTATTGTACTAACATAATTGAACTAACACAATCCGCTTCGCTTCAGGGTCCTGATCACTCTGTCGGGGTTTATTCTGCGATAACAACCGGCTAGATGTACATTATCCCTTACTTATAGTAATAGTTACTCAGTATGTTAATAAGTGCTTTATTATCATGTATTTCTGCTGTAATTCATGATTAATTCAGGTAGTTATGAAACATTTAGTAGTTGTCAGTGAACTATTTTTGTGAGCTCATCTAAAGTGAGGACTATTTATGCCTCATAAAGCTTTACAAAGGAGATTTTAAAGGCTCAGTTATCTTCTCAAGAGAAAGGAAACAAACACAACAGAGAGTGATACAGAACATAGAGATATTTATTTCAAGATGTACACTTGATATAACATGAAATATAAACCTCTGCAATGTCATAAAGGAACTAAACAAGCAACAAAGTGAACAAAAAAGAACAAAATACGAAAGCAAGTGAAATAAGATGCTGCTTAATGCTTCGCTTGTGCTGAAAAAATCCCCCAATGCTGAAGTCTTCTCATCAGGTCTTCATGCTTCTTCCCTAAATAATAACACAAATGTTATAAACAAAGTTTATTTTTAAAATCAATTTGATTGCCAATTATCAGTAAGATCCAAACAAATCAAATTCTATTTTATACATCTGGGGTTCAGACAGTTGTGACTGATGAATAAGAGGTTTTTGAAGAGAAAGATGTTACCATTTTTTTCTCTTTCTTTTTTTAACCCTTGCCTGTACCAGCTACATATGAGTAGTTTTATTTATTTAAATTTTTTATTGCTATTCTTAAATATGCTTTATGTAATATTAATTACTAATTAAATAATATATTAAACATAATTTGTTAAAATAAAAAAATATTATTTTATTACAGCCAAGCTACATCGAGGATCCTAACTGTAAAGTTTAGGTGTAATTCTGTGTCTGTCCAGCAGGTGTCCTTCACGAGTCTCTTACTACTTAAGATGCACTTTTAAATGGATATAATAATATCATCATCAAATCATACTTCACTGCGCTTAGGTAAGGCAAACTCTCTGTGTGCGAGCGCAGAACAAAACCAATAAGGCTATCGTGTGCGGTGGAGCTCACAGAGACAGAACAGCAACTGCACAGTTCATGTGTGATTCCTAGTGTTCATGCATGAGCTTCATCTGTTCATGAGTGGCTAAATCACTTCTTTTTCTTTTTTGGCACCACGTCCAGTTCATCAACATTCAATGACATTTACTCTCTTCATTGACTGTCGGCTAAATAAACACATTTTACATCCCTCCCAAAAGCTGACTACCATTTTTAAGCTAGCTTAAACAAACTTAAAGTGTCATGAAAATTCTTACCTTTTACGTGTCTCGAAAGCGCCGACTCCCTCATGGTGAAAAGCTGAATGTTCTTTTTGCAGACTTTGGTCCTCGTTTCAACCATAATTTGTTTCTTATCTTTTTCCAAGCCAACAATCATTGAAGCGGCGACCGCCCGTCATGTTTTCTGTTCATCTGTAGCGTCACTCGCGCAGAATCAGAGCGGCAAGAGAGGCTCGAGCAGAATGAGTGTTTTATGAGAAAGCCATTTAGGCCTTTTCTGACTCATTTTATTTTAAAAGCGAACTAGTGTCACATACAAATTATTATAAACGCAAACCATTAAAATTAAGCAATTTTAAGCATTTTATCCAAAATACAAGCACTTTCCAAACCTTGAAAACTTTCAAATTAAAGCTCAAGCGTTTTCAAGGATTTCCAGCACCTGTACGAACCCTGTCTATCATTAGTTCATTAATCCCAGACCTGTTTCTGTTCTTCCAATGATGTCCCTGTTATTTAAACCCTGAGTTCTGTTCAGTTCATCGTACGGTATCGTCTACGTTATGTGCTTGTTTTTCTCCCCATGATTCTCCTGTGTATTGTGTGGATTATGAGATTAAAGACTGTTCTTTGAGTTATTTCCTGAGTCGTGCACTTCAGTACAGCCACCGTCGCTCACACTAACAGTGAATGTTAATCTTCTCCAACTCATTTAACCAGTAATTTATCACATGATACAGAACAGAAACAACTGAAGCCATAAAAACACATTTAAAACTCACCAACCAGAAGACACAGACAGAGCAAAAGTAATCTGAGGAACATTTTCTTCATCGGTTCACTGAAAAGCCCACGATAGTGACTCTTAAAATGTCTGAACGCCTCAGATTGATCTGAAACACTGAACTGTGATATTTATCTGGATGTGTGTGTATCCTCCTCCAACCTCAGTTAGTTTCCACTCACACATCCGTCTCCTTTAACATCACGGAAATCAACAAGCTTTTGCTGATCTTACGTTTTCAAATGAATTCTGGCCCTGAATGAAAACTAATATCAGAAGAGTGAAATATTGGATTAGATATCTGGATCTACTGGTGTGTTATTTAGTGCTGTGAGCTGTCAATCATATCTGACCTCTGACCTGTGACTCTTATTTGACTGTTGATGGCCTCACTTTATTTCATAATAATAATCATTTGAAATATTACTTTCAGACTTTAATGTCACAAACAGCGTATCACTCTCGCTCACACACACACACACACACACACACACACACACACACACACACACACACACACACACACACACACACACACACACACACACACACACACACACACACACACACACACACACGTTTGGTCAAATGTGAGGACATTCCATAGGCGTAATGGTTTTTATACCGTGCAAACCGTATTTTCTATCCCCTTACACAGCCCCAGCCCCTAAACCTACCCATCACAGGAGACTGTGCAGTTTACTTTCTGTGAAAAAAACCTCATCCTGTATGATTTATAAGCATTTTGAAACGTGAGGAAATGGGTAACGTCCTCATATTTCACCCTCTTTTTGTAATACCTATGTCATACCCATGTCATTATACACATTTGTGTCCTGATATTTCACAAAAACATGTCCAAACACACACACACACACACACACACACACACACACACACTCACACACACACACACACACACACACACACACACACACACACACACACACACACACGAGCTGCACACTGCAATGCAACAGAACTTCACTCGCAATTACAATCACAGAAGCGTCTATATTATGGCATATGTACTCTGTCAGCGCACTCGTTCATTACACAACACAATAGGCTTGCTGTGATAGTCGGTGTTGTGAACACTGGTAACATCACTTGCCTACCGTGGCACTGCCCACATTCATAATGGCTGTATTAAAGGGGACATATTATGCGAGATTCACTTTTATAAGGTGTTTGAACACAGATGTGTGTCCACAATGTGTGTAAATAACCAGCCTATAATGGTAAAAATCCACCTACTACTTTGTTTTATAATCCCTATCAATCATTATCAATCTCTCTGAACAGGCTGTTCCAGATTTCCTCCTCATATGTAAGAGTAGGGAAGCCCCGCCCATAACTGTTGATTATTGGCCCTTTTAGCATAGACACGCCCCTGAGTGAGAAGCACAGAGACGCCATTTCCACTTACTCGCTGTATCATCACTCGAGTATTACAATGTCTGCGGTCAAAAGCACATTACTAATGTTCTGTTGTTGATGTACCGATGTACGAACACACAAGTCTCATAGACTCCCGGCATCAGAGCCACTGAGGATGAATTTGATTTTTGAAGGGAATGTGGTCAGTTCAACGCTGGATTTGTATCCACTAACCATTCAGAAATGTCCAGGTGCAGGTCTTCCTGAGTCTCTCATCTGTGTACAACTCCGGTTCAAACATGTACGGCTGCACTGCACAACTGGTTATTTCTGTCGTTTTAGAGTGAGTTTTTTTTGTTGTTATATCTGAAGCTCGTGTAAAGAATCTGTGCTCTTCTGGAAGGGGGCGAAAAGCAGCAGCTCATTTGCATTTAAAGGGACACACAAAAACGGCACATTTTTGCTCACACCCAAATTGGGGCAAATTTGACAAGCTATAATAAATGATCTAGGGCAGTGGTTCTCAAACCTGTCCTGGAGTAACACCAGCCCTGCACGTTTTGTATGTGTCCTATATCTGACACACCCATTTCAGGTCTTGCCGTCTCTACTAATGAGCTCATGAGTTGAATCAGGTGTGATAGATGAGGGAGACATACACACTGTGCAGGGCTGGTGGTAATCCAGGACACTGATCTAGGGGTATTTAAGTTGAATCTTCACCGACACATTCTGGGGACACCAGAGATTTATATTACATCTTGTGAAAAGGGGCATAATATGTCCCCTTTAATATCATTTCAAAATTCAGCATATCGTGAGTGTCTGGCGATGCCCACCCCTATAAACTACTAGTACACTCATAAGTTCACTTGTAGTAAAGATTCAGTACAAAAGATCGAGCAGCGATCTATATATACGATTGGCTTCATCACTCTGTCTCCAATCCACCAATCAGCTGGTGTGTGGTGGGCGTTCTGGTGCAATATGGCTGCCGTCACATCATCCAGGTGGTGCTGCACATTGGTGGTGGTTGAGGAGATTCCCCCCTTCTATATGTAAAATGCTTTGAGTGCCGAGAAAAGCGCTATATAAATGTAACAAATTATAATTAATTATTAATTAAATGAGAAACGTAGTTGTGCACTTAAAGTTTGCTACTGTTACACTTATAGTACACTTAAACATATACTTTTATATACTAAAAGTGGGCCAATTTAGTCCCAATCAGTATTAAAATAGTACACTTACAAGTATACTACTTGTACATTAATATTAATATACTTACTACATTAAGTATACTTAAAAATATACTGGAACATTACTTTAGTATACTTCTTTTTCGTAAGGGTTGTGTGGAGTGGGAGATTTTGAGCTTCTTATCAGAAAGATCAAATGAAGAAACGCTTCACCCACAAACTCCTGACACGCACAGAGACGTCAAACATCCTGCAGACGCTGTTTATCCACCAGCAGATCAAACCAGACACACTGATGTTTGAACAGATACAATTAAAAGGAAAAAAACATCACATGGTTCATTTGACTCAAATGCCAGTAAATCACATGTATAATAGAGGGGGGGGGGGGGGGGGGGGTCTACCGGCAGACCATTAGCTCAGATGTTTTTATATACCATATTTCATATATCATATATCATACCTTCTACATTTAACCTTCTATGGCATTTATTTTTTATTTTTGGATGAAAAAAATATTTCACCGAATTTTTTGGGAGCTATATCAATCGCAAATGGTTCAAACAAATCACAAACAAGAAAGAGTTAATCAGTCCGATCAGGCATAACATTATGACCACTGACAGCTGAAGTGAATAACACTGATGATCTCTTCATCTCCTTTTAGTGGGTGGGATATATTAGGCAGCAAGTGAACATTTTGTCCTCAGAGTTGATGTGTTAGAAGCAGGAAAAATGGGCAAGAGTAAGGATTTGAGCGAGTTTGACAAGGGCCAGATTGTGACGGCTAGACGACTGGGTCAGAGCATCTCCAAAACTGCAGCTCTTGTGGGGTGTTCCCGGTCTGCAGTGGTCAGTCTCTATCAACTCAGAAGAGGGAATGGGAAGAAGGCAAGTGGACGGAGGCAGTGTGATCCTTTGGGCAATGTTCTGCTGGGAAACCTTGGGTTTTTGCAAAAACAAAAATGCTTCAGGAATCGTTTGAGAAGCACAACAACGAGTTTGAGGCGTTGACTTGGCCTCCGATCTCAATCCAATCGAGCATCTGTGGGATGTGCTGAACAAACAAGTCTGATCCATGGAGGCCCCACCTCACAGCTTACAGGACTTAAAGGATCTGCTGCTAACATCTTGGTGCCAGATACCACAGCACACCTTCGGGGGTCTAGTGGAGTCCATGCCTCAATGGGTCAGGGCTGATTTGGCTGCAAAAGGACACACACACACACGCACACACACACATTACTTTGCTGACTGACCCCTGACCTCCTAAATGTCTCTAAAAACAAGATTCAGGGATCCAGTCTTCCTGACTCTCCTCAAGCTCACTGTCCTCACTCAGAAGGAATGACTCTAACTGCTCGATCATGTTCCTTCCGCTCATCAAATGTATAATATTGGTGCATTCATATTGCCAGAACAAACGTGGCCTAACTGCTCAGTGTTGCAGTTAAAAATCAGTTGAAAATCGCCTGTCTAATTCAGCCAGCACAGTGTCTAAAACAGGGAGATACGAATGACATTTAAATGTCTGTGATTCTGATTCCCATTGCGTCTCATTTTCATCACGCTGTCCAAGTGTGGTTGGTACTATATACTGGGAAAACCCCTGGTGGTTGTCGCAAAGTTCTTTTTTTTCGTTTTCCTGCAGTTTGGGGGGCACTCTCTGCACAACCATCCACATCCCCAAGAGTGTTAACATATCCAGATCCAGATGCGGTAAGTTGAGCAGGTTTCTCCGCTGACACGGTGGCGGTGCTGCTGGTTCCAGGGCCGGCGTTGTTCTCTGATGCGGCCTCGATTGCTGTGTCAGTATTAGCACCAGTGGAATTGATAGTTGAAGTGTCAGATTTAGAAAACTCCACAATTTTAGAAGTGGGTTTATTAAAAACCGATGAATGTCCATTTTGTTTATTTAGTGTGTAGACTAAAGTGGGAACAGAATGAGAAGAGAGTCCACTCACGTACCGCAATACTTTGAGATCGCGGGAGAATGAGCTTCTTTTTTTATTAAAGTAATTAAAAATAATTTTACTTCCTCATTCTACACACAAAAATAATAAGATAAGACAAATTAAACAAGAAAATATGAATTCTGAAAACATATAACACATGATCAATTTCTATCATTCAAATCCATTAAAGGATTGTTAGGATGCATAAATTAGGTCGACTGGAACAGGAACACTTCCAGGACACCTGATGTACTTGTTAAATTGTAAGAGGCATCTACACTAATGCTATTAAAATAGCATCTATGCTAATATTAGTCTGTCTGTTTCATTTTTATGAGCGGTTACGGTAGTCAGCCGGATTCGGTCCATATCCAGATCAGATGGCGGATCATTATTTCTAGCACTTTCGCCTCAGTGAAATAACAACTGTGTCGGGTGTCATGCGCGATCAAAGAAGAGAACTGTAACGTTACCTCCATCCAGAAATTGTTCTTTAAAATAGACATCTGCGTGTAGAGTGAACGCCAGAGCAGATATAACGCACACTGCAGCCGCGACCCGCATCTCCGCGCCGATAGAGGATCTATATATTAGATGAAGAAGATCCTGATATAATAGTGGATGCTGCTCGAGCTAATGCTCAGGGAAATATGGCTCGGTGGTTCCTGCACAGATGGCTGAGACTCATTGGCCGGAGCACGGCCAATCAGAGGAGACCACGAGTGAAGAGTCAGCGATGTGGGCGGGGCTTCTGAGAAGTACGTGAGGCGAACGCGGAGGAAGTGTGTAGAAATAAAACACAAATGCAAGTTCTTGAAGGCGAAACCAAGATTGTATTCATTCAATAATGAGTTGAACTCTTATAAAAAAGCCCTAAAAGTTATGAAAAAGAAAAATGCAATCAGTCTTTTTTCCATTATAGAAGAATATGATCTACAAACAAACCCATCCCCTTTAACCCTTGTGCTTCCTTATGGACATTTTTGGCTTTTTCAGTTTAGTTTTTTTGATAACTTTGCCTGTGGTAATGCTAACTGCATACAATTAGCACTAGTTAATATTTCACCCCCAGTTCCTTTAAAAAAATATTTTGCACTTGGTACATAAAATACCTTTTGGACAAAATTGTCCCCAGGCCATATTTTAGACAAATGAGGGCAAAATATTTTTTTTAAATTTTATTTTTAAAGTCGGCATGAAACGGAAGTTGAGATCGTCTTTTTCTCCTTATTGTGACGTATATCCGAGTGAAACGGCTTCTGGAATTAGAAAAAATGTTTTATCCTATGATTGTTGTTTATTAAGCATATTGCTGGAAAGGTATAGATTTATAAGAGATACGTGTTTGCACTATTGTAATTTGTTACTTCTTGAATAAAAAATGAAAAAAAAAAAAAAAAAAAAAAAAAGGGCTTGATTTCGTCCTTCGGGAATTGATTGGATCGTTGGAAGTTGGGCGTTGCTAACAAAATGGAGGCAGATTTGAAGTTTGCACTCAGTTGTGGAGAAAAACTCGATCTATATCTTAAATAAATGTATTTTCTCTCTAAATCTTTTCTACATAATGTTACTAAGCATATTTCCTCACTTTTCGCTGGTTTATGCTACAGATTTTACTTATTTTAAGCCTTTTATGGCTTTATTTCTGTAAAGCTTTTTTCTCAGCTCTCCCTTATAAGGGGGCGCGCCGTAAGCGCGCTCACACACTGCATTCCTCAGTGCGCGTCGTCACGATAAACTGTTCGTCCGACTTTATTGAGTAATTTTTACTTTTAAAAAAAGCTTTTATTTCTCATATATTTCTCTCTTTTTGCCTCAAGTCATCCTTGAAGAAGGTATTGTGTATACCGAGAAAAATGCACCTAACCACGATCAGTGACAGGTTTCTGAGAGGCGGTGCAGAAACGAGACGGGGCGATAACCCCGCCCTCACACCATAGCCCCGCCCTCACACCATAACCCCGCCCTCACACCATAGCCCCGCCCTCACACCATAGCCCCGCCCTCACGCCATAGCACATGACCGGGAGAGAAGAGAAGTCGTTTCATGGGGGAGGGAAAGTTAACATATTTGATTAAAGATTATACGGGTAAATGAATTTTAAAAAATAATGAAGTGCACAGATAAATCAGTTATAGTATACACTACAATATTAATATAAAAATACGAATTGTAAAATTTGATTTCATGCCGCCTTTAAAAATACTTTATCTGAGCAGTACAAGACTTGGCTATACTTTTCCTAAGTTTGCCAACTGAACACACAAAAAAATGGACTCGTTTCTACAATGTTAAGTGCTTTGTGGACAAAAATGGGCACCCATAGGAATGAATGGAAAAAACTAATTCCGAGCATATTTTTTTTTATTTGTCTAATAAAAAACAATAAATCCAACACAATGCAGATCATACACACAAATGAAGGAGTGAGCCTATACAACATTCACAATGTGGCAAACACACACACACACAAACACACACATCCACAAAAGCATTGCATTAAAAGCCATTGAATGAGCCTATAACAGAGTGAGTTTTAGTTTTTTATTTTATTTTATGTCACTCACACATACACAAACAAAGGAATTAAATGAGCCAATAACTGGGCAATTTAATTTTTAGATATTGTAGCTTTAAAAAAGAATTACTTACATCATTGGTCACCAGATGTCACCAAAGTCACCACATTTTTAGGTTGTGGCTCTTTGGACTTGCTGATATGTTTTTTTGTTTGTTTACTGAAGTTAAAGAAATATTAAATATAACATAAAAATAAGCATATTTTACATAAATAAATATGGTACTTTTAGAGGTAAATAAATTCATTAATACCCCAAAAATCACAAAAAAGGGCATACATTGATATAATTAATTTGATCAAAGATGGTGATATAACATTTATTAAAGAATCTTTTTGAAATCACACTTGTGACCTCCGTGCCCAAATGTGTCCACGATGGCGGGATTAAGGGCTGTTATGCGAGGGTGGTTTGAGGGTTAAACTGAAATGTTTAATCCGGTTGCCATTTAACTATAAAATGATGCAATCTCCGTTAAAGAACCACTGAAGTGCCTTGAAACACGCAGCATTATTCAATGTGTTGACGTAATTTCCCCTGAAACGGCTCAAGCTGTTAGCAGCTCCTCCCCTTTTTTGAAACAGCCAATGGCGTTTGGTAAAGCCAGAGTTTCCTCCTAATCTCTAACCGTTTCTCATCATAATCTCCTCCATATCGCTTTGAAATACAGCATTCTGTGCAGAATTCAAATGGGTCCGATATGTTTTGTTGTCTGCGCCGACTCGTGCATATGATCCGGCTCTGCTCTAAACTTTGTGTGTGCGCTGCGCATGAAAGTAACGTGAAACCAGACTTCATTCGCCTTAACTGAAAGCATATTTACACTGTCTGAATCGTTTCCTATCGCATGTATAGTGCGCTATGTGCCGTTCACCATGTAGAAAATAGTAAATGTGTGAACAGCTGACCGATTTCAGCCCTTCAGTGTCTATTTATAGTGTAGGAGGCGGGGCTTCAGATTCTAGAGACCATTTGATTGGACAGAAGATTTGATGAGAAGGTGAAGTCTGCGATGATGTCATCAAACTCTGTGATCCATTTTAGCGGAAGTTAGAGACTGTAAGTTTTGAATGCTTATATCTCCTAAATGTGAATTTTGTCATTGTTTTGGAACGCACCAGCTTATTCGTAACCTTAAGGCTAACATAGTCATACTAAAAGCTAAAAAACTTCCATTTTGATTTCAGGAGATCTTTAATAGGCTTTTATCCTGTTGGCAAGGCTTCAAAATCAACATTTTTATTATTTTTTACCAGATGGTGACATTTTTCAGGTTTGGCGTATAAAGCAAATACTCACTTTATTTCTGTTTTTTGCATATTATAAAGCCAATTTGATAAATGATGCAGCTGTAACTGTGTCAGTGTGTTAGTATGGATGTCAGAGTGTGGTGTGTATGTATGTAATAAAAAAATTGTGTGTGGGTGTGCATGTGTGTGCTTGTAATATTTGAGAGAGAAAAACTCAACTGCAAATCTCAAATCCAACCGCTGTGTGTGTGTATCAGTGGAGTTTTGCTGCATCTAATGGGGAAAGTTGGCACTGCGCCCAAACAAAATCTTACTGAGAGCTCATTTTTTGAGATATCAGATGTGTTATTTGAAATAGTGTTGTCAAAAGTACCGACCGCGATACCGAATCGGTCCTGAAATGTAAAGTGAGCGGAATCGTAAACACCTCTGACTGGCCATTGTGCTCATGCGCTCATCAAATATGTCTATGATTGGCTATAACGATCAGCGCTTCACAAACATGTTGTAAATATACATCAATGACACTTTATACACACTGATGCACAGATACACACGGGAGCGTTTGAATGCAGGCGTCTATCAGCCTACCGATCCGTTGGTCGACGCCTGCTTTTGCTTTCAAACTCTTCCACTTTCAAAGCACTTTCAAACCCTTCCGTGTTCTTTCAAGCGCTCCCGTGCGTTGATCAGTGTAGCCAATCACAGGCACATCCGATGAGCGCGCAAACACAATTGCCAGTCAGAGGTGTTTACATTTACAGCTCAACAGCGCTCAAAGCGTTACTTTTAAAAATTTCAGTACTGATTTGGTCTCGCGGTCGGTCAACATGTTTAGATTTAAGGCTTTGATTTTCTAGCAGTTTTAGTGTTCAACATCTTTCAACAGGTTGTATTTATTTATATTGTATATAAAATAATTTTCATAATAACTTTTTTTTTTACTTCAACAATAATCTTCTTTAAAATGAGACCAAACTTAAGTCTGTGCTCCCAATATTCCCTTTTCGACATGGACATTTTTGTCCTCTATGGGCCTATGTGTAACTTTTTTAAATTGACGCACAAGGGTTAATGTTTTTTTTTTCTTTATGTTTTATTATGATTTTTCTGATATATTTTTCTTTTCAAGCGCCTGATCTGCATTTTGTAATACAAAAAATGTTCTGTTATTGCCATGCTGTTTGTACATGATTAGTATTGTTTCATATAAGGAATCTATTGATCAATTTCTGTTTCCTGTTTCTCCCAAGGAATTTTCAATAGTTATGGGTTCAATCCCATCAGGTGCTCTTTCTTAATTGAGAGGTACTCAATCTCTACTTCCAGTCTCTCTGAGTTTGGTCAATACTCCGGTTGGCAAATTGTGAACTATAAAAATAATAATAGATCAGTCCGTTCACTATTTCAGCAGGACGTTGTTACATTGCCCCCGGTGACAACTTACTGGAATAATACAGTTTGTAATATCTGTTGGAAAAAAGTGTGGATGCAATTTTTTTAACCAATAAAGTAAAAGAGATTTATTTTAAAAGTATTCATAAGTGTTACCCTGAAAGTCACTACCTAAAAAAGTTCAAAAAGCATATTCCCTCCAGTTGCTCTTTCTGTGACAGGAAACTATAGTTCATCTATTTTGGCATTGTCTCTTAACTGAAATGTTTTGGCAAGATGTATTAGGAATGAAATGTGTAAAGAATGTGTGTGAAGGATGAGGTATGTGCTTTGTTGATTATGATCTAAAAATCTAAAAAAGGTCAATTTTTTTTTGTAATTAATCTGATCTTGTTTCTAAATTCCACATTCATAAATCTAAATATCTAAATGCTAAACCTCTCTTTCTGATTTTGGTGAAAGAACTTGAAAAACACATATTTTCAATTAAATGATCTGAGAACAAAAAAGCCATGAAAACATCACCTGTTAGCAATTCTTTTACTTTTTCAATGTCATGTCATTCTCATAATTTATCAATATGTTTAATTTATATTATTCCCCCCCAGTTGTTTTGTTTTTTTGTTGTTGTTGTTTGTATTCTGTTGTTATTTGAAGTGTTGGGGAAAGTTACATTGAAAAGTAATGCATTACAATATTCTGTTACTCCCTTAAAAAGTAACAAATTGAGTTACTTGGTTACTTTTTAAGAAAAGTAATGCGTTATGCTACTTTTGCGATACTTTTTCTCACCTGAGCTAGGCTTGTTTTTTTGGGGGGTAGGGGTTATTACAAAAAATCTATTTGTGTGCAAATGTCGTTGTCTTCATAACAAATGGAAATAATAAGCCTCAGGTTGAGGTAAAAATGCTAATTCACGCATGAACAGTAGAAGGCGCTGTGCTGCCGTTCTGGATAATGGAAGAATAGGACGCAGGAGAAAAGTTTTAACAATAAAAACCAAAAATCTAGTAAATTTTGCTGATGGTTTAACTGAATCATCAAAGGTCAGCAGCAAGACATTGGTCAATAAAGGTAGATTAAATGCATAAACATTTAATTATTGGAGGTTTGCATAGTACTCTGATTTTGCATTTGACTGATTTGATTCATTTTGAGGAATACTGAATCTTTTTTCTTACTCTCGATGATTTTTCTCAGCATGGGACAGAAGAGCTGTAAGTCAAATAAATGTGAAAAAGTAACTCAGATATTTTGTTGTAAATTTGAAAAGTAATGCGTTAAAAATGTAATCTGATTACGTAACTCAAGTTACTTGTAATGCGTTACCCCTAACACTGGTTATTTGTTATAACTTGTGTATTGTTTTGAGCATCAATAAAAAAAATAAGTATCGTGAGATTCTTGTCGTGAAAATAAACATGAATGCTGCATATAATCTGTAAAGAACTTAACAAGGTACTGCATATTTTTCTTGCAGTATATCTGCAACTAGAAAGCATAACAGATATGTTTCGTTTTATGAGTTAATAGGCTACAATTTAAAAACAGAAACAATAATGTTTAAGCAGAAATGTCTGCTGCGCCTCTGTTGCAGTTGCAGCTGCTCATTCAAGTTCAGGAGATAAAATATGCAATGTTACAACCGTCTAAAACATATTACTATATAATCATCGTAAAGTAAACATTGTCATTATTCATCAGCATTAATTCATATACAATTGCCTGTCATAAATGTGTGTTATTGATTGATTGTGAGCCGCTCTGGAGCGCTGGATTGGGGATGCGTGAGCCTGTAAAAGCGCAACAGCGCCGTGTTTTCCAGCGCTTAGATCAGTTCGAATCAAATGTGCGCATCTGATACACAGGACATCAGTTCTGACTGGATCTCTTCCCTAATCTTCCCTCACTCACATTTTCGTCTCGTTTTTATTTGTTGACGAAAACGACAGCAGGTTTTCGTCATAGTTTTAGTCATCGAACACTAGTTTTTATTTAGTTATCGTCTCGTTTTCGTCAGTGAAAAAAGGTTGTTGACGAAAATTATGACGAAAATTATTCGTCAACGAAATTAACACTGCTCAGTACTGGATGCCGAGATGTCCAAGAGTCTCCAAGCGGCGTATGGGTTCAGCTCGTCCTGATCTCGACACAACGCCCAGACGTACATCATCCTCAGAACCTTCCCCTGAAACGCAAACGGTGGATTTCATGAACGCCGTCAGATTTATTCTGACACATGACAGATACTTCAGCGGCGGGAAATATTCTATCCATCTCTCCGTCTGTCTGTCTAGACCAGGGGTGTCCAATCCTGATCCTGGAGGGCCACTGTCCTGCAGAGTTTAGCTTAAACCCCAATTAAACACACCAGCTAATCAAGGTCTTATTAGGCATACAAGAAACTTCCAGACAGGTGTAGAGGCAAGTTAGAGCTAAACTCTGCAGAACACAGGCCCTCCAGGACCCACTTTGGACAACCCTGGTCTAGACTTTCTATCTGTCCATCCGTCCGTATATCCATCCATTCATCCATCCATCCATCCATCCATCCATCCGTCCGTTCGTACGTCCGATTTATTCAGACACATGACAGATACTTCAGCGGCGGGAAATATTCTATCCATCTTTCTGTCTGTCTGTCTAGACATTCTATCTGTCCGTCCGTCCGTCTGTGTATCTATCCATTCATTCATCTATCTATCCATCCATCCATATATCTATCTATCTATCTATCTATCTATCTATCTATCTATCTATCTATCTATCTATCTATCTATCTATCTATCTATCTATCTATCTATCTATCTATCTATCTATCTATCTATCTATCTATCCATCCGTCCGTCCGTCCATCTGTTCCTCAATCCATCCATCCATCCATCCATCCATCCATCCATCCATCCATCCATCCATCCATCCATCCATCCATCTATCTATCTATCTATCTATCTATCTATCTATCTATCTATCTATCTATCTATCTATCTATCTATCTATCTATCTATCTATCTATCTATCTATCTATCTATCTATCTATCTATCTATCTATCTATCCATCCATCCGTCCGTCCGTCCGCCGTCCGTCCGTCCGTCCATCCATCCATCCAACCATCCATCCATCCATCCATCAGTCTGACTTTATATCTTTCACAATTGAGACTTTTACTTTTCGTAGTTGCAAGTTATTTTGTAAAAGCAACTTTTTCTCTCAACATTGTAACCATTTCTCCTCCTCAGTAAAGCATAAGCACAGTGTGTCTTTACCGATGATGTCGGTCATTTTGTCTGTGACGGCGCGGGACGCTCTGATGAAGGCGTTGTCACTCTCATCATACTTCATCTTCATCTCAAAGAACCCTGGGAGGAGAAAAGCACATGAAGTGACTCGGCTCAATAACACAGCACATGCATCTCACATCATGTTCTGGGACACACGCAGCCTTTCCCTCTTTCCCTTTTATCACTGCGCTAAACGAGGCTCTAACTGCTGCAGTGAACTCTTCAACTACCGCCCAACATCCAGATCTCAGCGCCACCTGCTGGACAGACGCCGCACTGCAGCTCCACTCACTGTTGAAGACAGCATTGTTGTCCTTGAACTCCTTCCACTGCTGATACCATTTAGAGTCCTTGTGAAGCACAACGCCCATCGCCTCCCTTCAGGAGAAAGAAAACCACTACGTTAAGATGCTATTCATGAGTAAATGCGTCAAAGTCATTCAGAGTTCATATATAGCCTACATATACACCAAACAGGCATAACATTATGACCACCTTCCTAACATTGTGTTGGTCCCGTTTTTGCTACCAAAACAGCCCTGACCCGTCGAGGCATGGACTCCACTAGACCCCGGAAAGGCTGGACATGGTCTCAACAATGCTTAGGTAGGTGGTGTGTGTCAGAGTAACATCCACATGGATAGCAGGACCCAAGATTTCCCAGCATACGTGGAATATTTCTGTTGCTCTTTGCACTGTTTATTTTCTGTTCAGTAACGCAGTTGTTAGTGGAGTGTTTTGCAAACTGCCCCGTGTGTGTGTGGGATCGACGATGCTGATAATAAACCCCTGAGAAATATCAGATACATGAGTTTTGCTTACACTTGGCTACAACCATTCAGGCCAGCTATCCGGCCTCTCTGTGTAAAGCGTTACAAACACATAATCAAGGCACGAAATCGCTCCTTGTGCTCCCAAAATGTATTCTCTGCAACCTCAAAATTCGCACTGCACAAATTGACCGATGTTATAGTTAGATATGACAGCGCTACTGCAGTACGCATCGCCGCAGATGAGCAGCTGAATATCTCTAAAGCAAACTGCCACAAATGAAAGTAAAAGTTGCAGACGCTCAATACACAATCATCATCATTAAAAGTAAAGAAACTAAATGATCAGCGCTAATGCCACACTCTCTCTCTCTCCTATTGCGGTCTTTGCATTTTCAATAAAATGCAGCTCATATTTGTTGATTTTCATATAGCGTGGGAATTGAAGATCAGATTTATATCCGTTTTGCGGAGAAACATTTATGTGACCAAGTGTAAATGGAATCGTTCTGATAAATCAGATCTGTAAAAACACATGAAGTGGACCAGGTATAAATAGTCCCAGCAAGATAAGTGTTCGGGGTGCTTGAAATATAGGAAGAAAAATATAAATATTGAATTGGGCTGGGGAGGGGGGTTAAATAAATGCATCTCTGAACGAAACTGTCTTCAGAATAGTTTCGATGGCATTTTTACAGCGGTCCCCAAAGAAACGCTTCTTTTCCATAAGCACCACCTGCTGTCAGAGAGTGAATTAGCATTTTTATTCAGTCCATCCGCTTTTGTTTTGTGCAGGTGTGTCCTACGTAACAATTTCACAAAGCTAAAGTCAGACCATTCTGTATTTGCTCTAAGTCTTGAAATTATGCAATCTAATTCAAATCAAAAAACACTGCTCATGCTACATGTGTGTATCTTTGTTTGGATCGTGATTAAAAGGCAGTGGTTGCCTCACATTTCAAATGGCAATTGTTTTAAGGCTAGTTTGGCCTGTTATAGAGCAAATAAACAACAAATAAATTTGCTTAAACAAAGGAAAAAAAGTCTCGGAAATAAAAAAAAACTGGGCCATGAAAAATCTATAGGTAGATCTTGCCTTTCATCAAGGCTGAGGTCAGGGATCTATGGCTTGAAAAGGTTGGTGACCACTGGCCTACACCTACCCCAACCCTAAACATAACCTACTATAATGCAAATACAGTAATTAAATGACACAGTATTGATGTGCGCATGCCCAGTGCCCGTAGCTGTATCCCTTCAGGTCTTTCCTGCGCAGGACGTGGTGTGATGACATCACCGTTTCACAAAATATACGGATTGGCTTTACACATGAAAACGCAAGGGTGTCGTTTTCAGATTTATCCACTCTGGGACCCGGTTTCAAAAAATATCGGTTTCATGCTCCCAAAAAGCCGGATCTGTGTGGACAAAACGCTGATACGGTACAAAATTTTAACGTATACAGCGAAACGTGTTTCTGTGTGGACGGGCCTTAAAGACTTTATCATCGCCTGATGGAGGAAATGGAGCAGCGATATGTTGTGTTTATGTATTTCACTGTGATCTCAGAGTATATTATAATGAGTCCCAAATCAGTATTTTCTCAGGTTAAAGATGTTTTTGTTTATTATTGTGGATTATGCCACTTTATATGTGGCGATCTGCTGAAATTGTTTAAATATATATGAATTATTCCTCCAGGAGGCGCTCGACATCATAAATAATAAAACATGAGAGACTCTTGAACCTCAGAGCGAGAAAACTTTATTGATAAAGGCAAGAAAATACATTTGGCAAATGGACAGCATGTTAGATCGAGCCAAAATGTTAGTTCTGATGGATCTCCACGTCAGAAATATCAGAAATATCAAATATCCTTGCCAGAAGGTATAAGTCTATCAGCCGGAGAGTTGGACTGAGAAAGCAGGAGAAGAAGTGATGATCATAAAAGAGCAGAGTTTGTTGAATAATCTTAGTTGCATATGTTTCAATGCTCAGAGTCCGTCCAGATGTTACACCACTCAATGCTCTGGCTTCATCTGACCAGTACATTTCCAACAAGTGTTATTATACCAAGAGAAAAACAATGGAGAATTACTGCTTCACAACATCGTCCTGTGACGATAAAAACCTTGAGACATTCTGTGATCTCCTACTCGTGAAGACAAACATCCCTTCAAACACACAATCATAAGATTCAACAACGAGAGCAAGCAAATGAGGGAAATAAGTCATATAACACATCAAATGACAAAAATCAACAATAACATTATTAAATGATAAGTGAAGGAAATCAAATCATAATCATTTGAATACATGAACGACTCATGAAATTAATATAAAACACAGAAAATAAAACAACACCAATGTATGGTTGCTTTCTTCAAATAAAACACAGGTTGTTGTTGAAAACCTTTAGATCCGTCAGCAGTATTAAAGTGAGATCTGTGTGACTCTTTATTATTTTATATCATTGTTGTATCAGAGAGAAATATAAACTTACAAATAAGATTTTAAAAATCTGACAAGAGAGCAGAAGCTCAAATTATCATCAGTTTTTATTATGACAAAAACACACTTGAAGAATTTTTAAAGTTCAGCGTTCTGCTTTAGATTCAAGCACTTCCTGAAAAAGATGAACATATGAAGCCATGAATTAATAAATCTCACAGATATTAATATATGCAAAATCAGTTTGTGAGAAATGACATCATCAATCATGTACCTGATGTGTGAGTATGAGCTTGATCTCGTTCAGCTCTTCTGGATCTGATGTCATAAACCACAATCATGACAGTAGCCACGCCCACCAGAGCAGCGAGGACCAATCGAATCACAGCTTCAGTGGGACCACAACAGTGGACAGGGCCTGAGGAATAAAAACATCAAACTGAGATCAGCTCAGTCAATAAACGCTAATATCAGCGCTGACATCAACTAATATCAGCGTTGCTGCCGTACCTGAACATGTGTGGCAGAGTTGAGTGATGTCCAGATGTTGAGTCTGGTGGCTGATGGGATTGTTCAGCTCACAGCTGTAGGTGTTTTTATCCTGATATTCCACCTCCAGAGGTAGAGAGAGACTGATGCTGAGATCAGACACACTGATGTTGGACAATGAACTGTTTCCTTTGTACCAGGAGAGAGTCACATGACTCACATTCACCACTGAACACACCAATGAACAATATGAGGATGATGATGATGATGATGAAGAACATTGAGAAGAGTTCCTGCTGATGACAGGAACAGGCAGACGAGCTGGAAAACATCAGAGAATAAAGAGAAATGAGGATGAATGAAGACAGGGACGTGCACAGGGGGGTTGCTCAGGTTGCTCATATGCCCTTCTCGACTCACGTTGCCCTTCTGAGGTGGAAAAAAATAAATTAAAAAATCGTACAATGGATGCAGAATTTCACGTAGGCCTAGATAAAAAATAAATAAATAAAAAAAAATGTGCAAAGCCTCGTTCACTTCCACGAGCCCCCGTCCGAAATTGAAAGTCAGTAAACTCTGTTTCCGTGGCTGCACGCGACCGGCACCTGAGCTGAGCATGAGCGGCACTAGAAGGAGATTGTCGCGGTTGTCGGGTGAGACGACTTATCTTATATTACGAAAGGTATAACAAATGGACGATCATCATCATCAAGTTATATGAAATGAATTACAATCTTCATAAATCCAGGATGAGTTTGCCACATTTAGCCTAAATAATCAGACAGATAGCTTGCAGACAAGCAGCCTAGGCTACTATGTTTTTGGTAGGCATTAGGCAAACTAAGCTACATGTCTGCTGATAGTTAGTTTCTCACATTTCGTTTTAGCAAGAAGAATGAATGATGGAAGTAATGCATCACATTAATTATTTTATTCAAAATGGTTAAATGCCTAAATCCTATCACTATTTTGGGTATTGTTTGAAGCCAAGATGCCCACTGAAAAGAGGCGGATTCAGGAGAGGGAGAGACGATTCAGGGAGGCAGCAAAGGGCAGCACAAAACTGCAGAACATGGCTGCAAAAAAAGCCAACCAGCAGGTGATACAGAGACTTTGCAGAGACTTTGATAAAGATGACATGACACTGTGTAGGTGAATTGATTAATTAATCAGACTCATATTTTAGCCTACTAATGGCAATGTTTCATAATTACATTCCATTTAAGATGAGGAGGAGCAGTCACATGTAGGGATTTTCATGACTCAAGTCATGTTTTTCTATGTTATTATTAGTAGTAGGTGAGAGCGGGGCACAACCTAACGCTTTTTGACTTTCTCAGTTTGTGTAAATCCACAAGTATTTATTGTTTCTCACATTAATTGCACACGTCTAGTACAATTATGTGGTTTTGTTTCATTAATACAGTGTATACTTTTTTCTTGATTTACCCCGAAAGAATGGAAGTGAAATGTGACAACATGCCCTATAGGTGGGGTACATTGTAACATGACCAAATAACAGCTTAAAATGTTACCTGATGTAATCAAAAAAATATACAAGACTAACTAAAATATTTTGCCAATAATACAATTATTAACTTTTTTAAATAAAATAATGGCATTTTTTAATCATAAAAATATAAGCATTTTTGAGTTTGACTACAAACACATCGCTAAATACAGCTATACAGCATAGTTCAAAACATAATAATTAATAATTTCTGAACATTAACTCTAAGTCATTATTCACATTTTCTCATGGTTTCTCAAAAGAATTCATAAAAATATAGAATATAATGGCATATTTCTAATAGGGGCTCATTGTAACGCAGTGTTAACACACACCCCATCTGCACAACTGGGATTTAAACCGCGGCTCGTGTCTTCTGCTGTTAAATCAGCATTAAAGAACCATCTCAACTGTTAAATAACAGATATAAGATTACAATAATATCAGATTTGTCTTATTTTAAATAAACACAAAAAACAGAGATGAAAACTAAACTTAAGTAAGAAATGTACTTTTGCTATGGTTAAATACATGTTCAGTGATATCTTCCAGAGATGTTTTAATTTTGGCGCTATTTTTTCTCTAAATAATGTTGATATGGCAACTAGTAAGTACACCAAGTTTCATCATTCTGGCATGTGTGGAAAGGGTTAAAACATGCGTGTTACAACTACCCCCGCGTTAGGTTGTGCCCCGCGCTCCCCTAGTTAAGGTGATTGAGGGCTGTATTTCAGTGTTTTACTTATTCGTGTAGCTATACATATTTTAATAAAGACCCTGTTATTCTAAGTCCTTCATATAGCCCGAGAGTTTTAAAGAGGAAGAGGAAGAGGAAAGAGGAGGAAAAAGCGGGAGCCGCAGTAAAGGCGCAAGGGAAGGACTGAGGACTGAGGAAGCAGGATTTTTTTAACTTGCTGTGGCATGAATGTTACATGAGGAAGATAAGTGACGTGGAGATGATGGTGCAATAGAGTCCTGTTTTATGCCAGCGTGTGAAGATTCCGTTTATCAAGGTGTCCATCTGAGCCCGAATACTGCCTTATTCATTGTGAAGTTTGGAGTGATTTGCAGTGCTGAGTTGATATTTTCACGTGTGGAGTTGAGTATGTTTACAGTGCACACCGTCCTGTGACAATACTTCTTTAGATCTCGCTGTAATAAATAAAACATGTGGAACTGATATTTAACTCACCGTAGACAGAGAGACGGATAATAAAAGGCCACCAGTAACTGTTGTTGTCTAGTCCATATTCTCCAGCATGTTTGATTGTGATGTTTGTGATGGTCAGAGATCCAGTTTGATTGTCCAGCTTCAGTCTGTCTCTGAATCTCCCATCAAGAACATCATCATATACAGTGAAGCTGTCGGACCGTTTATTGATTTTAGCGATTAAAGTGAATTGTCCTTTATATCCAAACCTCCAATGAATCAGATCATCATCCTTCAGTTCAGTGAGACGAGACTCTAGAGTGACTGAATCTCCCTCCGTCACTGTCTTCTCTTCATAATTCCCATCAACACGAATCCCTCCTGCAGAACCTGAAGAATTTTTCACAGATTAAAGCTTTAAAATCTCTTGATGTTGGTTTGATGAAGCTTCACTAAAATACTTTAAATTAATTTAAATGTGAAGTGAATAATATTCTGCAGGACAAAGACAAAAGATGATGAATGAAAAGAGAAATAGATTTATATATGGCACAATAACTAAATAACAGAGGTGTCAAGTAACGAAGTACAAATACTTTCAGCCTACTTTTTACTTCTACTCCTTACATTTTCAAGCAACACTGCATGAAAAGTGGGATTTTCGACCCCGTAAACGCCTGTATACTCCTGGAAATCTCCCTAATTTTCGGCAGTTTTCGACAATTTAGAGGGAGCGAACGTCGCGTTCGTCTGTTCCACAAATTGTCGTAAACGAACCATGACGTAGGTGGAGAGCCCCCCGCGGAGAGACAGCGCGGAGGTGCGACGCCTCTAATTTGCATATGAATAGCAGCGAAACCAGAGAGTCAACGGCCAGACTTGAATTTACTCACTCACTATTGGCTGAAGCCACTACATTTAAAAAAGAAAAATCCCTCGTGATTGGTTGGCAGATCACTGCAAACCAATCATTATTGGTCCCCCTGGCTCATTATAAATGTAAACCCCAATAATAATAATAAATATATAATTTATGTTGTAATAATTTGTTTCATATTAATGTTATTGTGCTATGAAGTATTCATACCATCAAGGAATATATGGGAAAATTATACGGACCGTGCCGTTTATTCAAACAAGGGGCTTCATTTATAAGCATACAGCTGTTCATTCAAAGAAAGGGCTTCATTTATAAAACACAGCGGTTTACTCAAAGAAAGAGCTTTATTGTTAAACACACAACTATGTACAGTGCAGCAGTAATGTCTCGTAATGTAATGTAAAGTTCGTCGAGCTCCAGGCTGCGAGAGCGCGGTGGCCGCACAATCCATCCAGACACCCCGTCAACAAAGCCGTCTTCCTCGTCAGACATGAGTTCAATGGTCGCGGACTTCCAAACGTCCACCTCATCCAGCACACTCTCGCTTCCAGCAACTGTAATACAATCCATAAAGACAATAAGCAGCCTGAAAAATACTCACATTGACAAAAAACGGATCTAATATAATAAATCTTACCCTTTTTCTTCTTGATCGACTCCGAGCTAAACTTCGCAGTTTCAGGTTGTTTGTATCTGAAGCTCCGGCGTGTCGATTCATAATACGTCTTACAGGCAGCTGGAAAACAATTACATGAGACTGGTATTAATAAAAACAGTCACGGTAAAATTAAACAAGGAATGAGAAACACATTAGAAGTTACTTACACACAATTTCGTCGTGATCAGCGGTTAAATCTGGACTCGGGGAAATCTCTCCAAGCAGATAAGAGCTCACGGCTTCGGTATGAGGCGAGGATAGTCTGTGTAAACAAAATGTGCAGTTTTAAGCTCGGATCTATTAACGCATCCATTTCCTTATACAGCTGAATAAAAGCATATTCTTTATATCGTAACGTTACATTACCCATGCTGTGGTTCATAGCGACTGCAGTTTGCCTCAGAGTTATGAAGACGAAGACAGCCTCCTGAAAAGGAGTCCAAAAAGTTCGTCGCGTCCATGCAGAGATTGAGTTGAAGACGGTGTCCTGTCATTGTTGATCACGAAAAAGGAAAGCAGCAAAAAACATTAAAAAAAATAGTTTAAAGCTCGTCTTCTACGCGTCATGGCCATGACCTCGACCTCGCACCTCATTGGACTAGGGCTCTGATATGGAACGCGCCTGGGGCCAAATCTCTTTATACGAAACGCGTGACTTATGATCGTTTCAACCTTCAACACGCCCTGTTTTCCGCTTCACGCACAGTTTTAACATGTTAAGAAAAACATTTGAACGTGTTTCTTAACGCGCACATTCTGTACATGTCGAAGTGTAATATTTTTTTTTTAAGCAGACTTACCTTTAGATGTAGCCTAGGCTACATACATATTAATATAAGATATTAATTAATTGCTTAACTGACTACTGTGCTAGAGTAAAGTAGCCTAATGTTACAATGTATATTAAGTAAATGCTTAATATTATACAATTATTATAATTTATCTATATGGGTTATTGTTTGTTTTTTAAAGTTAGGCTATATATAATTTCTAAAAGTATAGGCTATTTTACACAGCACATATTTATAACTGAAAACACACAACTTTATTCACTTTCACATAATAATGTTTTTGTAATTTGGTGTTTAGTTTGTTGTATAGTTTGTTTATACTGTTCTGTCTGTTTTGTTTCCAGGAACATCTGATGAGTGCTATAATAAAATGACTTCATTATATTTAAAATATGTTTTGTTATTCATTTTATTTATATTATTAATATTTTATTTACCCATAAACGTGTCTTTAGGAAGCCATAAGTTATAGAGACAAGAATAACTTTTGCCATTTAAATGCCACATTCATTTACTGAGGACCCATACAGCCAATGATCATGTGTGAAAACACTTATACATAAATTGATCACTTAAAAATCAAAACTAAGGTTTGAGAAATAAAGAATATGCATACAACAAAATATATTGTTTCATAGCAGCTTCAGTAACAAGTTCAAAACAAATTCTGCTGTAAACCGGCTCTAACAAGCCAATATAGTGTCAATATTCAGCGCTCAAGTGACTTCAGTGTTGATTCAGTTCAGTTGATTTCAGTTCAACTGTAAATTCCTCAGTTGTGCATTGTGTAGTTAGATATATGCAAAAACAACATTTTTGGAAATAGTTAAAATAGTTTTGCACAAAGTGTTGCTTTTGCAAGAGATGTCTGATGTTTTGTGTGTAGAGTTACAAGAAATGGAGCCATATTTTCAGAAATTGTGTGTAAGCAATTAGATAAAACTGTAAATGAATCCAGTTTATTTTAGTTCAGGACTCATAGTCCAGGTGTTAGTAATCTGTACTTAATCTTTGTTCCAGGCAACAATTTTTTAACTCACGATTAAATAGATTAAGGCCTACTCTTGGCATAATTTAAACCCTGTCCAGGAAACCACCTCTTGAAAATCTGCATTGATAATTCATAAAATGTGGTGTGAGCTCAATTTAAATGACAATAACAGAAAAACACAATCTGACTTAACTATAAACAAACAAACTTGTACTTTTCACATTTATGATTAATAGCCATTTAAAAAATCATTCACAGTGCAGGGTGGAAAAATTAATGTTGGTATGTAAACTGTACGCTTTACTTGATTTATTTGTGTGCTTTGGTTCATTGTCTTGTTGCATCACATAAGCTCTCTAAAGGTTGAAGACATGAACTGCTGTCCTGTATTTTTTTATTTTTTTTTACATAACATTGGTTATTGCTAATGACATACAGAGTAATTCATCTACACTGTGAGCCCGGACAAGTTGAATCTACTTAAAAAATTGGAGCAAACTGGTTGCCCTAAAAATTTAGTAATGTGTACTAAAACGAGTACATTTAACTTAAATTTAAGTTAACATTTTAACTTAAACTTTAAACTTGTTTTAGTCAAAACAATTCAGAACCTAGATAAAACTCCCCCTGCTGCTACTCTGATTTGCATTTGTGTAGCTCACAGCATGTTCATTTACATGATAAAGCCTCCCCTAGAATTAAGGGGGGGGGGGGGGGTCATGGGGGGACAACTGCCAAGCAAGGCCCACGACAATTTCCGATAATTTACGGCAGTTTTCGGTGTTGCCTGCAAATTGCTGTGCACAGTCGTAAACCTGAAGTTTCACGGCAATCTACAGTGTCACATACTGACGAAAATCCCACTTTTCATGCAGTGCAATTATCTGTACTTTCTACTCCTTACATTTTTATAATAGCCTTGTTACTCTTATTCCATTTCGGCATGTTTTCATTCCTTTCATTTTCCAAAAAAAACTATCCAGATAAATCGTGCCATCCGGATAGAGTGAATTTGATTGTGGTTGGATGAGAAGGATAAACACAAACCATTCCGACACCCTATTGGGTTGTAGGTGATCAATCACGCCTGCACCTGCACAAATCACACACAGTGTTGCCAGATTGGGCGGGTTCGCACTTTCAGCCAATCAGCGATCAGCAGGCAGACGCGCTCATTCATGACTTTAACAGGTGTTGTGCCGAAATTCGACTGCCTGCCAGAATCAGGCTGCCCACCGCGTGCGCGCGCATGACGTCATTCGTTGCGCAGCCAATAAATTTAATATTTTTTTGTCCCCCTTTCATTTTTATTTGATTTAATTTATTGTATGTATTTATTGCGTCCTTGTGCTGATAAACATTGTTTGTTAAATGTCTTGAGAACATACTGAATTATTTTTTATTTTTAAAACCAATAAAAAAAGACGAATAAATAAATAAATAGAGTTCCGCACTTTTTGCTATTCAAAGCTTTTTGTAACCAAATCGTTTCCTCCCAAGTTACACAACGTCACGACAAACTTTCAAATCTCATTTTTTGATAAACAAATGTAATCTTGTAAGGCCTATTTGGCTGTAAATAACAGGAAACATAGGCCTATCCAATATAAGTGCAAATAACCGAACACAGTGAAGAAAAGTCATCTTTAAAACTCGAGTAATGGGTCTACAGTATTTCATGTGATATGTTTGTTATACACATTTAAATACATTTGATACATTACATTGATCATAAGTGACAGCTGTTACATTAACATTCTTTAAAAAAAGAGAAATTTCTATTTCTATTCAAAGAGTCATGGAAGACAAATGTAATATGGTTTCCACAAAAATACATTAATACTGATCATAAATGTTTGTTGATCATCAAATCCTCATATGAGAATGATTTCTGAAGAATCATGTGACACTGAAGACTGGAGTAATGATGATAAATTCAGTTTTGATCACAGGAATAATTGACATCTTAAGTACATTAAAATATTATATTATTTTGAATTGTAATAATATTTTACGATATTTATTATTTTGTAAATATATTTAGACACAATCTTCTCATCAAACACACTTCCCAGCCAGAAATGTCTAGAGGTGTAGAGGGCAGAATCATTTTGGTAGGTCCATTTTTTTAATACTGACGAAGTAATGCTGGACCACTGTAAACCTCTTGCCTTCTACAGTCACAGTCTTCTCAGCAAGCACACTCCATTGCAGAAATCACCAGCATGAGTATGATGCTTGATATTATATTTGATATACTATGGCAGGGGGTAATAGGCAGCAGAAATGAGAATCATTTATGTACAGAACTAAGCAGAGTTGATTGCACATGGGATTATATTGCACTAATAGAAATCTAAAAGCTTATGAAAATTGTTTATGAACATTTTTTTATATAAAATATGTACTTTATAAAACATGTTGAACTCAAAAACTGATGCAAAGCCATGCATCTAAACAAATTGTGCTACATTTGAGGTTGATATCTCAAAAAGTGAGCTTTCAGTAAGATTTTATTTGGGCGCAGTACCAGCAAAGCTCCACTGGTACACATTTGAGATGAGTTATTTGCAGTACAGTATAATTTCTCATTACATGCACACAATTTTTAGTACACACATAACCACACTCAGACATCTGCACCAACAAAGCCTACCCACACAATTATAGCTGCATAATTTAATGAAGCTACAGTATATAACATTTGATTTTGAAGCTTAACAAAGACTGCATCATTTTATAGTTAAATGGCCTTCAGTTAAAAATTGCTGTTTTAGTGTAACTGTGTTTATATAGCGTCAAATATTTAGGAAAGGATATAAGGGTTAAATATTAAAATTCCAATAAAAATACACACTTCTGCTAAATGTATGCAGTTGGCACTAAAAAAAAGAAAACACAAAAATGTCAGTAAGATGTAGGGTTAATTCACACATTCCCTTATACTTTGTGTTGATAAACCCACCATACCCCAAGTGGAGTATTCATTTCAGTTCAACTTTACTTTTCACTATTTCTTAATGCTTTTTTGAACGTTTGATGTTGATGGTGTAACTTGGGTGGAAAAATTTGGTTGCAAGAAGCTTTGAAGAGGAAACGTATTAATTTTTACAGAATTTTAATTGGATTTAAAAAATACAAAACAATTCAGTATGTTCTCAAGACATTTAACAAGCAATGTTTATCAGCACAAGGACGCAATAACTACATACAATAATTACAATTAAATGAAAATGAAAGGGCAACACAAACATATTAAATTCATTGGCTGCACCGATGTCAACATATGACGTCATGCGCGCGCACGCGGAGGGCATGCTGATTCTGGCAGGAAGTCGAATTTCGGCACAACACCTGGTTTTTAGCGCGATGACTCGTAGCTGTATATTCCAGTGATCGCTATGCCAGTGGCATAAATATACAGTAAGTTGTATCTACAGTAAAGAGTGGGAGAGTGACTCAACTCTCAAACGTGAATTACACCTGTGACTCGAAGACTCTTTATAAATACAACCGTGACTGCTGTCCATGATGATTATTGTACAGTATCAATGAATTACGCATTTTGACAGTGGTGTGTGCATTAACGTGTGAAATGCCTGTTAATTACATTGCTTTTTCCAATCTCTATATTGGGCATTTTTTGCACGTAAATTGGCTTCTTACTGTTGACATTGTGTTTTTCTGAGGGATTGCCGTTTTGACAGTTTCTACCTGGACATATAGCCTAGTCATATTTGATCCGTTTTACTGGGAAATTGATTTTTTTTTATCATCAATGTTATGTTTTAAGGAGATAAAATGATAACTTACTTATCAACATTGATTGGTATGGCAATAAAATAATATCACATTATTTTGGCAGTTAAAGTTTTGGGATTTTTCTTGGAGTGACTAGTTGCCTATAAGTATTGTAAAGGTGCAAAAAGTCAAAATTCAGAGGAATGTTATCAATAACCTTTATATATATCAGAGGAATGTTATCAATAACCTTTATATATATATATATATATATATATATATATATATATATATATATATATATATATATATATATATATAATATAAATGTACTTTTGGTGAGTTTTTGGGCTGGAAATCATCGACCCAATCTGGCCATATTGATCACATATTCAAATAATGGTTATTGATAACATGCCTCTGAATTTTGACTTTTTGCTCAGTGGTACTCATATGGTTCTTTAATGTATTTGCATTGTCCTAAAATGCGTTGATTTTCAATGGGAATATATGCGGCTGAAACAGGTAGCCTATGCATCTAAAAAATTTCAACATTAACTTTTTAATATAACATTATATTCATGATTCGGATCGTGTGTCAAACCGCCAAACTGCTGAAATTTGGCGATTCAAACCGCTGAATCGACTCACTGATTCATAATGCTTCGAAGCTTCATGATGCCTTGTTTTGAAATCGTCATCAGTAAGTCGTTATTTAGGGTTTTTTTGCGCACAAAAACTATTCTCGCCGATTCATAAAGTTATTGTAGAGTCACTGTAGTGAGATGGACTTTGTAACGACGTCTTTAGTGTCTTTTAAGGGTCTTGAGAGTGAACCGTGCCATTGAGCCAATGGAGGCCTTTCAGAGCCATCAGATTTCAACTAAAATATCTTCATTTGTGTTCTGAAGATGAACGGAGGTCTTACGGGTGTCGAACGACATTAGGTAATTAATGACAGAATTTTCATTTTTGGGTGAACTAACCCTTGAATGAACGATTATTTTGCTTGTTTTATTTTTGCCCGCATAAGGTTTTTGAGTAAGTTCACTGATAAGGTTTGTACTGTAAATATTTTCTACTATTAAAGGTGGAATTTTCTAATGAAAAAGTGCATGTTTGTAACTAAGCAGATTATATGCAACCATTGATAACTCATACAGGTTTGGAACAACTTGAGGGTGAGTAAATGATGACAGAATTTTCATTTTTGGGTGAACTGTCCCTTTAATGGCATTTTTCCCCCTTACATTACTTTTACTTTTATACTTTAAGTAGTTTTGAAACCAGTACTTTTACACTTTTATTTGAGTAAAAAGCTTGAGTAGATACTTCAACTTCTACAGAAGTCTTTTTAAACCCTAGTATCTATACTTCTAATTGAATGCGAATACTTTTGACACCTCTGCTAAATAAAAAGACACTTTAATGTTTAATGTCACACTAAAACTAATGCTGTTGAGGATTTGAGCTTCATATTTACTTTATTTTATTGAATCTATCCATAATAACTGAATATAGACCTGAATTCAAACTTGATCTGACAGTAAAATCACAGATGAATTATTTCTATATGAGAATAACTGTAAATGTTAAATCTCTGTCAATCATTTACAGTTTTTTTATTCGCTTTGGTACTATTTTCACAAGTAAGGTGTACATTTTCAAAACTCTTGGTACAAAAATACAAACTGATCACACTTGTAACACAGCTCGTCATTCTTTCAAAACCTGATCTCATGCTTTCATTCAGTTGCACATATTTTCACTTCATATAATCATTGTTTCAAACACAAGATTATTGTAATATGTAATGAGAACATTTGGTTTAATCACCGAAACACAACGGTGTGATCTTCTTTCAGTTTAGTGCTTTAACAATCAGTTCATTTAACAGCAAACAATGCAAGAAACATGTTTCAAATCACCCTTGATGCTGAATGATCTACTACAGTACCTATAGTAACAGGCTACAGACGCCACATAAGAAAATACAATTACATTATCTAACTTATGTAACTGAATCCATAATGTTTAATAATACCTATTCAAAAGGTCAAAAGGTGTGATGAAGTTACGACATGGCCATGAGGTTATGGGCTATAGAACAGAGTTTGCTGCCAATACAGTAAATGTTCTCATTATACCATATGACTGAATCTATACTGTAGTTTAGCTTTATAAGGGTGAGTTACAGTAATGTGACAGTCTCTACCATGGTAATCAGTTTACAGTATCACATGGCATATACTGTAATGTAAAAGGCTGTATTTGATGCCATCTGTCTTATCCATCCCTTATACTCTATTCTCCTCTATGTTCAAACAAACACACACACACACACACACACACACACACACACACACACACACACACACACACACACACACACACACACACACACACACACACACACACACACACACACACACACACACACACACACACACACACACACACACACACACACACACACACACACACACACACACACACACACACACACAGTGTATACATAGGCTTAATGGTTTCTATACTGTACAAACTGTATATTCTCTCCCCTTACACTAAACCTACCCATCACACAAAGCTTTCTGCATCTCTACATTTTCAATATACATTTTGTATGATTTAAGATTTTTTTTTTTTTAGGATATTTAGGATATTGCCTAAACACACACACACACACACACACACACACACACACACACACACACACACACACACACACACACACACACACACACACACACACACACACACACACACACACACACACACACACACACACACACACACACATACTTGTTTTTGTGGTATAGAAGGACTTTGATGGCCAAACCAGTATGGTGGTGGTTTAAAGGGACACCCCTTTCCCAATGCCCTACAGTGATGAAAAAACTATCAAAAATGTCAAATATTCTATAGATTAGATTAGATTAGATTAAACTTTATTGTCATTACACAAGTACAAGTACAAGGCAACGAAATGCAATTTAGGTCTAACCAGAAGTGCAATAGCAGCAAGTGCAGGATATACAATGGTTGCATAAGTGCAGGACATGGAAATATACTGAATATATATAAATATGTATAAATAGAGAGATGGTTATTACTATAAACAGAACTGAATTTACAGGTGAGTATGTACAGTGAATTAATATACAGATGGCTATTACTATAAACAGAATTTACAGGTGAATATGTACTATGAATATAATATACAGATGGCTAGTACTTTAAACAGAATTTTTACAGTTAGAGGTATACAATAATATGTTAGGCAAGATGAGGAATATAGCAGTGGATTAAGGTAGTGCAATAAATTATGGACAGAGCTATCCGAAAAAAAGTGTAAAGTGCAGTGGAAAGTGGTTGCATATTACAGTTAGAAGTACGGTGCAAAATGCAAATGTAAACATTGGTACTATAAATACAGTCGGCAGTGCAAATGAGCATAATCCAGTTAAGATATGGTAGTGCAGAATGCATAAGTAAACAGTTGTTACTGTAATAAAGAGTCGGTAGTGCAAATAACAAAGTGAAGGCAGATGTGAGGTAGGAGAGTTAGCAGTTTATGAGGGAAGTGGATCAACGGGGGTTTGAGTTCAGTAAAGAGACAGCTCTGGGGAAAAAACTGTTATTAAGTCTGCTGGTTCTGGTCCGGAGAATCCTGAAACGCCTGCCGGAGGTAAGGAGAGAAAACAGTCTGTGGGCTGGGTGAGAGGAGTCCTTGAGGATGCTGCGAGCTCGATGCAGACAGCGTTTCCTCTGGATGTGCTCGATGGCAGGCAGTGGAGTTCCTGTGATGCGCTGGGCAGTTTTCACCACCCGCTGCAGTGCCTTGCGCTCCGCAACAGAGCAGCTCCCATACCACACTGCGACACAGTTGGTCAGGATGCTTTCTATTGCGCAGCGGTAGAAGTTCACCAGGATAGCCGAGGAGAGCTGATTCTTCCTCAGTGTCCTCAGGAAGAAGAGGCGCTGGTGAGCCTTCTTGACCAGGCTGGAGGTGTTGGTCGTCCACGACATGTCCGCCGAGATGTGGATCCCCAGGAACTTGAAACTGGAGACACGCTCAACAGCCATTCCATTGATGTGGATGGTGTCGTGTGTGCCTCTTGACTCCTTCCTGAAGTCCACGATGAGCTCCTTCGTTTTGGTGGTGTTGAGGAGCAGGTTATTATCAGCGCACCATGTGGCCAGGTGCTGGATCTCCTCCCTGTAGGCAGTCTCACCGTTGTTGCTGATGAGACCAATCACCGTAGTGTCGTCCGCAAACTTGACGATGGAATTAGATCCATACACAGGCTTGCAGTCGGCGGTGAAGAGGGAGTAGAGAAACGGGCTTAGCACACAGCCCTGTGGTACTCCAGTGTTGAGTGTGATGGATGTGGAGCAGGTGGATCCTGAACGAACATTCTGGGGTCTGTCAGTTAGGAAGTCCAAAATCCAGTTACACATTGAAGTGTTGATGCCCAGGTCTCCAAGTTTGGCTTTTAACTTGGTTGGGATGACAGTGTTGAATGCTGAGCTGAAGTCAACAAACAGCATGCGTGCATAAGTGTTCTTATGGTCCAGATGGGTGAGCACAGAGTGCAGTGCCATGGAAACTGCATCCTCTGTGCTCCTATTGCTGCGGTAGGCAAACTGGTGTGAGTCCAATGTGGATGGTAGAGAGTCTTTTAGGTGTTCTAGGACCAGCCGCTCAAAGCACTTCATAACGATGGGTGTGAGTGCTACAGGGCGGTAGTCATTAGGGCACCTCGGGCTAGAGTGTTTCGGCACTGGCACAATGGAAGTGCGTTTGAAGCATGTTGGTACAGCTGCTTGGGCAAGAGACAGGTTGAAAATGTCCGTAAAAACCCCAGCGAGCTGCTCCGCACATGCCCTGAGAACACGACCAGGGATGTTGTCTGGTCCAGCAGCCTTGTGTGTGCTGATCCGGCTCAGTGCCTTGCAGACATCTGTGGAGGAGAGTGTGATTGGTGGGTGGTCAGCTGAGGGTTTGAGCTTGGTGGCAGTTTCTCTGTTGTCTCTTTCAAAACGAGCATAAAAGTAATTTAGCTCGTTCAGGAAGTTGACATCAGTGGCTGCGGGGGTGGAGTGGGTGGGTTTGTAATCACTGATGGCCTGAATGCCCTGCCACATGCGTCGAGGGTCAGAGTTGGAAAAGTGTCTCTCTATCTTTAGCTTGTAGCAGTGCTTGGCCTTTTTGATCCCCCTCTTGAGGTTTGCCCTGGACGTACTGTAGGCTTGTGCATCTCCTGATCTGAAGGCAGTATTGCGTGACTTCAGCAGGAGTCGAACTTCCCTGTTCATCCAAGGCTTCTGATTTGGGTATGTGGTGATCTGTTTCTGGGTTGTAACTCTGTCAATGGTGGTATTGATATGATCCAGTACAGAAGAAGTGTATGAGTCAATGTCCGTGTGAGCGCCACTGGTGGCTTGAGAAGCAAACATACTCCAGTCTGTGTTTAGAAACCTTTCCTGGAGTGTGGAATCTGCCCCCGCAGGCCACACCTTGATGGTCTTTACTGATGGCTTCACACGGTTGATGAGGGGTGAATATTTGGGGCTGAGGAACAAAGAGAGGTGGTCTGACTGTCCCAGGTGGGGGAGGGGTGTTGCAACGTAAGCTCCAGCAATGTTTGTGTAAACATGATCTAAGGTTTTGTTTCCTCTGGTGTGGCAGGAAACATGCTGGTGAAACTTGGGTAGCACTGACTTTAAGTTTGTGTGATTAAAGTCACCTGCAACAATAAACGCAGCTTCCGGGTGATCAGTCTTTTGTTTACTGATGGCTGCGTGAAGTTCTTTCATAGCAAGCTTGGCATCAGCATCCGGAGGAATATAGGCTGCAGTGATAATGGTGGAAGTGAACTCCCGCGGTAGATAAAACGGTCCACATTTAACCATGAGAAACTCAAGGTTAGCTGAACAATGACTCCCAACAATAGCAGAGTTTGTGCACCAAGCTTTGTTAATGTAAATGCACAATCCACCGCCTCTGGTTTTACCGGAGCCATCTAGTGTTCTATCCGCCCGGAGTGTGTGGCGTTCCGCTAGCTCAATAGCGGTGTCCGGTATTCCGCTGTTTAACCAGGTTTCCGTGAAGATTAGGACGTTACAGTTCAAAAGTTTCTTACTGTGTGTGATGCTGAGTCGAATCTCCTCCATTTTGTTCACTAGCGATCGTACATTGGCAAGGAAAATGCTGGGTAAAGAGAGCCGGTAAGGAGTTAGCCTTAGCTTAGCTCTTAGTCCTCCACGCTTACCCCGCCTTTGTTTACGATCACAGCGCCGCCTTCTAGCACTTCCGCCCGGCCGGGCAGAGCGCATCGCCTCGGGCGTCCTAGCGAT
Organism: Gobio gobio; assembly: GCF_949357685.1. NCBI lineage: Eukaryota > Metazoa > Chordata > Actinopteri > Cypriniformes > Gobionidae > Gobio > Gobio gobio. The sequence continues at coordinate 3,718,802 of NC_137120.1, forward strand.
CTCAGGAAGGAGTCGAAGATTGTCCATAAAACTGTCGGAAATTCGCAAACCAATATCCAAAAGCTCACAGCGGGTGTACGTTGTAAAGGCACAACTGTTCTGTACGAACAGACCCGAGATGAACAAGAAAAATACCGCAAAATTGCAGAATCTGGAGAGAACCTGAGCCTCGCGATCTACTCGCGCCGCCATCTTGGTATTGAACACACAATAGAACAGAAAATATGACAATATGATATTTTGGTGGTACACAAGGACATTCCCGCCCATCCTGAAATGTTCCCGCCAATGACATAATTGTGATTTTTGGGGCCCGATGAGGACACTCGTTTTACAATACACAAAATATGTAATTTCAGTGGATTACAGGGACTAGTGTGTTTTACAGGCACATGACCACACACACACACACACACACACACACACACACACACACACACACACACACACACACACAATGCAACAACACGGTGTATTACCAAGACTAAGGTGATTTAAGAGGACTGGATCTTTAAACACAATACACAACTGCACAATCCAACATTATAAGGACGTGTGTGTTAAACTGTACATGCCCACACACACACACGGAAGTTATGGCGGAGCTAAGAGATGATCACGTTTGTCTGATAAGAGGCAAAATAATAGCATAAATACTGCTCGGGTTTCTCGCAGAAACTGATCGTTTGGCTAGATAAGACCCTTATTCATCGTCTGGTATCGTTTAAAGCCCTTTGAAGCTGCACTGAAACTGTCATTTGGACCTTGAACCGTTTGGAGCCCATTTAAGTCCATTATTTGGAGAAATATCCTGGAATGTTTTCATCAAAAACCTTAATTTCTTTTCGACTGAAGAAAGAAAGACATGAACATCTTGGATTACATGGGGGTGAGTAAATTATCAGCAAAAGTTTATTTAAAAGTGAACTAATCCTTTAAGAGGACTGATCTTTAGACACAATACACAACTGCACAATCCAACATTATAAGGACGTGTGTGTTAAATGGGACAAGCCTACACACACCTGACGATATGGTTCATTACCAAGACTAAGGTGATTTAAGAGGACCGGATCTCCAATACATTACACAAAAAAGCATACAACATTACAGGGACCAAAGTGTTTTAGAAGTGCTTTAATTATGACTTAAAATATTAACAGAAACATTTTTCCAGTTTTACCATGTGATGCCATTTTAAGAGGAAAATGACACCCTCAAATGTACAAACATGTTTCAGAAAGCATACAGCATCATTACAAAGCTTCGGAAAGATTGACAAAACAAACAGGCACATTTGAAATCAGTCATTAAACAGGCTTTGATATATATTAAATGAACTCACTCGACATGCAATAAATGCTGCAGCATATAGAGAAACGACTTATAAGAGACGCTTTACCCAAAAAGACAATTCTGCACAATTGTCGAGTCAGAGTTTCAAAGCAGCTAACAGGAAAACAGTGATAACAGAAAATGATGTATTATATTACATTTATTAAAATGATATTTGATTATGAAGTTAGTTTGGGCTGTAGAGCAGCTCTAGAAGAGTATAGTGTCGTCGTTCAGTGTTGATTGAGTTATGTTGTAGAAATCATCAGTTATTCCTTTAGTTCATATCATCTATAGCATGGGCGCCGGAAGCAAAACAAATGTGGTTGGGTCCTCTCAGAACATTTTTACTGCAGTAGATGCCATTTACAGTAGAAATATACCGCCTTGTTTGCTAAATGTCTGGTTGGGCAAGAAAAAATAACGGAAATCACCATATCAGTGAGAGCAGCAATAGTGTAGGGGTGAGACGCATGGCGTCAAGTTGACGCAAATCAACCCGCGGTTTGAATCCGCCTTTTGCCGAACTCGCTCTACTCCCTTTTCCGATCACATATCAGATCGGAAAGGCATTTATTTCCAATAGAAATTAAGAAAATATTAGAAAAGTTGAAATAAAGAGTCTAACATGTGTTTAATACTGAGTGTTTATCGGTTAGGGGTAGGTGAACAGCAGGGCCGGCCTGTGGCAAAGGCGGAATAGGCAAATGCTAGGAGCTCCACTCATCCATAGGGGCGCCAAAATGTATTACTGATACTATTTTATTAATATTAATTCAAAATATATCCAAATAAAGCGCAAAAATAGTCCCCCGCATCTTCCCGGTGCGCCTCATCAATCTCCCCCGCCGAGCTACTTGAAGTGCGTCAGAAATATAACGCGCGATCAGTTTAACGTTGGGAATTTGTTGTGTTGCGTCGCCTCTCGCCGCATCTAACGTAGACAGGATTTTAAAACAAGCTAAATGATCTGCCAATGGGGTGAGAAAAATAATCTAGTTTCTGATTGAAATCTTGTTTCTTGTTTCTGTCCCAAACAGAAATAAGATAATTTTTCTCACCCCATTTGGCAGATAATTTTGCCTGTTTTAAAGGGTAACTAAACCCCTGCTCAGAGCTTAACTCCACCCACTGGCAAATTTTGAAAAATGCTGGAAAAGTGGGCAGAGCCCAGCGGAGACAGAGGGGACGAACCGAGGGCGGGGCTGAGCGGAGGGTGTGCACATGAGACCCGCAGTAACGGGTTGATTGACCGCTGTCAGACTCGCAAGTCGCAGAGATGGAGAATGACTAGAGTGACGCCAGCTTTGCAACAGAGCGGTCATTCTCCTACCTTCACCTGAAGTGGAGGAGGGTGAATTGTCTGTAGAGTCAGACACAGACCCAGAGCCTTATCAATGCGAGCCGCTGGCTCAAACTGCGTTCACAGCACGTTACAGTATTGTTATTCTTCACCGCGTGATCTATCTGCGTCCGCGGCAACCACTTGCGTGTCAGGGTTTGAAAGCGCGTCTCATGTATGAAACTTATCTGTACACATGACGGGCGGCAATAATATCGCAAGAAAAGCCTGACGTGCTGACAACTTCATTATTTAACCGCATTTTCTTCAATAAAATGTTAAAGCAAGTGTCATGTCAGTTTCATTCATAATGTTTCTACTTCATGTAACATACATGACAGTTCATACTGGAGTGAAGCCGTTCTCATCATGTGATTGGGGGAAACATTTCTGAGGGCGTGGTGAGCTCGTGCTAGGGGCGCGGATAGTGAGCCGTTGGAGGTACCATCCTACGTCATGATGTACCACAACGTCCAATAGGAAAATTCAACTGCAGTAGCCACCGTTCAACCTTAAGAGGGCAGCACTTTGGCGGTTTTACACCATATTTTATAGAATTAAAACACTTTATACTCAAATGTCAAAACATTTACTTGAATCAATGAACAGCATTAATAAAGCCCCAGTATTACAGATCATTAACTAAAAAAAGTTGGTTTAGGGTTTAGTTACCCTTTAAGCAAAAACAGTTTATTTAATTGCATAGTAAAATACTAATGTTCGCTAATTAAATCCAGTTTTACCTTAAACTATATGCAAGCAGCCGTTCTGGGTTCTGCTGCCCTACATAAGTTTAGCTATAGAATGAAACTAACAAAACCAACAACCAAAATAATAATCCAGCATCAAATGAGACACATGATGTAACATCACTTATTTTAGGCTTTGCTTTTCAGGGTAATTCCTCGATTTCTTACAAAATATCTTATGTTTTGTACACTGTGCTTTCCCAAAACAGGATCCTCCGCGATCTTACACTGCGGTCTTTCAGTCAGTGTGGCCAGTTCTCCTTTGGCTATATGAGCCTTAAAATGTTCAATTACAGCTGTAACTTCAGAATTTGACCAGCACACGTTTTGTTCTTTCAGTTTCGGCCTCGCTGTCATTGTCTGTACAGAAGAACACATGCTTTAGTAAGCTCTAACTATATGAGAGCTCCTCAGGGCCGGCCCGTGGCATAGGCGGAATAGGCAAATGCTAGGGGCCCCACTCATCCATAGGGGCACCAAAATTTATTACTGATAATATTTTATTAATATTCGAAATATTAAAAAATAAAGCGCAAAAAAAACTTAACTAAGTCCACCGCCTCTTCCCGGTCCGCCTCATCAATCTCCCCCGCCGAGCTTGAACTGCGTCAGAAATAGAACGCGCGATCAGTTTAATGTTAGGGGAATTTGTTGTGTTGCGTCGCCTCTCGCCGCATCCAACGCAGACAGCTTTGCTTTTATTTTTTAGGGTGCTTGACCGCTCGCTTCAGGTGTAGACTCAGTGAAAGTTGCCTGATTATTTATGACAGATGGCCGGATTGTAGAGTCAAAAAAAGACAGAAGCCTCTGATGCAGGGAAGAGAAGGGATACACAGCAAAAAATGCTCTTCTTACTTAGTATTTTTGTCTTGTTTCTAGTCTAAATATCTAAAACTTCTTAAATCAAGATGCATTTACTAGAAAAGTAAAATGACATAAGATATATTTTCGTTGACAAAACTAAGTGAGTTTATGCTTAAAACAAGCTAAATGATCTGCCAATGGGATGAGAAAAAAAATCTAGTTTCTGATTGAAATCTTGTTTTTTGTTTCTGTCCCAAACAGAAATAAGATCATTTCTCACCCCATTTGGCAGATCAACCCCCACAGAAAACAAGAAAAAAATATCTTATGTCATGAATAATGTCCATAGAGTTGTTTACTTCGATATTTATTAGCGAATTAATGGTTAAGTAAATGTTTATATAATTAATTATGGTGTTTTAAACAAGTGAATCTTGTTTCACACACACATGATCTTATTATTTAATTGCAAATACTATCACTTTTTTAATAACCTAATGTTTTTACTCTACAGTCGTGCAGTTTTAAGGGGACATATGGACATTTTAAAATGTATTTGCCGAAATTAGTAATGATATTTATGTACAGGTTTATTTAAAATAGCAACATTTGATTTAAATTTCACATTAAATATCTACATTTCTCAGTTTAATTCATGGTGAAAACATGAATGTGCGTAGTTAAGTGGAAGATTGCTGCCATCTATTGGAAAACAAACACTTTTGCTAGTTCTCAATGAATAGTTTGTGCATGAATGCTAGATACACTCTTGCTATTTGTGTTTGGGCTGTAATGTGGCGTAGGTGCTATTTTTGTATAGCTTAACTATCATCAGCCTTTTAAAAAATAAAATAATAATAATAATAACATGAACATAATGACAGGGTAGAATGGACGGGACAACATATAAAACAACAACATTAAAAATAAAAACATTAATGCATTACAAAAATGAAACAGTAGTAATTCCACAACTTAGACTGATAACATGTAGTGCTAAACCTTGATACAAGGGGCACCAAGTAAAATCTTGCCTAGGGCAGCAAATTGGTCAGGGCCGACCCTGGAGCTCCTGTACTTACACTGATGGAGGTATTCTGATTTAAACCTCAGGCACCTTGAGAAACTTCAGTGGCTTTCTCATCTTTTGAACACCTGGAAGAAATCATACACTGTTATACACTGATCAGAAACTCAGATATAACTCAAACCTGTATCTAGAACCTAAAACTGCTTATACACCTGATATCTAAAAAAAAAAAAAAAAATTCAAATGACATTCAAAATATTATTCTGGAGATGAAATGTTATATTAAACACCTCCTTTTTAAGTTTTTGACCAACATGAACATGATCAACTTATTGGTATAGGCCAGCATTACAATGTTGGTGCAACACTGATTCCATTAATGTTTCACTATATAAAAGTGCAAAAATCGGATTATTGATAACTGATTATTACAATTAATGGCAAAAGGAATGTTTAGAAATGTAAACTGATATTACCTACTGACACACTGTGTGCAGAATTATTAGGCACGTTGATTTTCTGATCATATTTTTTTTCCAGGGACATCTGACCAATTCCAAACCACAGTAATCCTAATAACTACTATTAATTTAGTATTTAATAATGTATAAGTGATAAATAATTGTTCATGAAGGCTGTAAATGAAAAACACCTTATATTCAGGTGTGCAGAATTAGTAGGCATGTTTTCTTTTACAGATAAATGAGCCAAAAAAGAGATTTAACTAGGACTGAAAAGTCAAAAATTATTAAATACCCATGAGAAGGATGCAATACTGATGCAATACTAGACATTGCAGTTAAGGCATGACCATTGGACAGTGAAAAGTCCTCGCACCAGTTTCTTCTTGTTTGGATGTGACAGAACGATCCGACCTTCAGAGGACTCCGCAGAATGGGCATCTTTCTAGTCCCATCTCCCTGCCCTTCCGCTGCATCAAGGGAAGCACAACACAGCAGACTCCTTTCCCTCCGGTAGGAGGGAACCAACATAAAGGTGTTTGCTCACCGGTTCCTGTTTGCAGCGGAGGGGCTTAACATCAGTCAGGCAGAGCTCAAGGACATTTTTAACAACCGCTTCAATGAGCCTATCAGCGCCTGGGAGATGGGAATGCTGGGGACGCTATCATTTTGGCAGTTTGTGGGGTATGTTTACGATCGTGATGGTGGAGGAGTGCCCTGGAGGGGTGGTCTTCCACCTCTTGGGCCTCCCCCATTTTTCCCCACAGACTGCCAAGTCCCCAGTCCTTCGATGACCCCTTCGGGGAGAAGGAGGAGGAAAAACGGGGTCACCACATCCGCCACCTACCCGGTGGTCCCTGTTCCGGTGGTCCCTGTTCCGAAACGGAGGAGGATAAGGCCAGTTCGGGTGGTCCCAGTTCGGGTGGTCCCTGTTCCGGTGGTCCCAGCTCCGGTGGTCCCTGTTCTGATGGACCCAGTTCCGGTGGTCTCTGTTCTGAAACGGAGGAGGCGAAAGGCTCCCTCCATGCCTGCTCCGGTGGTCCCTGTTTTCCGGTGGTCCCAGTTCTGGTGGTCCCTGCTCCGGTGGTCCCGAGTCCGGACACGGCCTGGAGGGCTGTGATGGGATGTTTCGTGGTGGCAGTCCTGCGTGCTTTCTCCAAAGCTCTGGAGGTGGTTCCTGTGATACCAGTTCCGGTGGTCCCAGTTCCATTGGACTCTGTTCCAGGGGTCCCAGTTCCGGTGGATCGTGTTCCTGTGGATCGTGTTCCGGTGGTCCCAGTTCCGGTGGATCGTGTTTCGGTGGTCCCAGTTCTGGTGGATCGTGTTCCGGGGGTCCCAGTTCCGGTGGATCGTGGTCCCAGTTCCGGTGGATCGTGTTACGATGGTCCCAGTTCCGGTGGATCGTGGTGCCAGTTCCTGTGGACTGTGTTCCGGTGGTCCCAGTTCCGGTGGATCTTGTTCCGGTGGATCATGTTCCGGTGGTCCCAGTTCTGGTGGATCGTGTTCTGGTGGTCCCTGTTCCGGTGGTCCCAGTTCTGGTGGATCGTGTTCTGGTGGTCCCTGTTCCGGTGGTCCCATTTCCGGTGGATCGTGTTCTGGTGGTCCCAGTTCCGGTGGATCGTGTTCAGGTGGTGGATCGTGTTCCGGAGGTCCCAGTTCCGGTGGATTGTGTTCCGGTGGTTCCAGTTCCGGTGGATCGTGTTCCGGTGGTCCCAGTTCCGGTGGATCTTGTTCCGGTGGTCCCAGTTCCGGTGGATCTTGTTCCGGTGGTCCCAGTTCCGGTGGATCGTGTTCAGGTGGTGGATCGTGTTCCGGTGGTCCCAGTTCTGGTGGATCGTGTTCTGGTGGTCCCTGTTCCCGTGGTCCCTGTTCCCGTGGTCCCAGTTCCGGTGGATCGTGTTCTGGTGGTCCCAGTTCCGGTGGATCATGTTCAGGTGGTGGATCGTGTTCCGGTGGTCCCAGTCCCGGTGGTTCCAATTCCGGTGGTGGATCATGTTCCGGTGGTCGCTGCTGTGCCGGACGTGCCACCCAGGCTCCTGCCTCTGCCCGCACCGCCCTGGCCACCGACCTCCGCGTGCTGCCTGGGCCGCCTGAACTCTTTGTTTGGTTTGTCCCTCCCTGGTCTGTCCTTCCCGTCCCTAGTGGAGCATCTGGTAGCCGCTCCTTAAGGAGGGGGTAATGTCACATGCCTGTCCTGTCTTGTGTAGCACGTGTGGTGTTTTTGTTATTCTCCTGTCTCTGTCTAGATCCCACCCCCCTTGTTATCGCGTTATTGGTTTCATTTGCCCCTCCTTTGTTCCCTCATTCCCTGCTTGATTTGTCCCCTTTATAAGTTCCTTTGTGTGTTCAGTCTTTGTCGGATCGTTGTTATATCTACGTCTCCCGTTTCCCCCGTGATTTCTGTTTAGTAGGTTTTCAGTTTGTTTTGTTATTTCGAGTTTAGGTTGCCCCCTCGTGGGTTTTGTTTTGTATTTATGTTTATTTTTATAAATAAATCCTTTATTTCTGCACTTGAATCCTCGCACCAGTTTCTTCTTGTTTGGACGTGACACGCATCTTATTACAAATGGGGTTAAATACTGTAATCAACTGTCCACAAAAATGTTGGATATAACAACATGACATCATGACTTTGCGTAAACATACACGGCACTTTCTAAAGCCAAATGGCGTGTTATCTGTACGCATTTTGAGCTATCCGCGTGTATGTCTACGCTGTGTGATTCCGCGTGTATGTGTACGGCGTGTGATTCCGCGTGTATGTGTACGCCGAAACGAACATCATCTCCGCGTGTATGTCTACGGCGTGTGATTCCGCGTGTATGTGTACGCCGTGTGATTTCGCGTGTATGTCTACGGCGTGTGATTCCGCGTGTATGTGTACGCCGTGTGATTCCGCGTGTATGTGTATGCTGTGTGATTCAGCGTGTATGTCTACGCCGTGTGATTCTGCGTGTATGTGTACGCCGTGTGATTCCGCGTGTATGTCTACGCCATGTGATTCCACGTGTATGTGTACGCCGTGTGATTCCGCGTGTATGTGTACGCCGTGTGATTCCGCGTGTATGTGTACGCCGTGTGATTCCGCGTGTATGTGTACGCTGTGTGATTCCGCGTGTATGTGTACGCCGTGTGATTCCGCGTGAATGTAAATGCATTTATAAACATACTAAATTATGCTTTTTTGAAAATGTAAAAATGCAGAATGTTTCCTGTGATGGGTAGGTTTAGGGGCAGAGGCAGTGTGTGTGTGTATGTGTGTGTGTGATGGGTAAGTTTTTGGCCGATCTCACGAACCGATCCTAATTTAATGACGTCATCGCGTGAGGGCGTACATGACGTGTGGGGTAGGTAGTAGCAAATATTCAAACAAGAGCTTTGAAGGCCGCGTGCACGTTCGCCAAACTGACGGAACGCGATAATTCTGAAAATTATACATATTTCTAAAATATTTGTTGTTGGACAATAAATGTGCCATATGTAGAATTTTAAACCTACAAGTATTTATATTTTTATGAAAGTGAACATTATAATTGGGTAATCAAATGTAGGCTAATATGCTTTTGTTTTTATTTTCATTTTTAGTTTAGTGAATTAAAAAACTAAATTATTAATACATGACTATATTACATTCACTGTATTTGTTCATAGCCTTCAATATATCAACATTGTTTTAAGGACATCATTGGGCAGGATGTGAAATAAAAGTATTGTTAAAAATACAGATTTTTTTTTTTTATCCAAATAGAAAAATGTAGAAAATACAGCCCTATTAAGTATCCTGATATGCATAGTGGTATGCAGAAACCCCATTTAAAAGGCATATTAAAATGTTCACTGTATAATGAATACTTTTTGTGATTATTTAGTACCCTGTTAAAGCAATAATTACATTACATAATTACCATAAACATGTAAAAAAAATATAATAAAGGCAACATCTATAGTTTTTTTTTTAATCTGAAAAAAGGTTAACAGTGATCAGAGACCAGACCAGGCAACATTTTTCCAGTCTTCAACTGTCCAATTTTGGTGAGCTTGTGCAAATTGTAGCCTCTTTTTCCTATTTGTAGTGGAGATGAGTGGTACCCGGTGGGGTCTTCTGCTGTTGTAGCCCATCCGCCTCTAGGTTGTGCGTGTTGTGGCTTCACAAATGCTTTGCTGCATACCTCGGTTGTAACGAGTGGTTATTTCAGTCAAAGTTGCTCTTCTATCAGCTTGAATCAGTCGGCCCATTCTCCTCTGACCTCTAGCATCAACAAGGCATTTTCGCCCACAGGACTGCCGCATACTGGATGTTTTTCCCTTTTCACACCATTCTTTGTAAACCCTAGAAAATGTTGTGCGTGAAAATCTCAGTAACTGATTGTGAAATACTCAGACCGGCCCGTCTGGCACCAACAACCATGCCACGCTCAAAATTGCTTAAATCACCTTTCTTTCCCATTCTGACATTCAGTTTGGAGTTCAGGAGATTTTCTTGACCAGGACCACACCCCTAAATGCATTGAAGCAACTGCCATGTGATTGGTTGATTAGATAATTGTATTAATGAGAAATTGAACAGGTGTTCCTAATAATCCTTTAGGTGAGTGTATTAATCAGTAAAGCTGACGGCACAATGAATCTCTTATTTACATGTCTACACTTTATTAGAGAGGATTAGCGCGTGTGCAGAACTGGACAACAACTCGAGCGGTGAGTGGATTCTAACTTCAACACCTGTGATTGGCCATTGCGTTTTTAGAAATCAATAAACATGTCTGTGATTGGCTACATTACTCACCGAAGGGGAAACACGTTGGAAATGTAATCTAGTTTTGTGTGTTTTTAGCGGCATTCACGCTGTAAACCAATGCTGCCTCTCAGTCGTTTTGCCACTCAATGTGGCGTAACCGCAGTCACTCCAGCTGAAGATGACGTCACGTGCATACCCTCTATAAGTGCGCTAGCACCGTTAGCATCACACGCTAGCTGGTTTCTAAAGCCTTGTTTATACTTGACGCGTCTGCAAGAGCGCGTGGGTGCGCATGGCAAAAATGACGCCAACGCGGAGTGGGCGGTCCTGTGCATTTGTGCGCCTTGGGTGCGCAAGACCCCATTTCGCCTGGCGGTGTGCAGCGCATTTTTTGTAACAGCGCGCGGGACTCCACATCCGAAGTTGAACGTGTTCTAGGCCAATCTAGCCGAGCATTACGTCTCAGCACACCGGCACCCCGTTTGCACATACAAATTAGGTGCTTATATTTACAAAATTAGTCTACAAAAGCAGAAATAAGCCCTTTTAAATAATGATCCATGTTTAATTAAAAAAAAATCACGAAACTAAATGAAAATGTTTAAGAGATCGTTAATTTAGTTGTATACATTTACATTTACATTTACGCATTTGGCAGACGCTTTTATCCAAAGCGACTTACAGTGCACTTATTACAGGGACAATCCCCCTGGAGCAACATGGAGTAAAGTGCCTTGCTCAAGGATACACTGGTGGTGACCGCTGGGATCGAACCAGCAACCTTCTGCATATCAGTTCCATGGTTTAACCCACTGGACCACCATCTCCACATACATGTGTGCATATATTTTGTTCTCATGTCACAAGTTATATCAAGGTTTACTGAATTTTACACAATCCTTTTGTAGTGTGGTTTTTGGTGAAGCGTACTAAAATAAATATCATCACCTGAGTACATTAGCCATAGACAGTAGACATTAGCCCACTTCTTATCAACGCTTTTTCCTGATGGTTTATAAAACAATTACTCCGAGTTGCCCTCTGTCGTTTCAAAGAATAGCACAACGGCGAGCGCGTCGAGTATAAACGCCTCGTCCGTTTGGGGAGGAGCGCGCGCAGTCAGCGGAGGCTCGCGCTGCGGAGCCAGGTGAAAGTATAAACAAGGCTTAACTGTAAAACGAGCTGGGAAGAGCTAACAGGACATGCACAAATATGCCAAACGGACCCACATTTTATTAGAGGAGCATTACAACATTATTAAACAGTATTATAACTTACCTTTCAAATAACAGTTGCCTTCATCAGGTCCGCAGACGTCTTCTGTTCTCATGTCTGGTCCAAACACGAAATGAACTTGACCCATACTTGACTATACCACACTTATCATAATATGAACGGGATTTTATCTCATATTTCATAATTAATATATTACTTGCAAAAATACTTAAATAATTAGTATTTTGCATTATGTTGCTTATTATACAGACTAAAGGCCTGTACACACCGGGACGAATATCGCGCGCTTATCGCCAGCGTTTTTCGTGACGTTTTTCGGCTCGTCTTGAGTGTTCATACCCAAGCGATTTCCACTGGCGATGCGCAGAGTGAACGTGAACATTCAGTAGATGCGCTACCGGTACACAAGGTGGTGCTGCGGCACTTTGCACTTCTGACACTCGCTTGTCACACAGAAGAAGAAGAGAGACAGCATTTACGTGCTTGCCAAAACCATAGACATTTTTTGTCTTTGTCTATTTACTTCTTCGTCGTATCAATGCGTGCTCGGCAAGACTGTTTTGTGATTAAGCGCCACCAAGTCGTGTTTTACTGTCACTTCAGCAGCTCCAGGCACGTGAACAAAAGCGCCGATCTTATTGGTTGGCCAGTTTTTAACGCGCCACGTCAAAATAAAAAAACGAACCCAAGGCGTTTTTTTAAAAATGACGCTTTTACGCCTGCCGTTTTGCGCGTCGGTGTGCACACTCACTTTGGCGCCCTTTGTTTAATCACGAGGCATTAAATGTCGGCAATAAACGCGCGTGAAAATCGTCCCGGTGTGAACATGCCTTTATGCTGAAGCTGAATGAAGCTCCGCCCACCGGCGCCATCTTGTTTTCGCGATTTCCCGCCTACCAGTACCGATCTGTCCAATCAGAGACCTCAAAACTTACACTTATGTGTATTATGCAAATGTTTGATGACGCAGGTGTTATACCGGGACCTGGCTCCAGGGGCGCACTCTCGGAATCAGGGATACACTGTGTATAGTAAAATTTCAGGGTTTTGTGGTATGTAAGGACATCGCGCCAAAATTGGAGAAGGTGCTTCTGGGACATAGTAAATGACATCCACACTGCCAGAATTATGAGGACATGGTCCCTGTCCTTAAACCCAAATGTCCCCGTAATGCTGGTGCGTATTCAGGTCAAAAGTCCTTGTAAACCACAACACACACACACACACACACACACACACACACACACACACACACACACACACACACACACACACACACACACACACACACTTTGAACATAGTGGTTATAATCTAAAATAAATTCCTTATAATGTAAAAATAATGAATTAATTACAATGATTAAGGTTATCCATATCGGAAATTGCAAACAAAGTAAAAACTATTTCTATAGAATCAATATCTAAAGAAATCTCTAGGTGTACCAAATGATTCATTGATTAACCTTTAAGATCATTCGGATTAAATAAGAGACAAATGTATTAAACTGAACGAGAAGAAATGCAAATCAAAAGTTTGATAGTAAGAGCTTTATGAAAGGCAGTTGCTGTGAACGAAACATTTATAAAGATTAAACAGTTATTTTGTGTAGTGAAAAGGATATGTTGTGTTTTTGTGTATTGTACTAACACAATTGAACTAACACAATCCGCTTCGCATCAGGGTCCTGATCACTCTGTCAGGGTTTATTCTGCGATAACAACCGGCTATATGTACATTATCCCTTACTTATAGTAATAGTTACTCAGTGTGTTAATAAATGCTTTATTATCATGTATTCCTGCTGTAATTCATGATTAATTCAGGTAGTTATGAAACATTTAGTAGTTGTCAGTGAACTATTTTTGTGAGCTCATCTAAAGTGAGGACTATTTATGCCTCATAAAGCTTTACAAAGGAGATTTAAAGGCTCAGTTATCTTCTCAAGAGAAAGGAAACAAACACAACATATAGTGATACAGAACATAGAGATATTTATTTCAAGATGTACACTTTATATAACATGAAATATAAACCTCTGCAATGTCATAGAGGAACTAAACAAGCAACAAAGTGAACAAAAAAGAACAAAATAAGAAAGCAAGTGAAATAAGATGCTGCTTGATGCATCGCTTGTGCTGAAAAAATCCCCCAATGCTGAAGTCTTCTCATCAGATCTTCATGCTTCTTCCCTAAATAATAACACAAATGTTATCAACAAAGTTTCTTTTTAAAATCAATTTGATTGGCAATTATCAGTAAGATCAAATCAAATCAAATTCTATTTTATACATCTGGGATTCAGACAGTTGTGACCGATGAATAAGAGGTTTTTGAACAGGACAATGTTACCTCCATTTTTTTTCCTTTCTTTTTTTAACCCTTGCCTGTACCAACTACATATGAGTAGTTTTATTTATTTAAATGATTTATTGCTATTTTTAAATATGCTTTATGTAATATTAATTACTAATTAAATAATATATTAAATACAATTTGTTAAAATAAAAAACTATTCTTTCATTACAGGCAAGCTACATCAAGGATCCTAACTGTAAAGTTTAGGTGTAATTCTGTGTCTGTCCAGCTGGTGTCCTTCACGAGTCTCTTACTACTTAAGATGCACTTTTAATTGGATATAATAATATCATCATCAAATCATACTTCACTGCTTTCACTGCGCTTAGGATTCTACATCTATGACTATAATCTATAACAGTTAAAGGTTTAAGTTTAGATATGGAAATGATCAAATCATGCACTGCAGGAACAGACAGCGGCAGGAAGAAACAGACACAAACTCTCTGTGTACGAGCGCAGAACAAAACCAATAAAGCTATCGTGTGTGGTGGAGCTCACAGAGACAGAACAGCAACTGCACAGTTCATGTGTGATTCCTAGTGTTCATGCATGAGCTTCATCTGTTCATGAGTGGCTCAATCACTTCTTTTTCTTTTTTGGCACCAGGTTCAGTTCATCAACATTCAATGACATTTACGCTCTACATTGACTGTCGGCTAAATAAACACATTTTACATCCCTCCCAAAAGCTGACTATCATTTGTAAGCTAGCTTAAACAAACTTAAAGTGTCATGAAAATTCTTACCTTTTACGTGTCTCGAAAGCGCCGACTCCCTCATGGTGAAAAGCTGAATGTTCTTTTTGCAGACTTTGGTCCTCGTTAATTCGTGTATCATTCGTTCAGTCGATTTTTGATTTAATATTGAAAGTTGAAAAATGAGAAAACTGATTTCGACTTGATTTTTAGTTTTTTGTTCAGAGGTAGAAAAATGAATAAACAGTTTGAATATTCGATTTCTACACGTGGGCGGGAATTATACGTCCCTTTCTGCTGATTGGTCAGCCGAAGATCAAACTATTCCGTCATCGGTTCTTCCTCAGTCCCGCACAGCAGAATAAAAGCCATGCGCTTCTGCAGCTGTACGGATTCTTAACGTGTTTATACTACATTTCATATTTTTCTCATCAAACAACCAGACTAACGAATGGCTCGACACAACCCATACCGGGGCAGAGCCTAGACAGGGCTTTCTTCTGTGTAGACCAGCGGTTTTAGTCCAGGAAAGTGCAAGGGGTCCGCAAAATAATTTGCTATATCCTACAATATTTTCCGTAGGCCTACTGTAAAGTCACGTTTTTTTTATCGTGAAACATGCCTTGGTTTATTCCAAAGTGACTTATATAATGCATTTAAGGTCAAATAATCGAAATGTAGACTTTTTAAAGTAGGCTGTTTTATTTCATGTTGTGCGTTTTACATTTTACACATGTTACTACATTTTGTAGTCATTTTAAATGTACACAAATAAAATAAATATTTTACTGGTTCGAATGAGGAAAAAATTAAGTGATAGCGCCGGCAACTCGCGAACATATAAAAAGTTTGGTTTAATTGAATTTGTCTGTTGTACAATATTAAGGCTGTGCAAGTCAGTACTTGCTGTTATTCCAAACTCATATCTCTGCATGTGAAGATGCCGATTTAGCCGTATGGGACTGGACTGGACTGAAATACGAAGCCTTCTTTACATAATAGCATCCAAATGTTACATTGCAAATATGGAAACTTTGGACCGAATGAAAGATGCACGAGCGACGAGTCCAATGTCGATATGTTTCAATTCAAGTAAATTAATTTAGGCTTGGTGTTTAAACTAAATGTTGTTTGTAAACAACAATAAATGGCATAATATATAGACTATTTTATATAGGCTAGGCTTCTATGTATATTTTTATTATGTGGCTACTTATATTTTTCATTCTTGTTGTTTTCTGAATACCATTCATTTAAGGATTTGTCATACAGTGATGGGAAGTAAAATAGCCTACACATAGCCTACATAGCGTACGTGTTAATAGTGTTTATAATGTTAATGTTGTATTTTATTTACCAGTATTTTTCTGAATGTAGCCTATGCTATCCTATGTTTCTCTCTCAACATGACCCGGCGTGTGAATTACACTCGGTGCAACTTTTCTGGCAAATATGGTCAATTATAAAATATTCTTTATTATTACAAAATGCATACGATGCGTTATAGGCTATACACTGTGTTAATTATCCCCACCCTAAATTTTTTGGCCTATTTATTTTTTAAAGCGGATGCAAATATAGACTATCGTAACATAATCTATATCCTATGCAACTCATATTCCAAGCGCTCTGAAGGTATACTGGTTTGAGAAACAAACCGAAATGGCAAGTTATTACATGCTTTAATGAAAATCTCTTGGGATCAATTTTAATAAAACATAAATCATAAAAAAAGAAGAGTATGTATTTTAATATCTCTGTTCTCCGGTTTTTCTGATTCCAGCGCATCATTCTTTCCTTTTTGCATTAGTGTTTAATATATATATATATATATATATATATATATATATATATATATATATATATATATATATATATATATATATATATATATATATATATATAATATTTACTTAACCAAGGTAGGCTATGACGGCCGTCTTACACTGCCAGCTGATGCAAAGAGGTGAATAATATCTACACAGAAGAAAGCCCTGTCTAGGCTCTGCCCCGGTATGGGTTGTGTCGAGCCATTCGTTAGTTTGGCTGTTTGACGAGAAAAATATTAAATGTAGTATAAACACGTTAAGAATCCGTACAGCTGTAGAAGCGCATGGCTTTTATTCTGCTGTGCGGGACTGAGGAAGAACCGATGACGGAATAGTTTGATCTTCGGCTGACCAATCAGCAGAAAGGGGCGTATAATTCCCGCCCACGTGTAGAAATCGAATATTCAAACAGTTTATTTATTTTTCTACCTCTGAACGAAAAACTAAAAATCATGTCGAAATCTCGTTCCTTCTCGTCAGTTTTCTCATTTTTCAACTTTCAATATTAAATCAAAAATCGACTGAACGAATGATACACGGATTCCGTTTCAACCATAATTTGTTTCTTATCTTTTTCCAAGCCAACTATCATTGAAGCGTCGACCGCCCGTCATGTTGTCTGTTCATCTGTAGTGTCACTCGCGCAGAATCAGAGCGGCAAGAGAGGCTCGAGCAGAATGAGTGTTTTATGAGAAAGCCAATTAGGCCTTCCGACTTATTTCATTTAAAAAGCGAACTATTGTCATATACAAATTATTATGAAAGCTAGCCATTAAAATTTCAAGCAGTTTTAAGCACTTTATCCAAAATCCAAACACTTTCCAAACCTTGAAAACTCCACATTAAAGCTCAAGCGTTTTCAAGGATTTCCAGCACCTGTACAAACCCTGTCTATCATTAGTTCATTAATCCCAGACCTGTTTCTGTTCTTCCAATGATCTCCCTGTTATTTAAACCCTGAGTTCTGTTCAGTTCATCATCCGGTATTGTCTACGTTACGTGCTTGTGTTTCTCCCCATGATTCTCCTGTGTATTGTGTGGATTAAGAGATTAAAGACTGTTCTTTGAGTTATTTCCTGAGTCGTTCGCTTCAGTACAGCCACCGTCGCTCACACTAACAGTGAATGTTAATCTTCTCCAACTGATTTAACCAGTAATTTATCACATGATACAGAACAGAAACAACTGAAGCCATAAAAACACATTTAAAACTCACCAACCAGAAGACACAGACAGAGCAAAAGTAATTTGAGGAACATTTTCTTCATCGGTTCACTGAAAAGCCCACGATAGTGACTCTTAAAATGTCTGAATGCCTCAGATTGATCTGAAACACTGAACTGTGATATTTATCTGGTTGTGTGTGAATCCTCCCCCAACCTCAGTTAGTTTCCACTCACACATCCGTCTCCTTTAACATCACGGAAATCAACAAGCTTTTGCTGATCTTACGTTTTCAAATGAATTCTGGCCCTGAATGAAAACTAATATCAGAAGAGTGAAATATTGGATTAGATATCTGGATCTACTGGTGTGTTATTTAGTGCTGTGAACTGCCAATCATATCTGACCTCTGACCTGTGACTCTTATTTGACTGTTGATGGCTTCACTTTATTTCTGTGTAAAGATGTTTTGTGTGGAGATGAAGATTGAAGATTGCTTCTTATTAGCAGGAGAGAAAATGAAGAAACGCTTCACCCACAAACTCCTGACACGCACAGAGACGACAAACATCCAGCAGACGAAACTCATGAGTGAACATTAATGCAAACATACATAACCTTCATTTACATATATGTGGAAGATGTCGAACAAGCCTTTTGCTTCAGTCAGCATAGCAAGAGCAAAAAACATATTCGACAGACTACACTTTAAAGTTTGTTTACAAGATGAAGCAGGTGTGACTCAGCCATACACACTTACCAGACCGTCTCATGCGGATGTTTTACACACATTTTAGTCTGTTTTACACACATTTTAGTCTGTTTTTGCTCTATTTCGTGAAAATAGTTTCAAACATGTTTGTTCTGTTGTGCATCTCCAAGCAACCGTGATTCTTGAATGAATCTGCGTTTTGAGCAATTGAATGAATGACTCGAACATTAAGGCCTAGTCCACACGTACACGGGTATTTTTATAACCAGAGTTTTTCCTCCTCTGTTTTAAAAAACAATCACGTCCACACAAGCGCGGATTAAAAACATCTCTGTCCACATGAAAACGCAAAACCACGCTATGATTGGCTGCCTGATTTCCACATGGGTCCCATCCACGCCACCGAAGCACGGAGGGATGCCATGGGCTCAGTGAAACCCTTCTACAAGTTTACTTTGGACTCAGTGACAGGTAAATGTATGGGGGCAGGGCCCAAGTGGACTGTAATAGCTTCACACACTTGCCTTACTATTTTGTATTATTGCATTCTGGCGCCTCTGTTCTGCAATACAATGAGATAACTGCACATGTCTCTGTATACATGTGATAAGCGCTGTTAGCAGAGTTATTAAAATCTACGTCCGCCATTGCATAGACTCGACTCATGTAAACAAAAGAGATAACGGCGCACAATCTGACGTCAAACAAAGGAGAGAACAGCGCACACTTTGACTTCACAAGCCGAAATCTCCGGTTTCACCATCTACACGACAACGCTGCAACCGGAGTTTCTAAAAATCTTCACCCTGACCGGAGTTTTCAAAAAAGTCAATTCCACACAAAGATGGATCTTTTTAGGCTGATTTCATCTGATTGGTAACTGTCTGATTGTGTCTTATTGTTGTAAATGAATTTATTGTTTAATATTTAAAAAACTATTCTATTTTAATTTAAGAAATTGACAAAAGATGATGTGTACATTTAATAAGGTTAGAAAAATGTGCTCTTGTGATGGTAAAAATGTCCCTGGAAATGAATTTGAATTCTATTTTTTTTTAAAGAAAAGTGTTAACGCAGAGCCCTGCTACCTTCTGTGGATTTTTTTAGAACTATATATATGAAACTGTGAATTGTGTCTAAAATGTAACTCAATGTTAATTTTTGTTTGTTGAACTGTTGCATAAAATCAGTATCACATTTCCAATCGTGCTGATGTTCAGAAAAACAGCACTCTTACGACATAAGTCTAAAAAGATATGAAAAGTCATCCAGATGTTATCCTCATATCTTGATATTTTGGGGGAATTCAAACTGCATCATAATCACGCAGTGAAAGCGTGCACTCTTAAAGCGCACGTGCAGGAGTTTATCTAAACGCTCCACAAACATCCAGCAGAAGCTGTTTATCCACCCAACAGATCAAACCACATTTCTGTGCAGATAACACAAAGAAGAAACCATCGCAGCATCCATGACCCCCAAACCAGTGAAGAACATGTATAATGTTTGCCTGCATTACAACAAAATGAGAGAAATCTGAATTTGGTTGCCAGAGAGATGAAGTATTTCGAGTGAAATACTCGAGTTTATAACAAGAACTCGTTTTTTTGATCGCAGACTTTGGTATTTTGTCAAATCTGAGTAAAACAGTTCTTTTTGAAAGTTAAACGTGAGTTGGTCTTTTCTTCTGAAGAAACTGAGAAGTGTCGAGGCCTGGATCAATGTTTCCTGAATGTTCAAGCATGATGAGCTTACACAACAATCCTCATAGTTTAACTCTATACTATGTTTGCTATATAACCATAACAAGACTTATTTATCCACTCCATGTCGGGGCTTTTGTATTCCTTACTGTAAGCTACAGAAATTGCACACATTAGGCCTACTCATCTTTCATTATTAATATTCTAACATTTTATAAATATTGCAAAGTCATCAAAACTGACTCGTGTCATTAAACCAAATTAATTTGTGACCAAAAAATGTGACAAATAAATCTAAATGATCTATAATATAAATGATATATATTTAGCTATAAGCAACCCAATTGGTGTAGTTCTGTAATATTACTTCCCTTGTGTAACGAGATTGTCTTAATTATGAATTATATTGCATTTTTATTATGTATTTTATGCTTTTTGCGAGTGCTCAGTCTCACAGTCTGTGATTTAGTCAGCTTGTTAATTGTTCCAGC
This sequence comes from Gobio gobio, assembly GCF_949357685.1. Taxonomy (NCBI): domain Eukaryota; kingdom Metazoa; phylum Chordata; class Actinopteri; order Cypriniformes; family Gobionidae; genus Gobio; species Gobio gobio. The sequence goes on from NC_137120.1 coordinate 3,739,450, forward strand.
GAACTGTTGCATAAAAGTATTATGTAAATAAATAAACATAAATAAACTGCGAAAAAAATAGCACAACAGAACTCAAATCAATGTTTACAAAAAGCAACCGCCCCGTCCCCTCTTTTTTTTTGGACAGTGCGCACCAGTATTGAGTTCTCTTTTGCATCTTATCATGCTTCAATCATAACATTATGACCAACTTCCTAATATTGTGTTGTTCCCCCTTTTGCTGCCAAAACAGCCCTGACCCATCGAGGTGTAAACTTCCATCCATTTAGCCCAAAAAACGGATGCTAATGGCTTGGTCAAAAGGAATTCTGCGTGTAAGCCTTTTCAGCCTTTCGGTGAAGTTCTCTTAATTTATTGATATCTCATTTTAGATCTGACTCAATTAATATTTTTATCTGACTCCAATTTTATGTGACTCCATCAGTGTTGGGCACGTTACTTTAAAAAAGTAATTAGTTATAGTTACTAGTTACTTCTTACAAATAGTAACTGAGTTAGTAACTGAGTTACATCATTATAAAAGTAACTAATTACCAGGGAAAGTAACTAATGTGTTACTTTTTTTTTTTCTTCAAATGTTCAAATATGTCAAATAACTTGGATGCCCCCAATATTAAATATGTTAAATGAATGAATTGGACACTAAATAGAATAAATTCTTATTATAAAACATTGCACATTAATGTACACGATTGTAATGTTGCTGTGGGACAATGTGAGAGACACCTATCAAATTCAATATATTATTGTAAATATTATCAGTAGACCTACTATAGTGTAAATATAGTGTAAATAGTATCAGTACTTCTTTACTACTCCTCTGGCAGTGGAGCTCACGTTATCACCTGGGTTTTTAGCCACTAATGTTGTGGCTGTGATGACGTGAGTTCCCTTTCGAAAGGGAACTCGCGCTGCGTCAGCTTGACGCTACGGGGAACGCCTCCAGCGTGACTGGTGCCTGAAATCACAATGAAAAAACTTCAATCCTATTGACCGGCGACAGCCTATGATGTCATCAAGGTGCGACCAGGAAGTATATAAGGGCGCCTTGCCAGCATGACAGTATCTCTTCGTCTTCAGGGACTGTTTTGCCTGTCTTCACGTGAAACGTCTACAAGAAGGATAACAATGAAGTGTGCTGAGAACGCCACTTCTGCAGGTGTGTTTTGAATGTGTATCTTGCGCTTTGGATACACACACACTTTGCGTTTACTGTCTGGGAGAAGAGCATGCATGAGAGGTTTGCGAACCTCTTGTGAAAGTATTTGTGAGCGTTGTCCTCTGGAAACGCTCCACTCTCGATGGGACCTCTTCTCGAGGGGAGAGGTTTCAGCATCTGGGAAAGACCACGCTCAAGCTGAGGCTGAGCGGCGTCTGAAATGCGCTTCCCAGATGGATCTGGCTCGTCGCTTGGAGATAGTTATGGTTCTTGAGGACGATCCAGATCGCGAGAGGCTCGAGCAGAGGATGGGTGAGTCAGTTAAAGATGCTGAAGTTTTTCAAACCATCCTGTCCCATGTACGGGGAGTTGCTGGAAGTCATGGAACGCGCTGCGGGTAGACTGCAGCTGCCTTGCGGCGCGTGAGGAGAAAGGCTGAGCGTCCAAACAGTTCGGACGATCGGTTTCTCTCCGCCCATGACCTCCCAACTCCTGGGAGTCTTCCATTCTTTCCAGATCTCCATCAGCAGATCTCGAGGGAATGGAAGAAACCATACTCAGCCCCGCATCTGTCGACATCGGCGAGCTAGATGTCGCTGATGTCGAGGGACTGCCTGGCTGGGTATGTGTCGAAGCCGCCCGTGGACGAGATGTTATGTTTATCTCGCCTCTGGGCGGCCGGCGACACTGTGGCTCCCACCCTGCCGGTCTAAACGCCTGAATGGCAGGGCGTACATGTCAGTGGGTCACGCTGCGGCGGCTTTGCACACCACAGCTGTGTTGCAGGCTTACCAGGCAGACCTGCTGAGGGACCTCGATCAGGGGGAGGGACCCCCTGAGGCGGTAGTCGAGTCGCGCTGGACCGCGGTTTTCGCTCTCCGGGCCACCGTACAGATAGCGCCGATGGCGGCAACGGTGGCCACGGAGAGACATCTGTGGTTAAACCGTTTGGACATCAGGGAGAAGGAAAAAATCCTTTCTCTCTGATGCCCCGGTTTCGCCATCTGAACTTTTCGGCACCTCCGTAGAGGCGGTGGTGGGAAAGTTCGGAGAGGCGAAGGCGCGCTCGGCGGCATTCAGGACATGCATTCCGCTGAGGTCCGGGACCGTGCCCAGGCAGTCGGGTGTCCCCGGCCCGTCCCAGTCTGAGGGCTGGAGACAGGAATAGCGAGCCAGCGTCGCCTCTCGTGCGCCCCGCCGCGGAGGACTGGGGGCGCAGGGGAGGCGGGACACCCGCGACAGGAAGAGGAAGGAAGCCGGGGCTGGTAACCGGAACCAGCGCAGGCAGCAGACTCCACCCCCCGAGGAGCGCGGAGATGAACGCTGCCTTTTTCCCTTCCACTGGTTTTTCCCCCGGGCGCTTTTACATCAGGCCGGTGGCCTATGATGAGCAGAAAATGTAAGATTCTGCCGGCTCGCCTGGCTAGTTTGGTGAAAGCGCCCCCCTCAGGATGGCGGGCGGATACGAGCTCGATGGCTGGGTTGAAGCACCGCGAGGAGCGATTGGTAAGTCCCCCTCTATGAGGGCGAAACATTTTCAAAACTATGTTTTTCAGGACTTTTTGACCGTCGCTCCCCTGAGGGGTTGCTTGGGAAAATTTTGGATCATCGAGGGATTTCGCAGGGCCTGCAGCTCCCCGTGAGTAAGCTAAGAACGATCTTCTTTGCAACATTATGTGGTTGTCTGTGAATGCCTCACTTTTGCTAGTAGAGTCTTGCTGCCTCTCCGTGTTATTTTTCTCACTATGTGGGTGTTTAATTTGCGCTCTTGCCCAAGGGCTTGTAGTGTAGAGGGCTAGCTGTGTTTTCCTAGCGTAAAAGTGGGAAGTAGCTGAAGACCGGGTACGCGCTAATGCGCGAGCTGTAGTAAGATCTGCGCCCAGCTCTGCGGGGCTTTGGGAAAAGGGGTTTCGGGGCCTCAGTGTGTTATATTAGAGGTAATAATATTTCTTTCCCGAGCCCTGAGTAGATCTAGTGCGGTATGCCGCACCACTTGGCCTAGGCTTTGTCAAGGATGGGGGCGTTCCCTTTTAATGAAGGTTGTTCGCCCCTGGCCTGTCCTTTGATATGAGAACATGGCGTGGTTTATGCATCCTTGTTTCAGCCTTCTCTTGTTACAGAGTCGTCCGGCCAAGGCCCGCCCCCTTCTCTGCGTTCTGGGGTTACGAGTAACGCAGTCGGGGTGTTGCAGCAGACAGCGACTTTGCCAGTGGTCGTGGGGCGGAGTGAAGCGTCTTTCGCTGGTTTTGCGATCAGACTTTATCTGCCGTTTCCGCCTTTCAGAGCTTGGTGGCCGCCATCTTTTGGCGGCCCCCGGCCTCTTCCTGGAGGATGTTCGGCCGGTGGGTTCTATATTTTCTAAAAAGAAAAGGTATTGTTTCACCCTTGCTCTATGTCTCTGCTCCACCTCCTTTAGGGCTCGGGTTGAACTGAACATCGGATAAACCTCTGTGAAGGTTCTGGTCGGATGCTCCCCTGAGGCCCGAGCATTACCAATGGCTGACGCCCTCGCACTTATGGTTGGCCGCTGCATGGAAAGTAAGACAGCCGCCCCGAGGCAGGTGACGTAAGTTGTACTCCCCTCGCTTTAGAGGGTCTTTGTTTAAGCACTTTCGCTGAGTACACTGCTGTTGGCAATGTGATTAGGTCCATGTTTGTAGGCGCTGCCCGAGAGACTGCGCCGTCCTAGGGGCCCTAGGACACGGCGATGCAAGTTGTCCCTAGCTGCCTCTGGGATGGAGCCAGCCCAGGTGCGGGCATAGGAGCCAGCTGGTTGTTAGTAGCCAGCTTCGGCAGTCTGGGCAGTTGGACTTCAGAACAGGTAGTAGGCATCAACCGGCCTCCCTGCAAGGAAGTCTCGACGCCGTGGCCCACGAGTGGGCCCTGGAGGCTCTTCTCCACTGGTGTCGACGTCAGCAGTAACCTCGTCAGCTACTCTCCTTGGGGATGAGTTCCCAGGTGTGAACTGGATTTCCAGGCTTTGTCAGCAGCAGACAGCTGCCGCCAGCCCAGGCGCAGCAGCCAGCCTTCTTAAGGCCGCCCTGAGGGGTAGGCTCCCGGTTTGGTTTACCTTTACTCAGATGGTAGGCCCGATTGGCCTCCCTGAGGGCCTGCTGTGGTCAGCAGGCGCTGCCTGGTCTCCCCCGAGGGGGCACGACTGGCATTGAGTCCCTCGATGGCTGGTATAAGCTGCTAGTAGGCGCTGTATGGCTAGCACGAGTGCTAGTAGGTAGTAGGCCTCAACCGGCCTCCCCTAATGCAGCCGCTGGGGCGGTGACCATGAAGTGCCATGAGTAGCACATTATGGCTTGGGCGGCTCGCTCTGCTATCAGGTAGAGGCATTGCGCCTCCCTGAAATCGTTCCCCGGTCCCCAGGTTTGGTAACGGATCGTAGCACGGGATGCTATCAGGCAAAGCTGCACGGGGCTTCCCTGTGGGATTCGCTTGGAGTAGTAGGCCCCACGTGGCCTCCTCTGAGGGCACGCTCCTGTCTCGTGGTCTCTGGATAGGTCCAGTCACTGAGCAGAGGGCTGTGATGGAGAAATGCCCGGCATTGTTGCAGGTGGTAGGCCCGTTAGGCCTCCCTGATGATGCGAGTCCCTATCTTCCCTGCTACCTCGAGGGCTAGCACGACTGCGATCAGGTTTCAGGCCCGTTTGGCCTTCCTGAGGGCGAGCTCCGCTGTTGGACACGCGAGCAGTCGGCAAGGGTTACCAGGTGGAGGCTCCTCTCGGCCTCCATGGGGAACGAGTTCCCCTGGCGGGAACGCACAACTGGCTTTACGCTGACAGCTAGTGGTCACCCGCTATCAGGCGCCGGTCTCTGGCCGTTCGCGAGACCTGGAGGCGGTGTTCTTACCCTAGCACGACGAAACTTACTGCTGCTATGCGGTCCCCACGGGAGGGGACTTTCATAGTTTGCCTACTGCATGGTTACCTACCAGGCAGGCTTATGAGCTCCTCTCGATTGAGGGTCTACTATGAGCTTACGGCCGCTTGGCGCTGGTTAAGGGTTGTAGGCCCCTCGGGGCCTCCCTGGCATAATCAGCCTGTAAGGCCTCTGGCCTCCTAAGCACGTTTTAAAGTAGGTGCTTGGTAGATCCGAGGATCGAGCGGCTAAACTCCCCTCGCTAGCAAGGGTTATATAGCACTTCGCTGAGAGCTGCTCTCCGGGATAACCCGTCTCTGAGATCTGGCTAGTGGATGTCACTGCCTTTTTTGCAGCACCCTAGCGGGATGCCTCTTCGGAGGCGAGTACCAGAGGCTCTGTACTGTACAGACAGGGTTGACCGTATTACGTGTCCCATAACAGACTGGGTCACCTGGTCAGGTCTCCCTGGTGGCATTCGGTGAGAACCTCCCGAATAGTGACTGGCATAGGGTTCCCTCGTAGTTCCCTTGCCACGTTCCCTTAAAGGAACCCCTTCTAAGTCGAATGGGCTGGTTCCAGGCCTTCGAGCAGGGCCTGGGAAGGACCTCATGTGTGTGAAGGTTCCTTCTTGGGCGATAGCTTGGGCTATGACCGTAGGGAGCGCTGTCACTGACAGCCTAATGTGACCAGAAGGGGAGTGGTTCAGGCATCTCAGTAGAATTTGCTTGTCTTGACAGTTGTCACTGCCAGTGGGCATGCACTCCCGTCGGCATGGCGGCGTTGGTATATCGTTCCCCGTAGCGTCAAGCTGACGCAGCGCGAGTTCCCTTTCGAAAGGGAACGTCTCAGGTTACGAATGTAACCATTGTTCCCTGAGAACAGGGAACGAGACGCTGTGTCGCTGTGCCATGCCGCAGGGCCTGCCTGCCGAAAACAGTCCCTTCAGACGAAGAGATACTGTCATGCTGGCAAGGCGCCCTTATATACTTCCTGGTCGCACCTTGATGACATCATAGGCTGTCGCCGGTCAATAGGATTGAAGTTTTTTCATTGTGATTTCAGGCACCAGTCACGCTGGAGGCGTTCCCCGTAGCGTCAAGCTGACGCAGCGTCTCGTTCCCTGTTCTCAGGGAACAATGGTTACATTCGTAACCTGAGACGGCTTCATTAGATTAGAAATAGAACTACTTGCCACCGACGTGGATAGACTCTTTCTTCCTGGGCATAAGCTGCACGTTACATAAACATATCTTACCTTTCACCTCAACGAGGGAAAAGTAGCGTTTATACTTTCAGTTTGCGAAAGCTACCTTTTTTGAAGTCGTTGGACTGTGCATATGCGTGTGCGTCATAGGTGTGTGTGTGTGAACTCAACCTATCAACCTCAACCTTGTCTCCCACCCACCAATCATCATCAGTTATGTGTACCACCCAACCCAACCCCCAACACGCATGGCTGGCGCGCACACACACACACACACACACACACTCGTTGCAGGTCCGACTGACAGAGAGCCTGTTCGGATGAAAACCGCTTCAATGAGCTCAATTATAGTAACGCCGCATTTTTTTCCTCAGTAACGCTAACGGCGTTGTAACGGAAGAAACAGTAATTCGTTTGATTACTCGTTACTGAAAAAAGTAATTCCGTTAGTAACGGCGTTTGTCTATAACGCCATTATTCCCAACACTGGACTCCATAAAGTGTGTTACGTTTAGAGTTTATCAGCTGATTTTAAGATTAGTTGCGATTTTAATTTAGATCATTGATTTTCTTTGTATCTTCCTAGTTTTCATATTCGTTCATCGAGAGACCCAATATCGCAGAGAGACAGACGCATTCGGTTCGCGCACTCACGGGCACAAAATGTTTACTTCTGTAATTAGTCAGAGGATGCAGAGTGAATATTTTACCTTTAAGTGGTTGCACATGCTCACTCAACAAAAAGTGTAATTTTAATAATATTCACGAACTGCAACTTGCCAATCCAGCGACAGTCCGAAATCGGAATATCGCGCACGCTGCGCCCCATGCTTCAGTCGTGGCGTCATCGGTGTGATCTATAATAACCCTAGATATTGCGGTAATAAAGGAGTATACATCGATCCATACTAGAATAATGATTTCAGAATCATACAAGATAAATCAAGATTAACATTTATTTTGGCCAGACAGGAAAAGTAAATAAGTAAACAAGAATCCATGGTACACAACTGATCAGCGTAAAAACATAAAACACAATTGCAAAGCAATATGAAAATAATTTAAAAGAGTCATCATGTCTGGCACAATACATGCAGTTTGGGTCAGTGTCTCAAAGACACTGACCCCACCACATGGGGGTTCTGACTACAGAATATTCCCCCCGAGAGTTAGGTTATCCAGCCTTAAATACTCCAACTAGAACAAAAGGGATGTAAATATTTGCAACACACCCACCTGGTTTTGGGGGAGTGGATCAAATTCCTCAAAAGGAGGACTGAATTCTCATTAGTTTTCAATCTTTCTAATACTACTAGTGACTGCAGTGAAACGTCTCGGTTACGTATGTAACCCTCGTTCCCTGAAGGAGGGAACGGAGACGTACTTCGGAACTGACCGACGAATTGGGATCTGTTTCCAGAGACCGACCTACTTCGAGTGATTAAAACGAGCCAATGGACATTGGCATGCGGTTCACACATTCCACGCACCGCCCCGCAGCGCGGGTATAAATACGGAAGTGGAATACCGCATCATTGCTTTTCAACTGAGGAGCCGAGATAAGTGACTCGGCCTTCAGCTGAAGCACAGCACCTGGCGACGGGACGTACGTCTCCGTTCCCTCCTTCAGGGAACGAGGGTTACATACGTAACCGAGACGTTCCCTTTCAGTCGGTCACGTTCGACGTACGACGGAACTGACCGACGAATTGGGATCCCTACCAACACGCCAGGAGGCTGGCCCTTCCAGCATCCTGCCTGAGCTCACTGGACCACTCCTATGTTAGAGTGGGAGTCAGGGCTCCGGGCAGGGAAGGACAGTCACTGCTGTTCCTGCAAGACCCACTCAGTGTGACTATTGGATAACGCTGGGAAAGCATGCCCGTCTCGGGAGATGGTACGCTGCGGAGCCACGTCCTTCAATGGAAGGAGAGGTGGAATACACATAAGGACTAACCTAACAGGGTAGTGCAACAAATGGCAGTCTCTGGAGTGGACCCAACCTGGTTCCAGGGGGGGGAAGAACACACCCAGAAACGACAGAGGAAGCTCTGTCGAGGGAAAGACACGGGGCTAGGCGAGTAGGGTAGCTGGTACCGTGGAGAATACACATATGGGGTAGCCGAGAGGGGACCGCAACATATGGAACCCAGCCTACACACACGTTCCACAAGCATACGGGTGCAGGCCTGGCATCAGACGGCCGCCACGTCTGACACTGAAGGGGTGACGGAGGAACTCACAGGGTTAGCCGTTTCCGGGGAACACAACTGGAGCAGAATAGACGCACGTATCCGGCCCAGAGGGCGGGAGTGGCGTATGCAAGCCGACACTAGAACGGGCACTTAGCGCTGCTGGCGACTGGGGGCGAGAATGCGGGAAGATACCGGCTCTACACGGAGGCTATAAAATCTAGCGAACGTGTTAGGTGTCGCCCAGCCCGCAGCTCTACATATATCTGTCAGCGAGGCGCCTTGAGCCAACGCCCAGGAAGAAGCAACACTCCTTGTTGAGTGTGCTCGCAACCCGAACGGGCAAGGTACGTCTTGGGACTGGTAAGCCAAGACAATGGCATCCACTATCCAGTGGGCCAACCTCTGCTTGGAGACAGCCTTTCCCTTCTGCTGGCCTCCGTAACAGATGAAGAGCTGCTGTGAGGATCTGAAGCTCTGAGTCCGGTCAACGTAAGCGTGAAGAGCGCGGACGGGACAAAAAGCTAGTGCTGGGTCTGCCTCCTCCGAAGGCAGCGCTTGCAGGTTCACCACCTGGTCCCGTAAGGGAGTGGTAGGAACCTTGGGCACGTATCCAGGCTGGGGTCTCAGGACAACGTGAGAGCACAACGTTAATCGAACACCTTCGGGGGGTCTTCCTGGTGGGAAGAGCACCACTCGACGAACAGGTTCCACTTCAGAGAGTAGAGGCGCCTCATAGAGGGGGCTCTAGCTGAAGCGATGGTGTCTACCACTGCTTGTGGTAGGCCACCTAGAACCTCCGCGTCCCGTCCAGGGACCAGACATGGAGACATGGAGACATGGAGACATGGTCTGGACGCGGGTGCCATAGAGTGCCCTGCCCCTGAGAAAGCAGGTCCTTCCTCAGGGGGATCGGCCAGGGAGGGGCTGTCGCGAGGAGTGTGAGTTCTGGGAACCAGGTCCGGTTGGGCCAGTAGGGCGCAACTAACAAGACCTGCTCCTCGTCCTCCCTGACCTTGCACAGTGTCTGTGCGAGAAGGCTCACTGGGGGAAACGCATATTTGCGTAGGTCCCGGGGCCAGCTGTGCGCCAGTGCATTTGTGCCTAAGGTACCTCCGGTCAGGGAGAAGTACCACTGGCAATGGGTTGAGTCCGGAGAAGCGAACAGGTCTACCTGTGCAACTCCGAAGTGGACCCAAATCAGCTGGACGCTCCGGGGGTGGAGTCGCCATTTGCCCCGAGGTGTCGACTGGCGAGAGAGCTCGTCGGCTGTCTGGTTCAGCGCACCTGGGATGTTAATGGCACGAAGTGACCTCACAAACTTCTGACTCCACAGGAGGAGATGGCGGGCGAGCCGGAGCATGCAACGGGAGCATAGACCACCCTGACGGTTGATGTACGCAGCGGCCGCAGTGCTGTCCGAATCGACCAGTACGTGCTTGCCCCGAAGCGGCTTCTTGAACCGGGCCAGGGCAAGACGTACCGCCAGTAACTCTAGGCAATTGATATGCCAACGCAGTTGGGGCCCCGTCCACAGATCCAAAACTGCGTGCCCGTTGTACGTGGCCCCGCAGCCCGTGGATGAGGCATCAGTGAAAACCACAGCATGCCTCGACACCTGTTCTAGGGACACTCCGGCCCGGAGAAACGAGGGGTCTGACCACGGACTGAAGGTTTGGCGACAGTAAGGAGTAACAAAGACCCGGTACTGACCGCTCTGCCACGCCCATCTCGGGACTCGGTCGTGCAACCAGCGTTGAAGTGATCTCATATGAAGCAATCCGAGCGGCGTTACCGCGGCTGCAGATGCCATATGCCCCAGGAGCCTCTGAAAGAATTTCAGTGGGACCGCTGTCCTGCCTTTGAACGTATTCAAGCAGTTCAACACTGACCAGACGCGCTCTGGAGTGAGGTGCGCTGTCCGGCTGACCGAATCCAGCTCCATACCGAGATAAGAGATCCTCTGCTCGGGGCAGAGTTTGCTCTTCTCTCGGTTGACCCGAAGTCCCAACGGGCTGAGGTGACTGAGCACCATGTCCCTGTGTTCGCACAACTGCTCCCGAGACTGGGCGAGTCTAAGCCAGTCGTCGCGATAGTTGAGTAAGCGAACGCCGTGTTCTCTGAGTGGAACAATGGCTGCCTCGACGACCTTCGTGAAGACGCGAGGCGACAGGGACAGCCCGAAGGGCAAGACTTTGTACTGATATGCCTTCCCCTCGAACGCAAAGCGTAGGAACGGTCTGTGTCGAGGAAGGATAGAGACATGAAAGTACCCGTCCTTCAGGTCGATTGCTGCGAACCAATCTCGGGGACGGATGCATTGGAAAATGCGTTTCTGCGTTAACATTTTGAACGGGAGCTTGTGCAGGGCCCGATTCAGAATGTGCAGGTCCAAGATTGGCCTTAACCCACCCCCTTTCTTGGGTACAATGAAGTAGGGGCTGTAGAACCCCGACCTCATATCGGCAGGAAGAACCGGCTTGATCGTGCCCTTCGCCAGCAGGACATCGATCTCGGACCACAAGACATGGGCATCGCTGCTCCGCACGGAGGTGAAGAGGATGCCCCTGTACTTGGGAGGCCGGCGTGCGAATTGAATCGCAAAGCAGAGTCTGATGGTACGGATGAGCCAGCGAGACGGCCTGGGGAGACCTAACCAGGCCCCCAGAGACTGAACTAGCGGGACCAACGGCACCACAGACGTAACCGGGGTGAGGCAGCAAGGTGGAGTATTCAGACCCGACTCGGGAGGCCCGGAGGCGGCCCGGAGTGTTGCCTGAATACTCCAGGTGGGGCAGAGAGTGGGTGAGAAGGCCCGGGGGCGTCCTCGGTGCCCAATCTGCTGCCCCCTGGCGAGGGGTGAGAGGGGAGGAAAGGAGTGGCAAGGCCCGGGGGCGTCGCACACTGCCAACCTGTCCCTCTCTGGGCTCAGGGAGGGAAGAACTGCTCTGAGAATGTGGGTACCGAAACCAAAAAAATATTCTCCCCCCGGTCCTCCTCCGGGGGAGGGAGGGGTGCGGACACCGTCTCCCCGAGCAATTCCTCTCTCGCTGGGCTGCCCGTTTCAGGGTCGCTTGCCCTTGTGCTTGCTAGCAGGCTCGCGGGACCCTGGATGGGTTGGGCACCTCCCTTGCGCCCGGCCACCTGCTGCCTGGGTGGAGGCGGACGCAGGGTGGCGCCCTCGGCGACAAGCAGATGGAGGTGCTGCGGCCGACGACTGGGTGTAGGCAGCAGCTGGTCGTCGGGGCAGGTTTTTTTTTTTTTTTTTTTTTTATTTATTTTTAATTTTTAATTTTTTAGCCACCTCCGTCCGCTTCTGGGCCACCAAGAACTGCTGGGCGAAGTTCTTGTTGGCGTCGCCGAAGAGGCCAGCCTGACAGACAGGGGCGATGAGGAACCGAACTTCGTCGGGCTCACGCATATCTGCCAGGTTTAGCCCCAGCTTCCTGGACCACTGGTGTGGACGTCGCCTGACCCAGGGAGCGTGCAGTGACTTTCGTCACTCCGGAGAGCGAGGTCCATCACCGCACGCAGTTCCTGCATAACCCCTGGGTCGGGACTACCCTCATGCATGCAGGACAGAGGGCAGTGAGAGAGGGAAAAACTTATACAGGTTATGGCCCTTTTGGTGTTCCATATTTTGACACCAAATAGTTCCATGCTGTTAAATTTTTCGAATGCACATCCGGGAAGCCACCCCGGAAAGCATTGCTGTCAACTCTGAATCTGATTCAGCATGAGCACACACCATTATAGTGGGAAACTCAGCATTATCATTTCCAGCGCATAACAGCCCTCTCCCCGATGCAGCAATTGACATCTGTCCTCCGCCAAATGAAACGCTAGATCCCCTTTTTTTTTTTTTTTTTTTAAAGGACCAGCAATCCCATCTGTAAGCTACCAGCAGGCATGTGAGACAATGAGCGTGGCCGTCAGACTTGACGGCACACGGCGCACTGAACAATCCAGCCCCTATGAAAGAGCAAGGTGAACAACGCGCCGACGTGGTCATGTTCTCGTGAGAGAACATGAACCACCCACAAACAAAGTCTCAGCACGCTCGTGATGCGATAGAGGAGTGGGGGCCCGAAGAGATGTACTCGGCGGGGAAGCCCCACTGTAATCCTCAGGTCACCAGCGCTTATTAGCCAAAGTAATCCTTTTCTGGAGCCCCAGAAAAGAAACTAGATCGGGGAATAAGTGAAGGGACTCAACCCCGTTTGAGGTTTCATAGTCTCGACCGCGCATCAGAGCGCCGAGTGACGCGCTGGGTTGCCGTGACAACCCCCGCTATCAGCCGGCGCGAGACGGCACACGGTGCGCTGAACGCTCAGCCCTTACGAGAAAGGTGAGACGAACAACGCGCCGACGTGACCATGCTCTCCTGAGAGAGCATGGATCACCCACGAAAGCAATCTTACATGTTTATATGCGAGAGAGATCGTGGCCGTCAAATGAGGACAGGAAACAACTGCATCCAGAAACACACGGTTTGAGTGACATCTTGAAAAGGACGCAGGTCAAACCGTGTTGCTCTTTTAGAAGGAAATACTCTTTTAGAAGTGCTGAAGCACTCGGGGAGATGGCCGCGGCTCACAGCAGTCCGATTGCAAGCCTGCGTGTGAGCACTCAAAGAACGGAAACGCCCAGCCAACCAACACAGGAACAAGTGTATGTTGCAGCGGCCACTCGCTGACTCGCGCCGTCACACCAACACCCAGGTAAGAGAGCGATCCTCCTCGAGACTCGTCTAAACACTCTTCGTAGAAACAGCTTGATACAGCAAACCGTTCGGCTCCGAAGTTAAAAAGCAATGATGCGGTATTCCACATCCGTATTTATACCCGCGCTGCGGGGCGGTGCGTGGAATGTGTGAACCGCATGCCAATGTCCATTGGCTCGTTTTAATCACTCGAAGTAGGTCGGTCTCTGGAAACAGATCCCAATTTGTCGGTCAGTTCCGTAGTACGTCGAACGTGACCGACTGAAAGGGAACTGAGACCATTTTACCATTCGCACTGAGACCTTTAAAAAGACATCAAACATGAAAGGGATAAAACAATAGATTTACAAGATACATCATCACTGGTATATCTGCATTTGGTGACTTGAAAACAGGGCAAGGAGAGGGCAAAATGGGGAGGGGGGAGAAATGTTTGTCAGGGTGTTGTCACACAGTTTCTGTGAGATCTTCTCTCAAGATTAGTGACTTTTATTGTTCAATTGCTGGGGTGTGTATCTCAGCTTTTGTCTTAGCACCAAAACCGATCCTTACAGAGGCATGGACTTCACTAGACCCCTGAAGGTGTGCTGTGGTGTCTGGCACCAAGATGTTAGCAGCAGATGCTTTAAGTCCTGTAAGTTGCAAGGTGGGTCCTCCATAGATCAAACTTATTTGTTCAGCACATCCCACATATGCTCGATTGGATTGAGATCTGGGGAATTTGGAGGCCAAGTCAACACCTCAAACTCGTTGTTGTGCTCCTCAAACCATTCCTGAAGCATTTGTGCTTTGTGGCGCAGCATTATCTGCTGAAAGAGCCACAGCCACCAGGGAATACCACGTTCGCACAGGGCCTCGCACCCCCCTTGCGATGGGCCAAGTGACACCATTGCATCTGACCAATCAGGAGTTGCACGGGGCAGTTCAAACCTCAGCGTCATTTCAGAATTTGTGAATGACGGATTTACGCTCCTACCTACTCCCATAAATACGGAAATAGCATCGAAACAAACAATGGTAAGTTAATGAAATTACACATTATATGGTTGAATAGTTGTGTTAAATGTTGAGATAGATGTTGCTTGCGTAGGATTTCTAGAAATTAGTGAACGTTGTGGCATGAAAAATGGTGTGATCATATTTGTATTAGGTATTTGTTCAGGTAAGACTAGCGCAAGTGACAAAATGTCAATTTTTAGACATACACTCAATACGTCTAGTAAGCCATACTTAGGGTAGTGTTTTTTTTTTTTTTTTACAAATAATGCTCTATAACGTAGGACAATAGTATTTAATAGTGCATTGAATGTTGCAACATGGTTGCATAACATAATACAGTGATCCAGTGGGAACCGTAAACCATTTATTGAAATAACCAAGCCATACATAATGAAATGTGTAATTTTGGTCAGTTTTATGACCTTATAACAGTTTTTAATATACTTAAATGGCATATATTGGTGTTTGTTTTTACTGTGAGCTTCATTGCTGCTAAAATAAGGGGTACCACCAGTATTTATAGTGCTATTTTTACTTAATGCATTATAACATATAGGACACTAGTACTCAATAGTGCATTGAATGTTGCCACAGGTTTGCAAAACATTATAAAGCGATCCAGTGGGAAACTTAAGCAATTTATCGTAATTTTGGTCATTAGGGGCCAAGCACCGAAGGTGTGAATCTTCTTCCTCTTCTTCCGCTCTTGAGTCTATGGCAGCCCATAGAACCGCTTGCGGGAAAGTTATGAAATTTGCCACAACGATAGAGAATAGTCCCAACTGTTACTATAGCAAATTTGGAGTCTCTAACTCAATCCTTCTAGCGCCACCACCTGTCCAAAGTTGCACTCATGTTTGGGCTAATAACTTTTGAACCCTAAGGGTTAGAAACAAAATTCTATTTTCCAGGGCCGGCCCGTGGCATAGGCGGAATAGGCAAATGCTAGGGGCGCCAATCATCCATAGGGGCACCAAAATGTATTACTGATACTATTTTATTAATATTAATTTAAAATATTACCAAATAAAGCGCAAAAAAAACGTAACTAAGTCCCCGCATCTTTCCGGTCCGCCTCATCAATCTCCCCCCGCCGATCTACTTGAAGTGCGTCAGAAATACAACGCGCAATCAGTTTATCGTTAGGGGAATTTGTTGTGTCGCGTCGCCTCTCGCCGCATCCAACGCAGACAAGGTTGCTTTCATTTTTTAGGGTGCTTGGCCGTTCGCGCCAGGTGTTGACACGGTGTAAGTTGCCTGATTATTTATGACGGATGGCCGAATTGAAGTGTCTAAAAAAAAGACAGAAGCCTCTGATGCAGGGAAGATAAGGGATACACTGCTCTTCTTACGTAGTAGGCTATTTGTGTCTTGTTTCTAGTCTAAATATCTAAAATTCATAAATCAAGGTTGAAGGTGCATTTACTAGATAAGTTAAATGACAGAAGATAGTTTTCTTGTTTTCTTGAAAATAAAATCAAAATGAAGTGAGTTTTTGCTTAAAACAAGCAAAATTATCTGCCAATGGAGTGGAAAAATAATCTTGTTTCTGATTGAAATCTTGTTTCTGTCCCACAGAATTAAGATTATTTTTCTCACCCCATTGGCAGATAATTTTGCTTGTTTTCTTGAAAATAAAATCAAAATGTAGTATGTCATTTTACTCATCTAGTAAATGCACCTTGATTTAAGAATTTTTAGATATTTGGACTGGAAACAAGAAAAAGATTCTAAATAAGAAGAGCATTTTTTGCTGTGTAAAGACAGAAGTAAAGGGATGTGGGCAAATTAGTTGAACAGTTAATGAACAGTTTATTTAATTGCATAGTAGTAAAATACTAATGTTTGCTAATTAATTCCAGTTATTTTTACCTTAAACTTTATGCAAGCAGCTGTTCTGGGTTCTCCAGAGGTCACAGCCAGTGTGATTTTGTAAAAAATAAATAATATAAAAATATTAAACGCATGTAATATCACTTTTTTAATAGCCTAATGTTTTTACTCTGCAGTTGTGCAGTTTTAAGGGGGTGTATAGCAATTTTAAAATGTATTTGCCGAAATTAGTAATGATATTTATATACAGGTTTATTTAAAATGGCAACATTTTATGTAAAATTCACATTAAATATCAAAATTTCTCAGTTGAATTCCTGGTGAAAGCATGAATGCTCATAGTTTAGTGGAAGATTGCTGCTATCTACTGGAAAACAAACACTTTTGCTAGTTCTCAATGAATAGTTTGTGCATGAATGTTGGATGCAATTACTCTTGCTATTTGTGTTTAGGCTGTAATGTGGCATAGGTGTAATATTTGTACAGTTTTACTATCATCAGCCTTTAACAAATAAAAAAATATCATGAACATAATGATGGGGTAGAATGGACTGGACATCATATAAAACAACAACAACAATAAAAATAAAACATCAATGCATTACAAAAATAAAACAGTGTTTCCACAACTTAGAATGATAATGTGTAGTGCTAAACCTTGATACAAGGGGCACCAAGTAAAATCTTGCCTAGGGCAGCAAATTGGTCAGGGCCGGCCCTGCTATTTTCCTCTGATTCCTCAGCTCAAGACGATTCAATGTAATTTTCCG
The DNA here is from genome assembly GCF_949357685.1 of Gobio gobio. NCBI lineage: Eukaryota > Metazoa > Chordata > Actinopteri > Cypriniformes > Gobionidae > Gobio > Gobio gobio. The sequence continues at coordinate 3,756,200 of NC_137120.1, forward strand.
TCATGAAAATTTTCCAGCCATTTTGAATTTTCCGAAAAACCTACTTTTGCGAACTCGTCGTAGTCGGTTTGTCCGATTTGCTCGAAAATTGAACCAGATCATTCAATTCAAGTTGATTTGTTAAATATTTTTCGATAAACTTGCGAACAAATTTTATGTAGCGGTTGCAAAAATACACTTAAGGCTACATCTCCGCAACGCTTTATCGTATTCAAACAAAACTTGGTACATGTCATCATCACAAGCATGACCTGAGGCAACATGCAATGTTTTGGTGCAGTGCCACCTACTGGTCCGGAGATACGAAAAAAAGCTATTTTCTGAACCGTTTGTTCAAAAAATATAAAAGTGGTCTCGTAAGATTCAAGATGGCATGCCGAGTCGTCTGATATAAAATTTTACCATATTGGCCATTTTGGCTGTCGGCCATTTTGAATAATGTGCTAAAGTGCTGTATTTTATGAACACATGAACGGATTGTTACGAAATTCGGTATGGGTCATCAACACGATGCCCTGAAGGAGCCTGATAAGATTCGAAACAGCGCCATCTAGTGGATACATTTTTTCCCAAATGCTTATAACTTTGGGTGTGGTTGACTTATTTTCATGGGAGTAACTTTTTTTAGCTCTTATAAAATGTTAGCTGATATCTTCGAAACCACTTGTCCGATCGAGACGAAACCAGCATCAGAAGTTCGAAAAAATAGGTCGATAGCTATATACTAATAGCCTGGCTCCGCCCTCCTGCGTACTTCCGCTCAATTTTCATTTACCTTCAGTACTACGTCTGGTACTGCTGTATATGCTTAGGTTTTCGCCCGAACAATTTTTTACCGGTCCAATCAGCGAACAGAGGGAGTGGCTGAGAGCAATGACATTGATGTCGTGCGCTAGTTTGAGTTGTGGCGAGGTGGAGGACCGAGCGATGCGTGATTGAGAATGAGACACACCGGTCTCGAGTCCTCTCATGAGGGAGCACGGAGGCATATAAGGACGAACGATACTGGTGAAGGACGAGAGAGGACTTGGCCTGGATTGAATAGAATGACAATGAATAGAATGGCCTGGAAGTTGTGTTTTGTTATGTTTGTGTGCGGCAGTCGTCCGTGAGGGGTTGTCGCTTTTACTTTCATTTTGTGTTTATTACTTGATTAAAAGTTGTTAAACGTTCGCCGGTTCCCGCCTCCTTCTTTCCTGAACAAACGAACTCCGTTACACGGAGCAAGAACAATCACTGCTGTACTGCTGATGTTGTGGTCCGGGAAAAGTCTTTTTCAGCTCGCTCCGTTAGTGGTGAAGGAGTTGGCTGAAGCCGTCCGTCTCCCACGACCCGCGAGAAAAACCCAGGCTGAATTAACTTACCGACTGCTTTTGACAAACACCAAGGTCGTGTGGTAATGTAATTGCTCTCCAAATCCACATCCCTGAGTTTTCAAGAATATATCACTTCAAAATTCACTGTTTATATCCTTTATAGACCCCTGCAGAGCACAGTGCGGTTGCGTGTGCTGTAATTTGCATTTCTAGACTTGTATTTCTTTAAATGCTGGCAAGTGTTTACAAGGGCAAAATATTTCATCACCGCTCAAAAAAATAAAAGAAGAAAAGCACATAAACATTTGAATTGGGCTGTTATTTACGGCAGCATTTATTCTTATCATGCCAAGCATATGGCATTTTACTTACAGCATACACAATCATGTTATGATTGCACGAGATATGCACCACGAGAGCAGCGCGTTCCGATCACAAAACTCTCCTCTCCACCGTGAATAAATAACAATCCGAATGCACAATGTTTTATCAGTAGGTGCGTTTACATGGAGCTGTCACGTTTAACACAAAGGAAAACTGGTGCGAGGACTCAAGTGCAGGAAAAATAGAAATTTATTATAAAATAAAACATAAACTCAAAACAAAACCCACGAGGGGGGAAAAAACATAACATAACAGAAAACTGAACATACCAGGGAATCACAGGGAACGGAGGACGTAGACATTACAACGTAACCACTTGAGCACATGGGAACTATATAAAGGGGAAGAAATCAGGAGGGAAGAGGTGGAGGAAATCAAACACTAATCAGATAACAAGGGGGAGGGATCAAACAATGACAGAGGCACATGGCCACACTAACAAAACCCACATGTGCACACAAGACAGGACAGGCATGTGACATAACCCCCTCTCTACGGAGCGGCTACCAGACGCTCCATCAGCCGAGGGCGGGGCAAGAAAGACAGACCAGGGAGGGACGGGAGGGACGGGAGGGACAGACGAAGAGGGACAGACCAGGGCGGCACGGGAGGAACGGACCAGGGCGGGACAGGAGGGACGGACCAGGGCGGGAAGGAAGGGACTGACCAGGGCGGGACGGACCAGGGCGGGACGGACCAGGGCGGGACGGGAGGGACTGACCAGGGCGGCACGGGAGGGACTGACCAGGGCGGCACGGGAGGGACTGACCAGGGCGGCACGGGAGGGACGGACCAGGGCGGCACGGGAGGGACGGACCAGGGCGGCACGGGAGGGACGGACCAGGGCGGCACGGGAGGGACTGACCAGGGCGGGACGGGAGGGACTGACCAGGGCGGGACGGGAGGGACTGACCAGGGCGGGACGGGAGGGACTGACCAGGGCGGGACGGGAGGGACAGACCAGGGCGGGACGGGAGGGACAGACAAGGGAGAAACAGAAAAGGAAGGGGAAAACAAGGGAGAGACGGGGATCACAAAAAGTTCAGGCGGCCGGGGGGGCCGGGGACACCAGCAGAGTTCAGACGGCCTGCAGAGTTCAGGCGGCCGGGACGGCCAGGGTGGCCAGCAGAGTTCAGGCGGCCGGGACGGCCGGGGTGGCCAGCAGAGTTCAGACGGCCGGGACGGCCGGGGTGGCCAGCAGAGTTCAGGCGGCCGGGACGGCCGGGGTGGCCAGCAGAGTTCAGGCGGCCGGGACGGCCGGGGTGGCCAGCAGAGTTCAGGCGGCCAGCAGAGTTCAGGCGGCCGGGACGGCCGGGGTGGCCAGCAGAGTTCAGGTGGCCAGCAGAGTTCAGGCGGACAGCAGAGTTCAGGCGGCGCAGGAAGAGCAGGGCGCCGGGGCGGCGCGGGGAGAGCAGGGCGCCGGGGCGGCGCGGGGAGAGCAGGGCGCCGGAGCGGCGCGGGAAGAGCAGGGCGCCGGGGCGGCGCGGGGAGAGCAGGGCGCCGGGGCGGCGCGGGGAGAGCAGGGCGCCGGGGCGGCACGGGGAGAGCAGGGCGCCGGGGCGGCGCGGGGAAAGCAGGGCGCCGGGGCGGCGCGGGGAGAGCAGGGCGCCGGGGCGGCGCGGGGAGAGCAGGGCGCCGGGGCGGCGCGGGGAGAGCAGGACGCCGGGGCGGCGCGGGGAGAGCAGGGCGCCGGGGCGGCGCGGGGAGAGCAGGGCGCCGGGGCGGCGCTGGGAGAGCAGGGCACCGGGGCGGCGCGGGGCGCCCGATCGGCACCTCCGGCACAGCAGAGTCCGCCATCCCTGATACCACCGGCACGGGGACCACCGGCACAGGAATCACCGGCACAGGGACCACCGGCACAGGGACCACCGGCACAGGGACCACCGGCACAGGGACCACCGGCACAGTTACGGAGCGTGCTTTCCCTCTCCTCCTCCGCTTACGGAGGCCAGGGACAGGATCCACCGGAAGTGGGTCCACCGGAGCTGAGACCACTGGAGTGGAGGCCACCGGAGCAGGGACCACCGGCACAGGGACCACCGGCACAGGAACCACCAGCACAGGGACCACCGGCACAGGGACCACCGGCACAGGGACCACCGGAACACGATCTACCGGAACAGGGATCACCGGAACACGGACCACCGGAGCAGGGACCACCGGAGCAGGGACCACCGGAGCAGGGACCACCGGAGCAGGGTCCACTGGAGCAGGGTCCACCGGAGCAGGGTCCACCGGAACACGATCCACCGGAACAGGGATCACCGAAACAGGGACCACCGGAACACGATCCACCGGGACAGGGACCACCGGGACACGATCCACCGGGATAGGGATCACCGGAACAGGGACCACCGGAACAGGGACCACCGGAACAGGGACCACCGGAACAGGGACCACCGGAACTGGGACCACCGGAACTGGGACCACCGGAACTCGATCATCCGGAACAGGGATCACCGGCCCTGGCATGGAGGGAATCTTTCTCCTCCTCCTCCGTTTCGGAACCCCTGAGCTCGGGACCACCGGAACAGGATCCACCAGAACTGGGACCACCGGAACAGGTTCCGCCGGCACAGTCACGGAAGGAGTCTTCCTTCTCCCCCGCTGTTTTCTAGAGAGAGTCGACGCTGCAGTCTCCTTGGAATTCACGGGGAGCCTAGTGGTCTCCTCCGTGATCTGAGCCCACAATGCAAAGCACTGGAAAATGTTCATACGAGGCGGAACTTTTTCCTGCTGAGTCCTCTGCATGGTGGTTACGTTCTGTCACGTTTAACACAAAGGAAAACTGGTGCGAGGACTCAAGTGCAGGAAAAATAGAAATTTATTATAAAATAAAACATAAACTCAAAACAAAACCCACGAGGGGGAAAAAAACATAACATAACAGAAAACTGAACATACCAGGGAATCACAGGGAACGGAGGACGTAGACATTACAACGTAACCACAAAGACTTGAGCACATGGGAACTATATAAAGGGGAAGAAATCAGGAGGGAAGAGGTGGAGGAAATCAAACACTAATCAGATAACAAGGGGGAGGGATCAAACAATGACAGAGGCACATGGCCACACTAACAAAACCCACATGTGCACACAAGACAGGACAGGCATGTGACAGGAGCACTGTAATCGGTTTAAAAGTCCAATCCGAATGAAAATGCTCCATATAAACACCTCAATCGGAATAAAAATGGCCAAACCGAATGAAATTATTATCGGTTTGAGAGGGGTGGGATAAACCTTTTCATGAACCGATCAAACGAAAAAATCCACCATGTAAACTAACTGATCCGATTACTTTGAGTGTACGTCTTTCTGTGACGTGATATACAGCGCGCGCCTCCTCAACTGAAGAGCGTGCGCCGCGCTCACACCAGGCTAATGTTGACAAGAGAGGAAAGTTATTTTTTCTGAGGTATTAAACTTTTTATTTCGTAACATGTTATGAACATGATGTTGGAATAATGACACAGACATAGCCTGGCTACACCATCTCATCTTGACAGCGTTTGTCCTAGGCTTCAACTGCGCCTGACAGAAGAATTAATTTTTCTGAGGTGATTCTTACACTTTACGACAAATAATAAATAGCTTTTATAAAACTGTATAAGTCCTGGTGTCCGTTGAGAGTTGCCATTTCAAGGGGGAACATTCAAGCTTCTGGAGAGGACGTGTCGACATTTCTCTGTTTCTCGTTAGTTAGCTATAAAAAAAGTTCAACAACTGCTTCAAATTGGTTAAGTAACATTACCCACAGTCTACTTTAATTACTTTTTTTAATATTTATACCTTTGTGATTATGGTATCTTTCCTTAATCATCTGAAATATCTATGTAGTACTAGTAATGATGCTGAGCACATCTTGAAAGCTTTCATTCATGTTTCACCATACATCCTATGTTTTTATTAATCATTTGAGTGCATTTTATTGTTAATTTTGTGTTTTTCAAAATAAATGAATTGAATTCATTTTGATTCCGCATTCATCATTCACAGCTGTTGAAATAGCCATTGTATAGGACATTAATTAGGTTAAACTACTGCATGTCCGCACACAGAAAAATAAATAAATATAAAAATTACCAACACAAAACTATTGATCCACGATACTAACGTTACGAATCTGAGGCGGCAGACAAACTGTGTGCGCATGTCACAAAATGATTCCGACTGAAAGTCAGCACATGTGAACATCAGATCGATTTAGATAACGTCTCATGTAAACAGTCCACCGAATCTTTCAATCGGAATGATTTGAATCAGAATGACAAAAAAGTGCGCATGTAAACGTGGCTACTGACACTGAGAGAATCAAATGCGAACGGCACGTGACATACTTCACGACCAAACATTAGCGATTGGTTATGCAGATCCAGAATGACTCTTGGCAGATCCAATAGTTTTAAACTTCAACAGAGTTCCCGCCTTCAAGGAAGTAAACGCTTGTCAATGGAGAGTGGCCAGACTCTATGTACTAATGAAATGTACGAGTCTAGTAAGACCAGGCTAATAATATGTCCCCTTTAATATTATTTCAAAACTCAGCATATTGTAAGTCTCTGGCGATTCCCACCCCTATAAACTACTAGTACACTCATAAGTTCACTTGTAGTAAAGATCTTTTGATGCTGATTTCATCTGACAGGTAACTTTCTGATTGTGTCTTATTGTTGTAACTGAATTTATTGTTTAATATTTAAAAAACTATTTTTCTATTTTAATTTAAGAAATTGACAAAAGATGATGCGTACATTTAATAAGGTTAGAAAAATGTGCTCTTGTGATGGTAAAAATGCCCCTGGAAATGAATCTGAAGGGGCAAATATCACCCAGTATTGGGAAAGTTACAGTCTGTTATTGATCAGAAAGATCCTAAATAGTATTTTTTTTTTCTTTTAAAGAAAAGTGTTAACGCAGAGCCCTGCTATCTTCTGTGGATTAGTTTAGAACTATATTTATGAAAAAGAGCTAAAACAGGCAATATTGTGCCTAAAATGTAACTCAATGTTAATTTTTGTTTGTTGAACTGTTGAAATAAAATCAGTATCACATTTGCAATCGTGCTGATGTTCAGAAAAACAGCACTCTTACGACATAAGTCTAAAAAGATATGAAAAGTCATCCAGATGTTATCCTCATATCTTGATATTTTGGGGGAATTCAAACTGCATCATAATCATGCAGTGAAAGCGTGCACTCTTAAAGCGCACGTGCAGGAGTTGATCTAAACGCTCCACAAACATCCAGCAGAAGCTGTTTATCCACCCAACAGATCAAACCACATTTCTGTGCAGATAACACAAAGAAGAAACCATCGCAGCATCCATGACCCCCAAACCAGTTAAGAACATTTATAATGTTTGCCTGCATTACAACAAAATGAGAGAAATCTGAATTTGGTTACCAGAGAGATGAAGTATTTCGAGTGAAATACTCGAATTTATAACAAGATCTCATTTTTTTGATCGCAGACTTTGGTATTTTGTCAAATCTGAGAAAAACAGCTCTTTTTGAAAGTTAAACGTGAGTTGGTCTTTTCTTCTGAAGAAACTGAGAAGTGTCGAGGCCTGGATCAATGTTTCCTGAATGTTCAAGCATGATGAGCTTACACAACAATCCTCATAGTTTAACTCTATACTGTGTTTGCTATATAACCATAACAAGATTTTGAAAAACATTCAACATCTTTAACAAGAGAAGAAAAAGCCTGTGAAGCGCCGACTCTTCTGATATAAAGATCATAGATTATTATTATTAGTTCATTTCATAAAGCAGTTATTCATGTGACGGACATAGGCCAGTAAGAGCTGTGTGTGTAAACCTCACTCCCCTGGCTCGAAGTAGGACTGGTCACATTCACTTAGGGGGGGGTCCTTACATTTTGTGCATTAATTATTGACAATAATTCATGTGACTCTGTATTTTTAGGCTGCTTTTCATTTATCTTTAATGTAAACGCCCCTGCATCTAAAGAGCACTAAAGAGTGCACGACAGCGTTTACTGAATGAATAGCTCTGATAACCCGTCACTCGAGTCGGAAGAGAAAGCTTCTTACTGACTTTGATGGGGTCATTTTCAAAACCTTTTTGAAATTGCACACATTTAGGCCTACTCATCTTTAATTGTTAATATTCTAACATTTTATAAATATTCCAGCGAACTGTTGCATAAAAGTATTATGTAAATAAATAAACATAAATAAATGGGGAAAAAAACAGCCAAACAGAACTAAATAGAGAACTCAAATCAATGTTTACAGAAAGCAACCGGCCGTCCCCTCTTTTTTGGACAGTGCGCTTCAACCGACAAAAAAAAATAATAATTTGCTAATTACAGAAAAGATAAGCTCAATTTAACCCCTGACCCGTCGAGGCATGGACTCCACTAGACCCCTGAAGGTGTGCTGTGGTATCTGGCACCAAGATGTTAGCAGCAGATCCTTAAAGTCCTGTAAGTTGCGAGGTGGGTCCTCCATGGATCAGACTTGTTTGTTCAGCACATCCCACAGATGCTCGATTGGATTGAGATCTGGGGAATTTGGAGGCCAAGTCAACACCTCAAACTCGTTGTTGTGCTCCTCAAACCATTCCTGAAGCATTTGTGCTTTGTGGCGGCGCATTATCTGCTGAAAGAGCCACAGCCACAGGGAAATACCGTTTCTATGAAAGGCTGGACATGGTCTCAACAATGCTTCGGTAGGTGGTACGTGTCAAAGTAACATCCACATGGATGGAGGACCCAAGGTTTCCCAGCAGAACATTGCCCAAAGGATCACTGCCTCTGCCGCCACGCCTTCTTCCCATAATGCACCTGGTGCCATGTGTTCATCAGGTAAGCCACACACACACACCCGGCCATCCACGTGATTCATCAGACCAGGCCACCTTCTTCCATTGCTCCGTGGTCCAGTTCTGATGCTCACGTGCCACTGTTGGTGCTTTGGGCGGGGTCAGGGGTCAGCATGGGCACCCTGACTGGTCAGCGGCTGTGCCGCCCCATACACAACAAACTGAGATGCTCTGTGTATTCTGACACCTTTCTATCAGAACCAGCATTAACTTCTTGAGCAGTTTGAGCTCCAGTAGCTCGTCTGTTTGATCGGACCACACGGGCCAGCCTTCGCTCTCCACGTGCATCAATGAGCCTCGGCCGCCCATGACCCTGTGGCCGGTTCTCCACTGGTCCTTCCTTGGAGCACTTTTGATAGAGATTGACCACTGCAGACCGGGAACACCCCACAAGAGCTGCAGTTTTGGAGATGCTCTGACCCAGTCATCTAGCCGTCACAATCTGGCCCTTGTCAAACTTGCTCAAATCCTTACGCTTGCCCATTTTTCCTGCTTCTAACACATCAACTCTGAGGACAAAATGTTCACTTCCTGCCTAATATATCCCACCCACTAACAGGTGATGAAGAGATCATCAGTGTTATTCACTTCAGCGGTCATAATGTTATGCCTGATCTGTGTATATATTTGTATGGTCCTGGAATGTGTTCAATATTTCACCAGTATTATCAACACCTTGACTTTTCACCGTTTGTGTCACTCTGCTTGTTTGTGTTTGTGCAACTTGCATCATTAAAACCCTTTATCGGGCGAAGAACCATATTTGGTAACTTAATCGCACATTCACAATAGCGTTTACATGCCTCTCCGTGAGCTTGTATAAGCACATGGATTTCTCCCAGCCAATCAACGGATATCAGTCTACATCACAGATAGTGACACCATTGCATCTGACCAATCAGGAGTTGCACGGGACAGTTCAAACCTCAGCGTCATTTCAGAATTTGTGAATGACGGATTTACACTCCTACCTACTCCCATAAATACGGAAATAGCATTGAAACGAACAATGGTAAGTTAATGAAACTCACACATTATATGGTTGAATAGTTGTGTTAAATGTTGAGATAGATGTTGTTTGCGTAGGATTTCTAGAAATTAGTGAACTTTGTGGCATGAAAAAGGGTGTGATCATATTTGTATTAGGTATTTGTTCAGGTAAGACTAGCGCAAGTGACAGAATGTCCATTTTTAGACATACACTCAATACGTCTAGTAAGCCATACTTAGCTTCTTGTTTTTTTTTTGTTTTTTGTTTTGTTTTTTTTACAAATAATGCTCTATATTATATAACATAGGACAATAGTATTTAATAGTGCATTGAATGTTGCAACATGGTTGCATAACATTATACAGTGATCCAGTGGGAAACGTAAACCATTTATTGAAATAACCAAGCCATACATAATGAAATGTGTAATTTTGGTCAGTTTTATGACCTTATAACAGTTTTTAATATACTTAAATGGCATATATGGGTGTTTGTTTTTACTGTGAGCTTCATTGCTGCTAAAATAAGGGGTACCACCAGTATTTATAGCGCTATTTTTCACTTAATGCATTATAACATATAGGACACTAGTACTCAATAGTGCATTTAAAGTTGCCACAGGTTTGCATAACATTATACAGCGATCCAGTGGGAAACTTAAGCCATTTATCGAAATGATCAAGCCATAAATAGTGAAATATGTGTAATTTTGGTCATTAGGGGCCAAGCACCGAAGGTGCGAATCTTCTTCTTCTTCGGCTCTTGAGTCTATGGCAGCCCATAGAACCGCTTGCGGGAAAGTTATGAAATTTGCCACAACGATAGAGGATGGTCCCAACTATAGTTACTATAGCAAATTTGGAGTCTCTAACTCAATCCTTCTAGCGCCACCACCTGTCCAAAGTTGCACTCATGTTTGGGCTAATAACTTTTGAACCCTAAGGGTTAGAAACAAAATTCTATTTTCCTCTGATTCCTCGGCTCAAGACGATTCAATGTAATTTTCCGTCATGAAAATTTTCCAGCCATTTAGAATTTTCCGAAAAACCTACTTTTGCGAACTCGTCATAGACGGTTTGTCCGATTTGCTCGAAAATTGAACCAGATCATTCAATTCAAGTTGATTTGTTAAATCGTTTTCGATAAACTTGCGAACATATTTTATGTAGCGGTTGCAAAAATACACTTAAGGCTACATCTCCGCAACGCTTTATCGTATTCAAACAAAACTTGGTACATGTCATCACAAGCATGACCTGAGGCAACATGGAATGCTTTGGTGCACTGCCACCTACTGGTCCGGAGATATGAAAAATGGCTATTTTTTTAACTGGTTTGGCTATTTTCTGAACCGGAGACGTACGTCGGATGTACCGGCGAATTGGGATCACTTCTGGGAGCCCCTATCAGCTTCGAGCTATATAGAACTGGCCAATGAACATTGCCGTGCGAGATTTGCATCTCACTCTCCGTCCCGCGCCGCGGGTATAAACAGGAAGCGAGAGCGAATGCACACTGTTTTTCACTGAGGAGCCGAACCTAGTGACTCGGCCATGCAGTGATGGTACAGCAACTGTGGCGACGGGACCTTCAGGGAACGAGGGTTACCATACATAACCGAGACGTTCCCTTTCAGTCGGTCACGTTCGACGTACGTTGGACGTACCGACAAATTGGGATCCCTTTGGAAAACGCCACAGTTACTACCACTTCCAGCACTGAGTGCGTTCCCACAGCCGGCGCCCCCTGCTGGCGAAGGGAGAGGCGCCTGAGGGTGGCAAGGCATGGGAGCGTCGACTGAAAGGGAACATGAAATTTCCCTTGACTACAATGCAGTATTATGATAGAAAATGCTATACTTTACAAATTAATTGGTGTATCATTATGAAATTTGGTATGTGCCATCAGCACCATGCCTTTAAGGTACTTAAAAGGTTTCAAAACAGCATCGCCATGTGGTTCATATTTATAATGAAAAGGCCTCTTGAGGCTATATCTCTGCAATGACATATTGACACTATATTGACACCCTGCTTTGATTTATTAACACCAAACTTTGCATGTGTCATTGTTCCCTTATTCTGACCACCCCACATCAATTTTGTAACTGTGCCACCTATTGGTTGAAAGTGATAAATCATTAAATCATTATTATTGACGGTATTTATCATCTTACAGCTATTTTGCCTAAAATCACCTTAAATGTCTTTAATTGCTCATCTTTGCAGTTGGTCTGACACTCCCAGCCAAGCTGGCATGTCTTTTCTTCTTCTTTGTGCTTGACCCCGATAATGGCTGCTTGCAGCTATATTTTTATTTATTATTATTACAAGTATTACTACTAACCCAGTTTATATTATTATGGCATATATTGGTTTTTACTGTGAGTCTTATTACTGCTAAAATAAGTGGTACCACCTGTACTTAGTGCTATTTTTCACTCATTATTATATATTTGCAATTTATATGTCAATATTCTTTGTTTTCAGTAGATCTGCACCTCACTGTTACTGTGCACTGTTACTCTACACCACAGTTCCTCAAATCTTACCCTGGAGGTCCAATGCCCTGCAGAGTTTAGCTCCAACCCTAATCAAACTCACTTACCTGTAGTTTTCTAATGAACCTGAAGACATTGATTAGCATGTTCAGGTGTGTTTGATTTGAGGAACCCTTCTCCACACCAACCACCACTAGTCACGTAGCCTATGTTTGTTCAAAGAGAGGGATGGCATATTTCATTGTCTAATTTCAGTTTTGGGGATGATTGAGAGCCTTACGATGCACATGTAGCCTATGCCGGCTTTTTAAAAAAAAAATGTATTTAAACTATTTGCCAAAACATAGGCTGCTATAGGCCTACGCCTATTACATTAGGATATTTATTTATTTAAATCATTTTTTTCCTGCCTGATGTTTCTTTTGGCACATAAAATAGACAGGATAGTCTGATAGAGATAACAATAAAGGTTCATCTGGATCGCGAAACACACACACACACACACACACACACACACACACACACACACACACACACACACACACACACACACACACACACACACACACACACGTACACGCACACACACACGTACACGCAGACACACACACACACACACACACACACTAAAGTTTAAATTAAGTAGCCTATAGTAGCCTACCAGCATTGTTTCCTCTCCAGTGTGCAATAATAAAGCAGAATACAGTGCAAGTTGACGATGATCATCTCTCATCATGTCGCGTCTCATTGCAGCGTCTGGTAGGCCACTGATCAAATCTGCAAGCTATGAGCCAGCGGTCAGTATGGAGGCCTAAACGTCTCGCAGATGAGACTGCCTGGGTTATTTTGTTTCAATATTAGTTATATTTTAAAGCAGCCAGTCATTGTAGCCTACCACTCTGGGAATAGGCATTTAAAAGAGAGACAGATTATGGAGTGATATCAGAAATGACATAGGGCAATGGCAGCGCGAGATATTCAGAAGAACACAAGAGCTAAACTTTTACAAGCTCAATAACTTCCACAGAAAAATAAGAAGGTAAGAAAAATAGTCTGAAAGCATTGCCCGTTAGATGTGCAATGCAAGCAGGCAAGTTTTGGGGTTGTTATGGACAATTCAAAATGTGAACACACACGTTGTACTGCTGTGCGGTGGACTTTCAGCGAATTTCAGTGAATGAACAGAGTCTGCATTTCTTTAATTTCGAGGCTCCATCGTTTGTTGATGATGAGATTTGTGATGCGGTTGTGGATGAAATAAAAGCCCATCTCTTCTGTGGCCCACAGTTCATGTCTGCTCAAATGCAACAGTTCTGTGAGGAAAATTTCTTTCTACATGTGAAGACAACACCAACATGGGCGCAGACAAACGATGAGGTGATGCGTATTAAAAGGCTTATGAATATCTCAGGGGGAGCCAAGATCCATAAACTACTGTGTCCAAAGAGAAATTCTGTGTTCACAATATAAAAGGAATACCAAGTTTGTGAAGAAATTCTGGTAACACTTTATTTTAAGGGTCCAGAATAATGCATTAGTTAAGCATTAATTAAGGGTTAACTTGTTCACAACTAAGCATTAGTTAAGCACGAACACACTAGTAATTAATGATTAACTTTACATTTTAAGGGTCCATAATTATGCATTAGTTAAACTAGTAATTAATGATTAACTTTACATTTTAAGGGTCCATAATTATGCATTAGTTAAGCATGGACACAATAGTTATTAATGATTAACTTAACATTACATAACATTAGACATTATTTACAACTTAATAAGCCATATATTATTTTTCTGTAGCTGTGTAATTATATGTCTGTATTTTCTGTTAAGTTAACTGAACAATAAGCTAGTAATTATGTTTAATTACTGCTGATTTTGCCGTTATAAATTGATTAACTAATTAACACAATTTGAGCCCCTATTCTGAAGTGAAAGTTTTATTCTCATTAATTATTGCACTTATTGAATGATATTTAAGTTTATTAACCAGAATAAGCCTGTAAAGACGAAGTAGAGGCAGGCGGATCCATCTGCAGAACTTTATTGAATCAGGTAATGAAACAAGGAATCACTGACATAAACCACAAAGGAAACACGTAGCAACATGCAGCGTGGCAAAACAACACTTCACAAAGAACAAAGAACAAGGCAGTCCAGATAAAGGGTGGATAATGATAAACAGGTGGATGTGAGGATACTGAATAGACAACCAGACAGGGCTGGGAACTAATGATAGCAGAGGGGAATGATGGGAATTGCAGTTCTAGAACTCAGGTGACAAGGAGCGTGTGAGACCGGAGAGAGGTGAAGACGCGCGCTCAGTGACAGGCGTGCGCTCCGTGATAGAGCCCCCTCCCTGCGAGCGGCTCCGGAAGCGAGGACCTGGACGACGACGGGGTCTACCACGGGGTCTGGGAGCAGGACGATCTGGGTGAGTGTGATGGTAAGTGGTAAGAACAGCAGGGCCCAGGACATCCTGAGATCTGACCCAGGAACGTTCCTCAGGGCCGCAGCCCTCCCAGTCAATCAGATAATGCAGTACCCTGGCGCGACGTCTGGAGTCCAGGATGTCTCGTATCCGGTACACCTCCTCGCCTCCGACTTCAATTGGGGGAGCCTGCACGGAACCGACCCCCTCTTGGACCTCCTCTCTCCTGGGAGCGGCAGCGGGTCTGAGAAGAGACATATGAAAAGTGGGTGAGATTTTATAATGTGCTGGGAGAGCCAGACGAAACGAGACCGGAGTGATCTGCCGAAGGATCTTGAAGGGCCCAATGAAGCGAGGGGATAGTTTCTTGCTTGGGAGCCTTAAACGTAGATCACGGGAGGAAAGCCACACCCACTGTCCGGGCCTGTACCTAGGACCCTCACGTCTCCTTTGATCTGCATGAAGACGAAAGCGCCGGATGGCACGTTGCAGATGGACATGAGCGGTATTCCAAGTGGCCTCACTGCGTTGCAACCACGTATCCACCGCAGGGAGATCTGACGGCTCTCCAGCCCACGGGAAGAGAGAGGGTTGGAAACCTAGGACACATTGGAAAGGTGTTAGACCTGTGGCTGGCTTTACCAGGGAATTTTGGGCATACTCAGCCCAAACCAGGAATCGGCTCCAGTCCTGTTGGTTATCATGACAGTATGTCCGCAGAAAGCGAATGAGGTCCTGGTTCAACCGTTCAACCTGACCGTTAGACTGTGGGTGGTATCCGGAGGTGAGGCTGACGTTGATATTGAGCTTGGAGCAGAGTCCACTCCAAACACGTGAGGTGAACTGAGGGCCACGGTCGGAGACAATGTCCTCGGGGATGCCGAAAAGACGAAACACATGATTGAGAAGCTCCTCCGCAGTCTGCATGGCAGTAGGTAGACCCTTAAGGGGGATGAACCGACAGGACTTGGAGAAGCGATCCCCGACTGACAGAACTGTGGTAAATCCCTGAGACTGAGGTAAATCCGTTACGAAATCCACAGCGATGTGCGACCACGGGCGTTGAGGAACTGGAAGTGGCTGTAAGAGACCGGTAGGTTTAAGGTGGGAAGATTTAACTGTGTTACAGGTGGAACATTGATGGATAAATTTGATAACATCAGCCCGGAGTGTGGACCACCAGAAGCGGTTGGAGACTAACTGTACAGTAGCCGAGATACCTGGATGTCCGGCGCTGGGAGTGCAGTGAACCCATTGAAGTACCCGCTGATGTATTCGAGGTTTCGGTGGTCTGTGAGGACGGTGAAAGGTTGACGTGCCCCCTCCAGCCAGTGCCTCCACTCCTCCAGAGCAGCCTTCATGGCTAGAAGCTCCCGGTCACCCACATCATAATTGCGTTCCGCCGAGGTTAGCTTGCGGGAGTAAAAGGCACAGGGAAACATTCTCGCAGGATTACCGTGACGTTGGGACAGAATCGCACCCACTCCAGTGTTCGAGGCGTCAACTTCCACGATGAACTCCCTCTCCGAGTCTGGATGATGGAGGATGGGTGCGGCAGTGAATCTCTCCTTCAGCTGATTAAACGCTGCAGTGCACTCAGGAGACCACCGGAAGCGCTTTCCCCCTCCCCGGAGAAGAGATGTGAGGGGAGACACAATGAGACTGAAGTTACGAATAAATCTACGATAAAAGTTTGCAAACCCCAGGAATCGCTGTAATTCTTTCACAGAAGAAGGTTGAGACCAGTCCACCACGGCTTTGACCTTGCTGTCATCCATGAGAACCCCCTCAGCGCTGATGACATATCCCAGGAAGGTGATCCGAGTCTGATGAAACTTGCATTTCTGAGTTTTGGCGTATAGCTGATTCTCAATCAAGCGTTTGAGAACTGCACGCACGTCCCGTACATGATCGTCGAGGGTCTCTGAAAAAATCAGAATATCATCAATATAAACAATCACATTCTGATTCAGCATGTCACGGAAGATCTCATTAACGAAAGACTGGAATACAGAAGGACTATTAGACAGCCCGAACGGCATAACCCGATATTCATAGTGGCCTGTAGTCGTAGAAAAGGCCGTCTTCCACTCGTCACCCCTCCGTATGCGAATGAGGTTATAGGCGTTCCTCAAATCCAGTTTGGTGAAGTAACGAGCTGAGCGAAGCATTTCCAGGGCTGCAGGGACTAAAGGCAGGGGATAATGATACTTCACAGTTACCTCATTGAGACCACCGAAATCGATGCAGGGCCGAAGACTCCCGTCCCTCTTTTTGATGAAGAAAAACCCTGCGGATGCTGGAGATGTGGAGGAGGTGATAAATCCCTTAGCAAGCTGTTCCTCGATATACACTCTCATAGCCTCTGTCTCTGGTTGTGAAAGTGGATACACACGGCCGTGCGGGGGAACGGCTCCAGGTAGAAGTTCAATAGCGCAGTCGCTGGGCCGGTGCGGGGGTAAAAGTGAAGCCTCTCTCTCGCTGAATGCCTGGGCAAGATCATGATATACAGCAGGAATACCTTGCAGATTCACTCTCTCACGGGAACTGTGGCTAGATTCAGGACCATGGAGAGCAGGCAAGCAATGGTCATGACAGAAAAGGGACCATTTAGTGATTCTCCTGTCGCTCCAGGAAACTAGAGGGTTGTGTCTCTCCAGCCATGGCCATCCCAAAATCACTGGATGAAGGGGTGAGTTGATCGTGTACAACTGAATTCTCTCCGTATGACGAGATCCGGAGTTGAGCGTGAGAGGCTGTGTGATGTATTGTACCTCCCCTGTCCCCAGGGGGCGTCCATCCAGAGCGGCCACTGCCACATGAGGCTCACAAGGAATGAGAGAGATATTTTTAGACAAGGCAAACTCCAAATCGATAAAATTACCAGCGGCACCAGAGTCAATTAAAGCTCTTGTTTCACAATTATTTCCATTAAAATAAAATGAAACTTCGAGGGCCTAGAGAGCTGGGAGAATTAATCAAAGGACTCACCGCAGAAGTATCACGGGATCTGGACCTCACAGGACATGAAGCTCTCTGATGACCGGCCTGGCCACAGTACAGGCATAATTTATTCCGCATCCTTCTCTCACGTTCCTCCGTAGTGAGATGTGTGAAGCCGACCTGCATGGGCTCGTACTCCGTGCCGGAGGAAGGATGGGCGAACAGACTGGATGAGAGAGGCGTGTGTCGAGAGCGAATGAGATTGTCGAGACGAATGGCCAGCTCCTTTAGTTCTCCGAGAGACATCCCATCGTCACGACAAGCCAGTTCCCCTTGCAGATTAGTTTTTAGGCCCCTTCGATACAGCAGTTTAAGAGGTTCCTCGGTCCACCCCGTCTGTGCTGCCAGGGTGCGGAAGGAAAGCGTGTAATCAGCCGCGGTGGAATCTCCTTGACTTAATGCGAGAAGCAGTTCCCCTGGTTCCTTGCCGCCCGCGGGATGTTCAAACACCTCTCTGAATTGAGACAGAAACACGTTATAGGAGGGAAATGTATGATGACCACCCGACCAGAGAGCCGTTGCCCACTCCAACACCCTCCCGGTGAGTAAAGAGCAGATAAATGAAACGCGGGACGCGTCATTGGGATACAGCTGGGGTTGCTGGCTGATGAATAATTCACACTGCAACAGAAATCCTCTACAGGCAGCCGGTGAACCATTAAACTTCTCAGGTAGAGATAATCTGGGATTGCTTGAAGCTGTACTCACGCTTGATGGGAGCTTGAACTGAATTAGCGTCCGCGCTCTGTAGAGTGAGAGCATGAACTGACTTCACAAGTTCCTCGGTGAGATTCGTCAACTTGACCAGCTGTTGTTGGTGTGTGACTAACACAGATGCCTGGGAATGAACCTCGGAAACAAGACTCTGGAAGTCTGCTGGATCCTGAGACGGTGAAGTGTTCTGTAAAGACGAAGTAGAGGCAGGCGGATCCATCTGCAGAACTTTATTGAATCAGGTAATGAAACAAGGAATCACTGACATAAACCCAGAGGTGTCAAGTAACGAAGTACAAATACTTCGTTACCTTACTTAAGTAGAAATTTTGAGTATCTATACTTTACTGGAGTAATTATTTTTCAGCCTACTTTTTACTTCTACTCCTTACATTTTCAAGCAATTATCTGTACTTTCTACTCCTTACATTTTAATAATAGCCTCGTTACTCCTATTCCATTTCGGCATGTTTTCATTCCGGCTTGTTGTCAAAAAAGAAAAAGAAAAAACTATCCAGATGAATCGCGCCATCCGGATAGAGTGAATTTGATTGTGGTTGGATGAGAAGGATAAACACAAACCATTCCGACACCCTATTGGGCTGTACGCGATCAATCACGCCTGCACCTGCACAAATCATACACCATGTTGCCATATAGGGCGGGTTCTCATCGACGATCAGCACGCACTTTCAGCCAATCAGCGATCAGCAGGCAGACGTGCTCATTCATGACTTTAGCCGGGTTTTTAGTGCGATAACTCGTAGCTGTATATTCCAGTGATCGCTATGTGTGCAATGTGCATCCAGTGGCATACATATACAGTAAGTTGTATCTACAGTAAAGAGTGGGAGAGTGACTCAACTCTCAAACGTGAATTACACCTGTGACTCGAAGACTCTTTAGAAATATAACCGTGACTGCTGTCCATCGTCATATACACACTCAGGACATCTGCAACTAGCAACCCCGACAGCTGCTGAAAGAGGTATAAATCAATGATTAATCCGTTTTGACTGTGCTAAGTGCATGTGCCATGTACTTCACGAAAGACATACTGTAGTTTTGTCAAAGCAAAGTGCAACACAAAGGTAAGCGCATTGTTATTTTTTGTTGGCAGATTATTGTACAGTATCAATGAATTACGCATTTTGGCAGTGGTGTGTGCATTAACGTGTGAAATGCCTGTTAATTACATTGCTTTTTCCAATCTCTATATTGAGCACTTTTTGCTGGTAAATTGGCTTCTTATTGTTGACATTGAAAATTATGCTTGTGTTTTTCTGAGGGATTGCCGTTTTGACAGTTTCTACCTGGACATATAGTCATATTTGATCAGTTTTACTGGGATTTTTTTTAAATTTTTTAATTTTTTATCATCAATTATGTTTTAAGGAGATAAAATGGTAAATTACTTACTTATCAACATTGATTGGTATGGCAATAAAATATCACATTATTTTGGCAGTTAAAGTGTTGGGTTTTTTTTTTGGAGTGACTAGTTGTATACTATAAGTATTGTAAAGGTGCAAAAAGTCAAAATTCAGAGGCATGTTATCAATAACCATTTTTTGAATATAAATGTACATTTGGTGAGGTTTTGGGGATGGAAATCGTAGACCCAATCTGGCAACACTGATCACACATTCAAAAAATGGTTATTGATAATATGCCTCTGAATTTTGACTTTTTGCACCTTTACAATATTTATAGGCAACTAGTCATCAAATCTTCCGCTCCATGAAACACGTTAATGCTCAGTAGTACACATATGGTTCTTTAATGTATTTGCATTGTCCTAAAATGCGTTCATTTTAAATGGGAATATATGCGGCTGAAACGGGAAGCCAAGTGCATCTAAACATTTTCAACATTAACTTTTTAATATAACATTATAGTCGTTATGGCCTTTAGAAAAATGTTTTTTTGAGGAGGTGGGGTATGCACTGTGGCACGGCCTAATCTTTTGTCCTTAAAGGGATAGTTCACCCAAAAATGAAAATTCTGTCATCATTTACTCACCCTCAAGTTGTTCCAAACCTGTATGAGTTTCTTTGTTCTGAAGATACCATTAGCAACCATTGACTGCCATAGTAGGGGAAATGCTATGGCAGTCAATAGTTGCATATAATCTGCTTGGTTACAAACATTCTTCAAAATATCTTCAGAACAAAGAAACTCATACCGGTTGTAACAACTTGAGGGTGAGTAAATGATGACAGAATTTTCATTTTTGGGTGAACTACCCCTTTAATGGCATTTTTTCCCCTTACATTACTTTTACTTTTATACTTTTAAGTAGTTTTGAAACCAGTACTTTTACACTTTTACTTGAGTAAAAAGCTTGAGTTGATACTTCAACTTCTACAGAAGTCTTTTTAAACCCTAGTATCTATACTTCTACCTGAGTAATGAATGCGAATACTTTTGACACCTCTGCATAAACCACAAAGGAAACACGTAGCAACATGCAGCGTGGCAAAACAACACTTCACAAAGAACAAAGAACAAGGCAGTCCAGATAAAGGGTGGATAATGATAAACAGGTGGATGTGAGGATACTGAATAGACAACCAGACAGGGCTGGGAACTAATGATAGCAGAGGGGAATGATGGGAATTACAGTTCTAGAACTCAGGTGACAAGGAGCGTGTGAGACCGGAGAGAGGTGAAGACGCGCGCTCAGTGACAGGCGTGCGCTCCGTGACAAAGCCAATAATGAAGCCTAACTACCATTAATACAGTACTAATAAAGGCAATTTGACCCCCTATTCTAAAGTTAAATTTTAATCCTCATTAATTATGGCACTTATTCAGTGATATTTAAGTTTATTAAACAGAATAAGCAAATAATTAAGCCTAACTACCATTAAAATCATGTTGGCATTAGTTAATGCAGTGTGAACTAACATGAACAAACCATAAACAGCTGGATTTGTATTAACTAACGTTAACAAAGATGAACTAATGCTGAACAGAGGTGTTGTTCATGGTTAGTTCATGTTAACTAATGCATTAACTAATGTTAACTAATACAACCTTATTGTAAAGTGTTACCATTCTCACTTTTGAATTTTGTTGTAGCAACACACGCTAAAATATATATAAAAGATAAATGTAATGAATTGGTTTTTGAGTCAAAAGTGATCCTGCAATGGTTTTTCTCTTTTATTTTATCAGTACAAACATCAGTGTGTCTGGTTTAATCTGGCGGGTGTTAAACAGCGTCTGCTGGATGTCTGTGGTTGATGTGTGTGTCAGCAGTTTGTGCCTGAAGCGTTTCTTCACTTTATCTCCTGTTAATAAGAAGCACATCAAAACATCAAAAAATCTTTACACTGAAATCAACAGTCAAATAAGAGTCACAGGTCAGAGGTCAGATATGATTGACAGCTCACAGCACTAAATAACACACCAGATACAGATATCTAATGCAATATTTCACTCTTCTGCTGTTTTCATTCAGAGCCAGAATTCATTTGAAAATGTAAGATCAGCAAAAGCTTGTTGATGTTCGTGATGTTAAAGGAGACGGATGTGTGAGCGGAAACTAACTGAGGTCAGGGGAGGATTCACACACAACCAGATAAATATCACAGTTCAGTGTTTCAGATCATCAAATCTTTCGGACATTTTAAGAGTCACTTTCGAGGGCTTTTCAGTGAACCGATGAAGAAAATGTTTCTCAGATTAGTTTTGCTCTGTTTGTGTTTTCAACGTCTGGATGGTGGGTTTTAAATGTGTTTTTATGGCTTCAGTTGTTTCTGTTCTGGTATCATGTGATAAATTACTGGTTAAATGAGTTTGAGAAGATGAACATTCACTGTTAGTGTGAGCAACAGTGGCTGTACAGAAGCGCACGACTCAGGAAATAACTCAAAGATCAGTCTTTACTCTAATAATCCACACAATACACAGGAGAATCATGGGGAGAAACACAAGCACGTAACGCAGTGCTAAAAACTAAAAACTAAACTTGTAGTTAGGCACTGGTTTGTTATAAAAAAAAAATCATCTTCATGCTGTGCAGGGCCACACCACCCCTCTCGAATCAATGTAAATGGTACGACCCGCAGATGCTTCTGTTTTTTCTATTTATTATTTTTTATTAATTTTATTTATTTTTCTGCTGCGGACCTGGGCTGCGTTCAGCCCTGACAAAATGTTGTAAAGTTTTTGTGCGCAAAAAAAAATCAAAATAACGCCTTTATCCAACTTGTTCTTGTCTTCTGTGTGTGCCTCTACAACGCATGCGCGAGAATATGACGCAGATCCGGCGTTCGGACACATGACCCAGAAGCGATTTGTTTACAAGCAGAGGAAGACGCGCGTATCTAAGCTGTTGAATTCTACATTGATCATGCTTTAGGTCTCGGCGTAGTGCTCAAATGGGACTAAAGTGTGCATTCCATGGATTCCCGAACGCCGGATCTGCGTCATATTCTCGCGCATGCGTCGTGGAGACACACACGGAAGACAAGAAGAGGTTGAATAAAGTCGTTATTTTGATTTTTTTTTCGCGCACAAAAACTATTGTCGCTGCTTCGTAAAATTATTGTAGAGTCACTGTGGTGAGATGGACTTTGTAACGACGTTTTAAGTGCCTTTTATGGGTCTTGTGAGTGTAAATGTACTGAATGCCAATGGAGGCCTATCTGAAGCCTTTCTCAGCATCAGCTTTACACTAAAATATCTTCATTTGTGTCCGAAGATGAACGGAGATCTTACGGGTGTCGAACGAAATGAGGGTGAGTAATTAATGACAGAATTTTCATTTTTGGGTGAACTAACCCTTTAAATGCGACAAGACACAAGAGAACGCGCTGTATCCCAATGTCCTGTCTGTGTGTGTGCGTGCGTGCATGCATGCGTGTGTGTGTCAGTGTCCTTTCTGTGTGGCTGCATCTCATGTCAGCTAATCGAGGAACACTGACACACACACACACACACACACTCGACGCATAAACTAGACAGACTCGCGTCAGTTTCCTGCTCACATCGAGTTCTCTTTTGCTCTTGAACAAACAACAACACAGAGGATTTGGAGTATTCTCATATTAGTAGTCTTAAATGAGTTAAATAACGTCTTAAATGAACTTAAAGAGTTGTGAGGAGATGAGATGCGCGGGACAGAGCGTCAGATCCGCGTCATGTTCGGCTGTGGCTGTTCTTAAAGTGACAGCAACACTGATGATGATGTCATTAATGTTCATCACAGAACAACGGGAACAGAGAAAATTGTAGCTTTAATGATGATAAATCTATATTTCATTTATTATTTATGCAGTTAAGAAAGGTGTTTGATAACTATTAAATTTCTGTATATGTCTAACAGGGAAGGCCATGGGTAAATTATTATTTTGGGTTTATGTAAAGATTGTTTTAAGTTCACTTAAATTAAAAGTAGTTTTTTTAAAGCCTAATAAATGTTGAAATTGGGAGCTTTCAGTTATACTGTAATGTAACGTCATTAATGTTTCATAGAGACTTTAGTATCAGTGATACTGGCCTTCATTCATAAAAACATGACAATACAACACATATTTAAAATATGCTATCTTTAAATTGTTTATACATTAATTTGGAGAGTAACTGAAATTATTACAATATCAAAATATTAAAAACTTAAAATATTAAAAACTTTAATCACGATTAATTACAGAAAAAATGTGATTAATTCGTTTTTTTTTTTTTATCAATGCCCAGCACTAATATATATATAAAACTCTTACGACAATCATGTCTTCTAATACCTTCTATTGTTGTGTATACTGAGCTGCAGTGGACACATTTGTAAACATCTTTACTTGGACCCATTTTGCGAGCTGTCTCTTTAATACCGCGTGGTTTATATACATGTTGCTGCTGATTGGACTGACATATTTGACACACTCACCAAACGAGAAAAAACACATCTCCAACCCGTTGCACACCGTTACACACCGTTTCCAGGAAACTTGACGTTCAACCGGAAACCGTAGCAAAACGTTGCACACCGGTTTGAGCTTTGAACGTGCCCCTGGTGAATCAGTTAATGAGACAGGAGGAGCTGGAGTTAGCGGTGAACTAGGAAGACAGGGGAAGAGTCAACCGTATTTTCTTCAATACAATGTTAAAGCAAGTATCAAGTGAGTTTCATTCATAATGTTTCTACTTTATGTAACATGACAGTTCATTCTGGAGTGAAGCCGCTCTCATCATGTGATTGGGGAAACATTTCTGAGGGCGTGGTGAGCTCGTGTCAGGGGCGCGGATAGTGAGCCGTTGGAAGTGCCATCCTACGTCACGATGTACCACAACGTCCAATAGGAAAATTCAACTGCAGTAGCCACCGTTCAACCTTAAGAGGGCAGCACTTTGGCGGTTTTACACCATATTTTATAGAATTAAAACACTTTATACTCAAATGTCAAAACATTTACTCAAATCAATGAACAGCATTCATAAAGCCCCAGTATTACAGATCATTTACTAAAAAAAGTTGGTTTAGGGTTTAGTTACCCTTTAAGAAAGGAAAATCAGGGGCTCAAAAACGTAAAGAAAAGAAGATTAAAGAGAGTAAAGCAAATGAGGGCAAGCAGTTGCTCACTCCGTTTTTTGAAAAGAAAGGTGAGCTCCAAATGCATCGTCGAGCATTGACATTGTTTTAACATAAATATCTACTCCAGGTAGAATAGCATACATTTATGTTCGTACTCTATTTGAATAATATACCAATACTTTATAGTATCACACCCTACATAGCGGGCACACAATATTTCTGGGTAAATAACAGGGAGTGAGAAGCAGAAGGAGGCGGAGCTGAGCTCAACACACTGCGTATCTGGTCTCCTCTTCTGCTGCAGTTCTCCCCAGAGTCAGAAGTTTACATCAAAACACTGTATATTTCCCTCCACTGTCAAAATCTAACACCCGCGAAAACATTTGTTATGCAAATTAGCTCGCGCATGCTCTTACATTAAGTACAGGATTGTTCTCAGTTTAATGCACATCTTAATGATTGAAAATGACTTATTTTAAAACGTAATTCAAAGACTGAATGTCTAGTTTGGCGGTTAGTGTACCCTGTGATTCTATAGTCTGCATTTATTTTAAACAGACAAATAAGCAGCAATTAACACTGCATGAAAAAAGGTGTATCCGGACCAGGATACTCCTGTATACACTGCTGAAATTCGGAAGAATCCAGGAGTATACTGGCCGGATAGGTCAAATTCCATGGATCCGTATATATCCATATACATCCGAAACGGTACCAAATCGGATGTATCTTGTGGCCGTATACTCCCATGCTACAGCCATTTGTTGCCATGGCAAGTAATTCCATCAGTGGTTTTTCCCAGGAGACAATAGGCTTGTTTGAGATGAGCGAAATCTGCGCAGAACCGATCACCGGTGATCAGCGCGAGATGCATTCCGGTTAGAAAAGTGTCCGAGGGCAGTCCGCCTTGCTCTGATGTCATGCTGACGTATGTCAAAAAACTCTCGCGAGCGAAAGGCGGATGTGTCGGATTCTGCAGTCGAGCGCAGCTGCTCTCCACAGACTGCGCTGAGCAAAAGCATGATGGGAAACGACTTGCTGACGACACAGCTTAATGCTTATTGGTTTAAACAACCGTGATGTATCACTGCATGAAAAGTGGGATTTTTGTCAGTATGTGGCACTGTAGATTGCCGTGGAACTTCAGGTTTACGACTGTGCACGGCAATTTGCAGGCAACACCGAAAACTGCCGTAAATTGTCGGAAATTGACGTGGGCCTTGCTTGGCAGTTGTCCCCCCATGACCCCCCCTCCCCTTAATTCTAGGGGAGGCTTTATCATGTAAATGAACATGCTGTGAGCTACACAAATGCAAATCAGAGTAGCAGCAAGGGGAGTTTTATCTAGGTTCTGATTTTTTTTAACTAAAACAAGTTTAAAGTTTAAGTTAAAATGTTAACTTAAATTTAAGTTAAATGTACTCGTTTTAGTTCACATTACAAAATTTTTAGGGCAACCAGTTTGCTCCAATTTTTTAAGTAGATTCAACTTGCCCGGGCTCACAGTGTAGATTAATTACTCTGTATGTCATTAGCAATAACCAATGTTATGTAAAAAAAAAAATATACAGGACAGCAGTTCATGTCTTCAACCTTTAGAGAGGTTATGTGATGCAACAAGACAATGAACCAAAGCACACAAATAAATCAAGTAAAGCGTACAATTTACATACCAAAATTAATTTTTCCACCCTGCACTGTGAATGATTTTTTAAATGGCTATTAATCATAAATGTGAAAAGTACAAGTTTGTGTGTTTATAGTTAAGTCAGATTGTGTTTTTCTGTAATTGTCATTTAAATTGAGCTCACACCACATTTTATGAATTATCAATGCAGATTTTCAAGAGGTGGTTTCCTGGTTTAAATTATGCCAAGAGTAGGCCTTATCTAAATCGCGAGTTAAAAAAATGTTGCCTGGAACAAAGATTAAGCACAGATTACTAACACCTGGACTATGAGTTCTGAACTAAAATAAACTGGATTCATTTACAGTTTTATCTAATTGCTTACACACAATTTCTGAAAATATGGCTCCATTTCTTGTAACTCTACACACAAAACACACAACATGCAAAACATCAGACATCGCTTGCAAAAGCAACACTTTGTGCAAAACTATTTTAACTCTTCCAAAAATGTTGTTTTTGCATATATCTAACTACACACAAATATGCACAACTGAGGAATTTACAGTTGAACTGAAATCAACTGAACTGAATCAACACTGAAGTCACTTGAGCTGAATATTGACACTATATTGGCTTGTTAGAGCCGGTTTACAGCAGAATTTGTTTTGAACTTGTTACTGAAGCTGCTATGAAACAATATATTTTGTTGTATGCATATTCTTTCTTTCTCAAACCTGAGTTTTGATTTCTAAGTGATCAATTTATGTATAAGTGTTTTCACACATGATCATTGGCTGTATGGGTCCTCAGTAAATTAATGTGGCATTTAAATGGCAAAAGTTATTCTTGTCTCTATAACTTATGGCTTCCTAAAGACACGTTTATGGGTAAATAAAATATTAATAATATAAATAAAATGTATATCAAAACATATTTTTAAATATAATGAAGTCATTTTATTATAGCACTCATCAGATGTTCCTGGAAACAAAACAGAGACAGAACAGTATAAACAAACTATACAACAAACTAAACACCAAATTACAAAAACATTATTATGTGAAAGTGAATAAAGTTGTGTGTGTGTGTGTGTGTGTGTGTGTTTTCAGTTATAAATATGTGCTGTGTAAATTAGCCTATATATACTTTTAGAAATTATATATAGCCTAACTTTAAAAAACAAACAATAACCCATATAGATAAATTATAATAATTGTATAATATTAAGCACTTACTTAATATACATTGTAACATTAGGCTACTTTACTCTAGCACAGTAGTCAGTTAAGCAATTAATTAATATCTTATATTAATATGTATGTAGCCTAGGCTACATCTAAAGGTAAGTCTGCTTTAAAAAAATATATATATTACACTTCGACATGTACAGAATGTGCGCGTTAAGAAACACGTTCAAATGTGTCTTCTTAACATGTTAAAACTGTGCGTCGACTGTGCGTGTATGCCTGTTACACGACCAGAATGTGCGTGTCTACACATACAGAAGAAACACGTAAAAAATTGCTGCGTTGACGCGGAAAACAGTGCGTGTTGAAACCATAGACCGTAAAAAACAGTCATAAGTCACGCGTTTCGTATAAAGAGATTTGGCCCCGGGCGCGTTCCATAGTAGAGCCCTAGTCCAATGACGTGCGAGGTCGAGGTCATGGCCATGACGCGTAGAAGACGAGCTTTAAACTTTTTTTTTTTTTACATTTCCTATGTTTTTTGCTGCTTTCCTTTTTCGCGATCAACTATGACAGGACGCCGTCTTCAACTCTGCATGGACGCGACCAACTTTTTGGACTAATTTTCAGGAGGCTGTCTTCGTCTTCACAACTCTGAGACAAACGGCAGGCGCTATGAACCAGAGCATGGGTAATGTAACGTTACGTTTTAAAGAATATGCTTTTATTCAGCTGTATAAGGAAATGGATGCTTTAATAGATCCGAGCTTAAAACTGCACATTTTGTTTTCACAGACTATCCTCGCCTCATAACGAAGCCGTGAGCTCTTATCTGCTTGGAGCGATTTCCGCGAGTCCAGATTTAACCGCTGATCACGACGAAATTGTGTGTAAGTAACTTCCAATGTGTTTTTCATTCCTTGTTTAATTTTACCGTGACTGTTTTTATTAATACCAGTCTCATGCAATTGTTCCCTTTCGTTCAGTCACTACGACGTACGTTAGTGACTAACGAATGGGGGTTTCGCTTAGAAGCCAATCATCTTCATCGTATTCAACAGCGCCCAATGGCAGTGCCAATGCCATGGGCATGCGGAATTTGCATGCGTAACTCCGCCCCACCTCGTGGGTATATAAGGAAGTACGCTGCGAACATCGCATTATGTTTCTGCTTTGGAGCCAAGAGGATCTCTTCACTCCTACAAGCCTGATCTGAGTCATCGACAGCTTTCGAGACGAGCAGCTTTCCAGAGGCGTTGGTGTTACGGCGCGTTCCAGTGATCATCATACTGCCTGCCTGCTGATCTGCGCAGTGGTCCGCTAGACAGCTGGTGTGTGGTCCCTGGGCGCTTCGGCGTTCTCTGCGAGGCTTTCCTCTCATAAAAGAGCTTACACGTGACGCGTCCTTTTCAGGATGTCTCGTCCGTGTACTTCTGGGTGTGGTCGGTTGCTTTCCTCTTCTGATGGGCACGAACACTGTCTGATATGTTTGGGCTTTCAGCATGCTCAGACAGCGTTCGCGGATGAGTCATGTTCTCACTGCGGGAACATGACCATCGCAATGTTGCGGTCAAGACTCCATGACCTTCGTACTGAAGTGAGAGTCCCCTCTACCACACCCCGATCTACTGAGTCCCAGAGGCCCAGTACTTCGGCTGGTGGTCAGGGTGACTTGACGGTTACGGTGTGGAACAAAGCCCCGACGCTCATGCCTCGGGCCACACCCCCGTCTTGCACATTGCAACCCGCGAGTGTTCAGATGCAGATCGCGGGGCCGGCTCCGGCCCCCCCGCGCATCTCATTTGGCGCTCCAGAGGAGGATGCGATGTCGATCACCGCATCACAAGGTGGGCTCGAGTCCTCTGGAGATGATGACTCGGCTGTGCTGCCGCCCTCGGGCGTGCCAGCATTGCCCGAGTCAGATCCAGAGCTGACAGCCATGTTGTCTCGGGCAGCCGCGAGTTTAGGGATCGAGTGGAACCCTCCACCCTGTCCCGAACGCTCAAGGCTCGACGATTGGTTTTTGGGGGCTCGCGCTGACACCCGTCAGTCCTTGCCCTCAATACCTTTCTTTCCCGAGCTGCATGAGGAACTCACGCGGTCCTGGAAGTCCCCGTTGTCTTCCCGTGACCGTTCGGTGACTTCCTCCGCCTTCTCCGTCCTCGATGGGGCGGCAGCTAAAGGGTACACTGGGGTCCCTCCAGTTGAACGTTCTGTTGCGATGCAACTGTGTCCTCAGAGCGCTTCAACCTGGCGTGGTGATCCTAAGCACCCCTCCAAAGCCTGTCGATTCACATCAACCTTGGTGTCGAAATCGCACAGAGCCGCGGGGCAGGCTGCCGCTTCGCTGCATGCCATGGCGATCCTCCAGGTCTACCAGGCCAGGATCCTCAAGGACATGCACGAGGGTGGAGTTGATCCGGGGCTCTTAAATGAGCTGCGTGCCGCCACCGACCTCGCTCTCCGGGCGACGAAGGTGACCGCACGCTCCCTGGGTCAAGTGATGTCCACAAATGTGGTCCAGGAGCGTCACCTGTGGCTGAACCTGGCCGATATGCGGGACACCGAGCGAACCCGGTTCCTCGATGCCCCCATATCCCAGGCCGGCCTCTTCGGCGGGGCGGTTGAGGACTTCGCCCAACAGTTCTCAATCGCCCAGAAGCAGACTGAGGCTATTAAGCACGTACTGCCCCGGCGGCCAGCTGCTGCCTCCACCCCGCCGCCGGCGCAGTCAACTCAGTCTGCTCCACGCCGAGGACGCCCTCCTAAGGCTCCCGCCCCTCCCACCCGGTCCAAGCAGCAGCCTTCACCCGGGCCGGGTCGCGGAGGAAGCCGTAGGAAGGCGTCCAAGTCCCCTCAGGCCGCCCCGCGCCCCGCTAAACGCCAGGCCAAGCGGCGCTCCTGAGACGGACGGCTCAGGGATGGGAAATTCTTTCGAGGAGATGGTAGCAGGACCACTCCTTCCCCCGGTGGAGGGCCGGGGGAGAATCCTTTGTTCAGCTGCTGGCCCCCGGGTCAGCAGCACCCTATGTTGGTCAAAGAAAGAATTAACACTCCCATCCCTGAGCCCACAGAGTCCGGTGATGACGGTGCGCGCCACCCACGGGTCCCGCCACTCGCATCCCACTCTGTCGCCAGCCTCCTGGCAGAGCAGACCCCAGTGGAACGCTGGTCCTTCCCTGGTCTCCTCTGTCAGGACGCAGCTGTCAACCGTGCCCCCGCACCGGGACGCCCCACAGCCTCCCATGTCCGGGCCGGTGACGCTGCATCGCTGCAAGCCCACACCGGGTACGTCTGTACACCGTATGACCCCGCTGGTGCAGTTTCTGGATGTCTGGCTTCAGCTTCCAGGGCTGTCCCGCTGGGTCGAGCGGACCGTCAGGCGCGGCTATGCGATTCAGTTCGCACGGGTTCCTCCCTGCTTCCAGGGAGTCCGTTCCACCATGATCGGGGCCAACGCCCCCGTCATGCGAGCGGAGATTGCCACCCTACTGGCGAAGGGTGCGATCGAACCTGTCCCTCCAGCCGAGATGAATTGCGGGTTTTACAGCCCGTACTTCATTGTACCCAAAAAGACCGGTGGGCTACGGCCAATCCTGGACCTGCGCATCCTGAACCGTTACCTTCACCGGTTTCCGTTCAAGATGTTGACAGCGAAACGCCTTTTCGAATGCGTTCGTCCACACGATTGGTTTGCAGCGATCGACCTGAAGGACGCCTACTTCCATGTCTCCATTTTGCCTCGACTCAGACCGTTCCTACGGTTTGCTTTCGAGGGGCGGGCATATCAGTACGCAGTTCTACCATTCGGGCTATCTCTGTCCCCTCGCGTCTTTACGAAGATTGCCGAGGCAGCCCTTGCGCCCCTTCGGCAGCACGGGGTCCGCATCCTGAACTACCTCGACGACTGGCTCATACTGGGTCCCTCTCGAGAGCAGGTTTGCGGACACAGAGATCTGGTGCTCCATCACCTAGCCCGTCTGGGCCTTCGGGTCAACTGGGAGAAGAGCAAACTTTGCCCCGCGCAGAGGATCTCTTTTCTCGGTATGGATATCGACTCGGTCGCCATGTGCGCGCAGCTTTCGAGCGAGCGCGCGCAGTCTCTGCTGACTGCCCTTCGACAAGTCGAGGGCCAGAGTGCGGTTCCACTGAAACATTTTCAGAGGCTCCTGGGGCATATGGCATCTGCAGCCGCGGTCACGCCGCTCGGATTGCTTCATATGAGACCGCTTCAGCACTGGCTACGCGATCGAGTCCCGAGATGGGCATGGCGGTCTGGCACGCTCCGGGTACTAGTGACTCGGGCCTGCTTACAGACACTCACCCCGTGGTCGAACCTCAAGTTTCTACGGACCGGAGTGTCCTTAGAACGAGCTTCCAGGCATGTTGTTGTGACAACAGATGCATCATCCACGGGCTGGGGTGCCATGTGCAATGGACAAGCAGCCGCGGGCTCCTGGACAGGACCCCAGCGCCTTCTGCATGTCAATTGCCTCGAGTTACTGGCTGTACGGTTCGCCCTGCACCGCTTCCGAGCGTTGCTGAAGGGTCAACATGTGCTAGTCAGGACAGACAACACGGCCGTAGTAGCGTACATCAACCACCAGGGCGGTCTACGCTCCCACCGTATGTCTCAACTCGCCCGCCATCTCGTTTTGTGGAGTCAGAAGCGCCTGAGGTCCCTTCGTGCTGTCCACATCCCTGGAGACCTGAACTGTGCAGCCGACGAGCTGTCACGGTTTCAGCCTCTCCCCGGAGAGTGGAGACTCCACCCCCAGACGATCCAGCTGATATGGGAACGGTTCGGCGACGCACAGGTAGATCTGTTTGCCTCCCAGGACTCTTCCCATTGCTCCCTGTATTATTCCCTGACCGAGGGCACCCTCGGCACGGATGCTCTGGCGCACAGCTGGCCGTCCGGGCTACGCAAGTATGCGTTTCCCCCAGTGAGCCTTCTTGCACGGGTACTGTGCAAGATCAGGGAGGACAAGGAGCAGGTCGTCTTGGTCGCCCCGCTTTGGCACGGCCAGACCTGGTTCCCAGAACTCTTACTCCTTGCGACAGCCCCTCCCTGGCCTATCCCTCTGAGACCAGACCTTCTGACTCAGAGACGGGGCACCTTTTGGCACCCGCGTCCAGCGTTCTGGAAGCTCCACGTGTGGCTTCTGGACGGGACACGGCAGGTTTGAGTAGCCTTCCACCTGCGGTGGTCGCTACCATCACTTCCGCTAGAGCTGAGTCTACGCGACGTCTCTACGCGTTGAAGTGGAACCTCTTCGTCACATGGTGCTCTTCCCGCCAAGAAGACCCCTGGAAATGCCCGATCGGGTCCGTGCTATCGTTTCTCCAGGAGGGGGTGGAGCGAAGGCTGTCTCCCTCCACCCTGAAAGTGTACGTGGCCGCAATATCTGCCTACCACGATCTCCTGGGAGACAAAAAGGTAAGTCAGCACGACCTGGTCATCAGGTTCCTGAGGGGAGCGAGGAGACTGAATCCTCCTCGCTCTCCTCTCGTTCCCTCTTGGGACCTCTCAGTAGTCTTAAGTGCTCTGCAGAGGCCTCCCTTTGAGCCTTTGCGGTCGGCCGAGATTAAGTTCTTGTCTATGAAGACGGCTCTGCTGACCGCATTGGCCTCGCTTAAGAGGGTCGGGGACCTGCAAGCATTTTCGGTTGACGAAGCGTGCCTTGAGTTCGGGCCGGCTAACTCTCACGTGATCCTGAGACCCCGGCCTGGATATGTGCCCAAGGTTCCTACCACTCCGTTCCGAGATCAGGTGGTGAACCTGCAAGCGCTGCCTTTGGAGGAGGCAGACCCAGCCTTGGCATTGCTCTGTCCAGTACGCGCTCTCCGCGCCTACGTAGACATGACGCAGTGTTTCAGGACCTCAGACCAGCTCTTTGTCTGTTATGGTGGAGAGCGGAAGGGAAGTGCTCTCTCAAAGCAGAGGTTGTCTCACTGGGTGGTGGACACCATTGTTTTGGCTTACCAGCAGCAAGGTCGACCATGTCCCCTTGGTGTGAGGGCACACTCCACCCGGAGTGTGGCCTCCTCTTGGGCTCTAGCGCATGGCGCCTCGCTAACAGACATCTGCAGAGCTGCAGGCTGGGCGACACCCAACACATTCGCCAGATTCTACAATCTCCGAGTGGAGCCAGTGTCCGACTTTGTACTCGCCCCCCCGAGGGGCCGGTAATGGACCACGCTCAGGTGTCTTCGCTTGCTCGCCATTCCACTCCCATGACTGGATACGTGCGATATTTTCCTCAGGTGAGCTCCCCGAGAGCCCTGAGCTCCTCCAGCACTGTCGACGCCGACATCAGTTCAGTCTGCCCTTTCGAGCCCAGACCCTCATGTCCGGCCAGGTGCTCCGTGTGCATGGTTCCCCTCTGGCGACCCCCACACGAGTATTCCCACCGTAAGCCTCCTCAGTGAGCAGGTGTCTTTCCCTTGGCAAGTCCCTGCCACCCCTAGGGTTAAAAATCCACCTTCGGCTGGTACCCTAGAGATCTTCCATATGCAACCCTCAGCGGGTCATATGTGTATTCTCTAAGTCCTCCCTACGGTAGGCATCTTGGCATTCCCTCACTGGGATATGCTTCCCAGTGTACCTTGGTAATCCTGTGATAAGTGGGAGTCCTAGGGCCTTAAGTGGCGGGATCTCACACTTACGCAGGGCACTGGTTGACAGCTGAGTGGCGCTGTTTTACAGGTTCCCCCATTCGTTAGTCACTAACGTACGTCGTAGTGACTGAACGAAAGGGAACGTCCGGTTACGTATGTAACCCTCGTTCCCTGAGGAGGGAACGGAGACGTACGTTTCCTTAGCCACGTCAGCTGTGCTGCCTGGAACGCTAGGAGTTCAGTCTTGGCTCCTGCAGCAGTAACATAATGCGATGTTCGCAGCGTACTTCCTTATATACCCACGAGGTGGGGCGGAGTTACGCATGCAAATTCCGCATGCCCATGGCATTGGCACTGCCATTGGGCGCTGTTGAATACGATGAAGATGATTGGCTTCTAAGCGAAACCCCCATTCGTTAGTCACTAACGTACGTCTCCGTTCCCTCCTCAGGGAACGAGGGTTACATACGTAACCGGACGTTTTCCAGCTGCCTGTAAGATGTATTATGAATCGACACGCCGCAGCTTCAGATCATAGTTGCCATGTCCGCGTATAACACGCGACTTTGGGCAAGTCGCGTTAAAAAATCACGAGTCGCGGGTTGTGGTTTTTTGGGCTTATTTTAAAAAATGTGGTTGCTTGTTAGGAAAATATAATAAGCAACTTCGTTTCTTTACATTTATGGTCGCTGTTTTGTCCAATACATTGACTGACACTGTCTTCTCACAGCTAATAGCCATTCAGTGCAACGATAAGTGCTGTAGTAATCCGTCCTTTTATATCCCGCCTCCTTCTCCCCCTCATTGAAGAAAAATCGCGTTCCACGTGCAGGTATGTGACGTTATAAATGCACGTAATGATAGTCAGTAGACATAAATAGACGTATACATTTTTACAAACAGTAGCACAAGCAGAGATGGAGAGGAAAGAGGGAGGAGAGGCACCTATTTTAATTAAAAAAATATTTTTGTGTATGTAATGTATTTAAAATTACAGGCTATTATAAAAAAAACAAGTCTATTAATAATAACAGTAGGTATGGTTCGAATTTATTTTATTTTAAATATGTGGCTATATTGCAGCGCTCTAGTGCTTGTGTCCCAATGTGCACACTATCCATCCTAAATAGTGTGAAATTAGTAATTTTCAGTACTATTTAGGGCAGATAGTGTGCACAATGAGATGCAGGGCTTGTCTTTTTCACGGTTTGCAGTGTGCATGTTCACTACTTACTGCCCCTAATATGTGTGCACTAACTCCGACTATGGGTTACCATAATTGGCCTCCATGTCACTCTTCACTCTTCAAACCTCTTCTGTTCACAGCTGATCGGAGGATATTGTGTGTCCTTTATTGGAATTTGATGATTTTTATAAAATCACATCTGTTTTTGCTTTTCAAACTCTGAGAGGTTTCAGTTTAATATGTTGCAGGCTCATTTATTGATAAAAAATGATTTATTATAAATAATATTGATGATAATAAATAATATAATAATATGGGGCTTGTTTTGGGCTTGTTTTTGAAGCTGCGGTTGCTTATTTGTCTCGCGAGAGTTGGCAACACTGCTTCAGATCCAAACTGAACTTACATAGCAGGCGGAAACTGCGAAGTTTAGCTCGGAGTCGATCAAGAAGAAAAAGGGTAAGATTTATTATATTAGATCCGTTTTTTGTCAATGTGAGTATTTTTCAGGTTGCTTATTGTCTTTATGGATTGTATTACAGTTGCTGGAAGCGAGAGTGTGCTGGATGAGGTGGACGTTTGGAAGTGCGCGAACATTGAACTCATGTCTGATGAGGAAGACGGCTTTGTTGACGGGGTGTCTGGATGGATTGTGCGGCCACCGCCCTCTCGCAGCCTGGAGCTCTCCGAACTTTACATTACGAGACATTACTGCTGCACTGTACATAGTTGTGTGTTTAACAATAAAGCTCTTTCTTTGAATGAACAGCTGTATGCTTATAAATAAAGCTCTTTCTTTGAATAAACGGCACGGTCCGTATAATTTTCCCATATATTCCTTGATGGTATGAATATTTCATAGCACAATAACATTAATATAAAACAAATTATTACAACATAAATTATATATTTATTATTATTATTGGGGTTTACATTTATAATGAGCTAGGGGGACCAATAATGATTGGTTTGCAGTGATCTGCCAACCAATCACGAGGGATTTTTCTTTTTTAAATGTAGTGGCTTCAGCCAATAGTGAGTGAGTAAATTCAAGTCTGGCCGTTGACTCTCTGGTTTCGCTGCTATTCATATGCTAATTAGAGGCGTCGCACCTCCGCGGGCTCTCTCAGCGGGGGGCTCTCCACCTACGTCATGGTTCGTTTACGACAATTTGTGGCACAGACGAACGCGACGTTCGCTGCCTCTAAATTGTCGAAAACTGCCGAAAATTAGGGAGATTTCCGGGAGTATACAGGCGTTTATGGGGTCGAAAATCCCACTTTTCATGCAGTGTATGGTTCTTTTTAAAAATGTTTGATTTTAAAACTCTGATATCATGTTTTTAGGTGTGAATATTCCCAAACTCTCTAAAAAAGGCGATCTCTCTGTGGGTTATGTGATTGTTGTCATATTTATAAATATATATATATATATAAAAACATGTATGTAGGCCTAATTAAAGTAAAAATGATTGATAAACACGTCTTTCGAATGGAAATAAATAACAAAAACTTTGGGTATCTTGTTCATAATATTTATTTTCATATAAAAGTAACAGAACTTAAATTACATCCAGTTTATCAGCAACAAAGCGCACAAGTGTGAATCCCGCGATATCCGCCTTTGATCTCGCAGGTGTCGGATCCACTACGAGAAGAGAGAACTGTCCGGCTTGCCTGCACTTTTTTCACTCCTCCCCTCACTGCAGCCGCTTAGTCTCGGCTGAATTTCAGGCGAGGCGAGGCGCATCTCAAACAAGCCTATTTTCACACCTCTAAACAGCTTTGCCTTCCACCCCCTATTGGTCCTTCATCTCAAACTGGATTGGTTGTTTTTTTAAAACCACTCCCAAAACCCAGACTGCTATTGGAGGACAGGACGCATTGAAAACCCAGTAAAGTGATTTTATTGGTTACTTCTAAGGCTAAGGGTGGGCTAGGTTTAGTAGCATAGTGACTTGATTGGTTATAGGCCAGCTATGCAGATTTTGCTCAATAATATATGATATATATATAAATAAAAATAATCCCCTCTCCCTCCCAAAAGAAAAATACACACAAAACAATATGAGAAAGTCTGAAATATTTATTAAAAAGGTATAAAAAAAAACAAACATTCTTAACAGCATTATAAATGAACATTAAAACAATGGTGAAACAAAAACAAGTGAACTAAATGTATTTAAAAGGGATGAAAATGTAAAGGAACAAATGTAAAAATATAAACAGTCCAAAGAACATAAACATACGTTAAAATGAATTGGTAAAGAAACAAGAAGGAAAAAAAAGTGAACAAAATGCAAAGGAGGAATGTTTAAAGGACAGAGATGTAAAGGAATAAAATACACAGTGTACATAAAAAGGAAAAGAATAAATATACAAATTAAACAACATAAAATGAGAACAATAAATGTATAAGACAAAAAAAAGTGTATGTAAAATACACATACATATTCAAAGTAAACAATATAACCAAGTAAAAGAACAAAGAGCATTATAAACATACATTCAAATGAATGGGGGAAAAGATAAGTGAACAAAATGTTTCTAAAGGAAGGCGACTTAAGAGGAACAACAATACAAAACGTGGAGATCAAAAGCAACATGGATATCTAAAAAGGAACAAACATACAAAGTATACAATATAAAACAAGACAAAGAAATCTATAAATTAAAAAGTGTATATAAAATATATGTAAATATTCTATATATGGAACCAATAAAAGTATAAGTATATAAACAAAGTAAGAAAAAAATAAGTATATAAAATGGAACAATTGAATATTAAAATTATAATTATAAAAGAATTGTGACCAACTCTAACACAATGTTGTTTGAGTTTTGAACATTTTTCAAACTGGCGTGATGGGCTGGTGATGTGATGCGTAGTGTCGGTCAGCCTAGTCTGGTTTGTAGTAGCCTAACCATCCACACTGGCCTTCCATCAACAACAGCATCATCATCTTCATCATCATCTTCAGACATCAGGTCTATAGTTGCGGTCTTCCACAGGTTCTGTGTTGGTTTGTGCAACCCTGGACCTGGGGCCCGTTTCAGAAAGGAGGTTCAACCAACTCTGAGTTTAAACCTGAACTCTGAGTTGACTTACTCTGAGATGGGAAACTCTGAGTTTTGGGTTTCAGAACAGCTGAATTGAGGTAGTTCAATCAACTCTGAGTAGACTGACTCTGAGTTAAGCTCATGCACTCCAACTATGAAAAGCCACGATCAATGGAGCTCCGAAATTACGATTCACCATGGCAACAGCACCCAACAAAAAGACGTTTGCATACTTCCGGGTCAATACACAAGTTTAATTATTAATTATTTTAATTAAGTTTAATTTACATGGTATCCAAAAGGCAAACAAAGAATGTGGCAGCAGCTAAAAAAAACATAATTCAATCAGGAAAAGCTTTAAGCATAAAATGTTCATGGGTGTAGGTTTAATGACTTTACAAACATTTGACATATTAAATAAATATTCAGTGTCCAATGTGCAGCAGCTTTTCCCACATAGACCCTTTTCATGGTGCTTTAATGGTCATCAATATCGTAAATCCTGCAACGTTATTTTTATTTTTTTTTAATGTATGTACATTTATAACACTAATACTTTGTATTATATTACTTTTACATGAAATTACAAAAATCAAGTTACCGCTGCTGTGAGAGTGTTTCTAATACACCATCTATGGGAGTGATAGTTAAAATTAACATCTTTCTCTCTTTTCACTTCCGTTATCAATCTCACTCTAATTTTTCCATCTTTTTGAAAGTTGTGAAATCACTATTGTGGAGTTTTTCTTTTGCTATTTGAGCAAATGGAGACACAAAAATATTTATTTAATGTATTCTCTCTTTCACCGCTATAAGAGTTAACCCAACTATGACGACTTCAGTTTCGGAAACCCAGAAATGTGAAAAGGGTCTGTGCTCTTTCACATAATGAAATATTCTCTGATCCCACCTGTTACATTTATTAATCAGGGTAATGACATTAACATTTGACTTCTACTCTCAGGCCAGCCAAACACCAGCACCACTGACAGTTGAAGAGGAGATGGAGGAAGAATATTAACACCCAACAGGAAAAAGAATAAAGTATTTGTAGGAAATAAAGATGACTATAAACATTTTTTAATAAATGTATTTAACAGCTGTGGTGGTGGTTATGGCATATATCTCGTACTACCATCTGGCAGCATCCTTCCATCCCATACAGTAATCAGTTTTCAAAAAGTGTGATGATGGGAATATGAGTGTCATCAATGCGTCCAACCACTGGAAATCCTAAAGGAAATTCTAATTATTAGGATACTTCTAGAGGATTATCAAGTGAACGTCAGGATCCTGTATAAAAGGATATGCCATTTTTGTCACTTTGACAGTGTCCTCGTGATGAAAATATGAGCAATGAATGTTCCTGCAAAGAATGCTTTTCTTACTTTGTATTTTTGTCAAGTGGCAGATAATTTAATTTGTTTTAAGTAAACTTCGCTTACTTTAGATTTAGATTAAATTCATAATTTTTGGATATTTATACTTGAAATACGACCAAAATACTCAGTAAGAAAATAATTTGTGCAGTTTGAATGAATGAATAAAGTATTTAAACACTGCTGGTGCTTTAAAAAGGGGGAGGAGAACGAAAGAAACTCTGGGTTTACCAAAGAAAACCTGCTCCAGACCAGGTTAGGTTCACAGAGTAAGTTACCGTGGTAACTGACTCTGAGTATAAGTTACCTCTCTTTCAGAAACGGGCTTGACTTAACCTGCTTTCTCGGGTTTGACATACCTCCCATTCTGAAACAGAAAACCCAGAGTTTCCCTTATTTCAGGGTTAACCTACTCAGAGTTTTCACTTAACCTCCTTTCTGAAACGGGCCCCTGGTCTCCAGCAACTGCAAAACATGACAGTAAATTAACCACTAAAACTCAGAGAGGAGTATAGTAACATTCTGGAGGGAAAACTGCTTAACCGGTTTCTTAACTTACCCGTCTCTTTCTCTGACGGTTCTGTGTGATGTTCTTCATAGTGTTTCTTTTCTGGGCCTTTTCAGACTGAGCCAAAGAATACTTCCTCAGCAAAGTCTCACAAAATAAAATACATCTTGCAACCTGCCAAATAAATCATGAATAATATATAGTTCATGCCAATAAAAGTAAGTAAAACAATTCAATTAAAATGTATTTGTATAGCGCTTTCACAATACATATCGTTTCAAAGCAACTTCACAGAAAATGCATGCGTCTACATTACAGAAAAAAACAGAGAACATTAAAATAATTACAACATTTTTAAGATTACCTTTTACACATTCAGGGTCAACATCTGTAAAAGTTCTTCAGGATCATGATCCAAAACTTCTGGATCATTAGGGGGGAAGAAACATGCACACACACAAATGAATATTAATTTGTTTGATAAAACATTAATATTAATTATCAACTTACTGACATGGACTTGCAAAACGTACTCACCAGGCCCATACAAAAACTTCACAGTAGAACCAAAATCCTGGTTTGCCTGTAATTCTTCAGAGTCCAAGGATGGTGTTTTCCTGTCCTCTCTGCTGAATGAGTGAACATGATCTCAGATTACTCATTCCAAAGCTCCTTTACATTTATGACGAGCTTGATCTTAAAACTAGCTGACAGTAGGGATGGGCATTATGACCATATTATTCTACATACATGAGACATTTTATTTCACAATAACGATATCACAATATATTTATTTTATTTTGATAGATATTTTATTAAAATGCTACAGAATAATACTGCTTTAAAAGTCTTCACTGTATGATATTCTATGAATTAATATCAATGGATTCTTAAAGAAGCAGAAGGTCTTCTCTATTCTTTTGTTTGATTAAAATGATGACAAACAGCAGTTTATTAATCTGCTGCCCCTTTCAGCACAGAATGACACGCATCCGGGTTTCCCCACGTTAACTTGAACTGTTTAACTTACTTAAGACAAAACTGACTGTTTAAATCAAGTGAAAACCTCACATGACAGGGTTTCTGAGATAACTGTGTGCATTTTACAGAAAGATAATTCATTTCGGGATCGCATGCTGTCTGAGAGAGGCTTCCCACCCAGCCCCAGACGTCTTTTGGACGTTGTTTTTTGGGCTAAATCAAGTCGGCCCGTCAAAGCCTTCATTTAGCCCAAAAAAAGACGTTGAAAACTGGGCTCTGTTTGGTCTGTCAGATTTGATCGGATTATCAAATAATTCACTCCATCAATTTGACATTTATGTAAATTTTACGTGACTTCTACGTGTTTTAATGGGCGCGCGCTGAACATTCACGTCACATTTGAACTGGCGCAGAGGGCGTTACCATGGAAACGGAGCATCAACTCAACTCAACTCAACTGACAAGAGACAAGCTGCAAAACTCCGTCTCTCATTGTTGTTTTCATAATTTCAGGTAAGTTTAGTGCCTAAAATTACACAAATTGTACATACAAATGTTACTGACACTTTCTTTCATGTAAATGACACGCTTGCGTTGAATATTACTTTATAGAAATGGTTTAGTGTCTTCGGAAAAAGTCCTTTAGCATCTACTGTTGCAACCGTTATGCTAACGTTAACTATTACGGTAGGTTCACTATAGACTTGAGCTCTTGTTTATGGAAGTTGGGGCTTTTAAAATAACATCTTATGTGTAGATGAGATATTTTGATAGTTTTGTTTGGAAGTAAGCTAATTTTAACCTAAATATATATCACCATGCTTTTGTAATTTTCTTTTGCAAAATTATAAAAATATATATATATATATATATATATACAACATTTTTTTGTTCTTTTAAAAAGGCTTTTATTGTTTACACTGTATTAGTATTACTAAATAAGTAAACCTAAAAATGTAAATTCTG
Organism: Gobio gobio; assembly: GCF_949357685.1. NCBI lineage: Eukaryota > Metazoa > Chordata > Actinopteri > Cypriniformes > Gobionidae > Gobio > Gobio gobio. The sequence continues at coordinate 3,798,454 of NC_137120.1, forward strand.
TTATTTTAGGATATTTTTTTGCATATCTGTATATTACTCTTTTTCTATTCTGCATTTCACCTCTGCTATAGTTTATTTCTAATAAACCTGGTATTGTACAGGCTACTAAATATTTTTGACTAATGTGTGTGTATTCTTCCTGGCTGATGGCCATAGATGGAGCATACTCCTGTCGAAGAACATCTCTAGACATTATGAACCATATGACTGGTAAGTAATACCAAAGTCCCTTTATGAAAACATACATTAGCCTAACTCTGTCTGTTTTACGTGTTGTTATTTCCATATTAGAGATGTGAATGCGGCATCAGATTTGAGATGAACCGCGGCGCTGAACATGCCAAACCGTGGGTGGAAAGCGGTACAGTTCGCTTTCTTTTGCCGAGAACTTTTACACCTTTACACTTTTACTGTTAAGTTAAAGCTACATATTCATGCATGAAGGTAAAATCATTGTTATTCTGTTAACAAAGACATTCTGACAAGATTCTGTCATTTACTCTCCCTCATGTTGCTATATATGACTTTCTTCTGGGGAATACAGACAAAGCCATTTGAGATTTGAAGAACTGTTTTGCCCATACGATGAAAACAATGTTGTGTCCCGTTGACTTTCATTGTATTGACAGAAAACCCATACATTTTTAAATCATACCATTTTTGGTGATGACATGAGGGTGAGTACAAGATGACCGTATTTCCAGTGTACTGTCCTTTTAACATTTCAGCAGTTGACTTGTTTTTTCTTTTCTAATTGTGCAACATTTGCAATGTATAGGCAGTAACAAAACTGTTGAAAATGTTAGTAAATTGTTCTCATGCTATTAGTCAGTTTCCAGTCTTTTGTGCCCTGAGGTGGAAATGCCCTAACAGTGATGGTGTATACTTTACATTTTGGACAACCATTGTTTTTTGGGGTTTTTTTATTTGTATTTACATTTCTATTATTGTTTTCATTCTCACTTTAGATGCTGGAGAAAAACAGTCAGGCTAAAGCACAAAGTGGAAGCTTCGGGATTGGGATGGTGGAAGCAGCAGAAGAACAAGAAGATGATTGAAGTTGTCTGATTTACCTAATGTATAACATTTAACCAAAATGTTTCATCACTCACCTTCATGTTGTTCCAAACCTGTAAGACTCTTGTTCATCTTTGAAACACAAATGAAGATCTTTTTAATGAAATCTGAGAGATTTATGTCCCCCCATTTCACAGTTTACCCCAGTAAAGACATTAAAGTAATCCATATGACTCCAGTGGTTTAACCTCGATTTTATGAAGCGACATGAAGGCTTTGTGTGCGCAAAAAACAGCATCTTTATTCACAAAATGTATATCTGACACATGTTCAGCACCATGCATCCGTGTTGTGTTGCTGTGAGAGCTGGTGCACTTGTGAACATGCGTCAGAGATACATCATTTGTGAATAAAGATGCTTTTTTTTGTGCACACAAGGCATCTGCTAAAAATATCTTCATTTGTTTTTTTCACAAAAGTCTTATGGGTTTGGAGCTACACGAGGGTAAGTAATTAATGACAATTCATTTTTGGGTGAACACCGCTTTATTTAATTTTAATGTTTTTATAATTAGCCATTGTTCTGTTTTATAAAAAAAATTAATATTTGAAAAAATATATATATTTATACAGAAAAAATTGATTAATTTTATCAAAAGTCACAGTAAAGACTTTAATTTGTTAAAAAAAATCTGTTCCACAAAAATATGCAGCAGCACAACTGTTTTCAACATTGATAATAATCATAAATGATTCTTGAGTATCAACTCTAGAATGATTTCTGAAGGATCATGCGACTCTGAAGAGTTCAGCTTTGATCACAGGAATAAATTACATTTTACAATGTATTCATATAAAAGTTATTTTTTATAGTAATATTTCACACTATTATGGTATTTACAGTATGTTTGATCAAATGCAGGCTTACCCAGCAAACATGCTCCTTTGGGGCCCGTATGGGGCCCTTGCGGGTTTCCCACTGTGGGCCCAGATACCAGTGTGAAATGCGGGGCACGTGTGGGGCCATAGTGGACTAAGTAGAGTGGGCCCCAGTTGATGCCATTTGGGCAAAGTGTGGGTATTCTGTGGGTACACTGGAAAAAGTGTGGGCAATGCACAGATGTGTCCGAATAGACCTGTAGCCATAACAAACAACAAGATTAGTTTGGTTCTACTTTGCATTTGCCACAATACACACACAATAAATTCACTTGTTGAAAGTAGAACAAATAAATTGTAAATCATGTTTCAAATAATTTCATTTATTCACAGTCATGTAAAAAAAATAAACTATACTATATATTAACATTCAAAAGTTTGGGGTCAGTAAGATTTTTAAAATACTTTTGAAAGAAGTCCTTTCTGCTCATCAAGGCTGCACTTATTTGATAAAAAGAAACTACATTAAAGAGTGTAATATTATTGCAACTTAAAATAACTGTTTTCTGTTTTAATATATTTTACAAAGTAACTATTTTTCGAGTAACTATGTAAAAGTCTTTACTGTCACTTTGATCAATTTCATACATCCTTGCAAAAAATTCTCTCTCTCAAAACAATAAAAACATTTTTTTTATAAAACAGAAAAATGAGCAATTATAACCACATCACAACACATTAAGTGGATTATGAATTCTCTAATAAAATATATCAATTCCCTCGGATACCAGTAGATCTTTGCCTCATCTCCAGTCTTCTGGTTCTTCCTCTTCTTCCACCATCCCGGTCTCTTGCGTTATTGAGCCATGATTTAACAGGAGTTTCCACTTCAGATGCTCCGGCCGGGCCGCTTTTTGTGCCAGCATCTAAAGTGAAGAAGAAAAAAATAAATAAATATTGTTAAAATGATTAAAATGTTAACATTAAAAAACATTTTTTTCTTAAAATAGTTCCTGGTGTTGTTGTTTTTTAATATTCAAAACAAATTTAGGCTGTGTTGTTAAAAAAAGAAAGATAAAGAGAGCAAACAAATTGAGGGCATAAAGAACTGAGAACAATATACTAAAATTGTCAACACAATGTAAAGAAATTGTCAACTTAAGCTTGGTACAAACTCCGCAAGAACAAAGAAATTACTTTTGTATCAAGCTTTATACTCACCCTCATGTCATTCCAAACCTACAAGATTTCTTCTGTTTTAAAAAATTATAAAATGAATTGTCCTTACAATAAAAACATCATTGTTGATCCCATTTACTTTTTATTGTATTGACAAGACAGTCGAAACATTATTCAAAAAATATATTTTGCATTCCACAGAAAAAAGTAAGTAATACAGGTTTGGAAAAACAGGAAGAACTATCCCTTTAATGTCTTTATTAAGAAATCATTGATGACTTTAACTTGCAGCATGAATACGTTTTATTAAAATAAATGCAAACACTTAGAATGTTTCTGACAGTCAAATATGTATTTACACAGTAAAAGATGCAGTGACCTGTGCCCGAGTGTAAAACAATTCAAGGTAATGAATTCAAGCAGTTTTAAAGTATATTTTACCTCAGAGATTAACAGTAAATGGCCTAGTTGACCGTTATAACCGTTAAGTTAGTCGTTTAAACTTTAAACGGCAGGAGAGTATAACGTTAATCAGATAAACCACTAAAATGAGAGAGTGTAGTTTAATATCAATTAATTCGTTACCATTTTGGCCTGTTTCTCTAATTATAATAGGAAACTCACATATTAATATGGAAACTTAAAAAGCTTAAATTACCTGTTTGGAGCAGAGTTTGACGGTCCCAGAATCCGGAATGACAGCTGAGCTCATTAGCGGTGCAGTTCCAGCAGTCTCATTGGTTAGAATTGATCACGTGATGACGCCATCTAGCGTATTACTAATATGTAATTTCTTTTCTGTTTTTTTTTTGTTGCCATTTCAGAAATGTAATAGTATATAAAAATATAAAATTCATCAGTGATGTTTTTATTATAATAAAAAATAAAATAAAAATAATGTATATAAAAATATAAATGTAGAAATATAACAAATAATGTTATAAATATCCACTGATGAATGGCAACAATAATAATGAACAAATCAGTGAATGATCAACCATTTGCATTGTTTTATTGTGACAAATGTTTCTTTAATTTAATTAATTACATTTAAATATTATTTAATAAATACAGTAAACAAAATTAATCATGGACTTCATAGAAAGTTTTGCATTACAAGATACAATTTATAGTATTATAATAATTTAGTGTTATTTATGAATGTATTAATATAAGTGCTGTGATTTATTGAAATCTAATGGTCTAATGGAGTTTAAACTACTGTAATATGGTCCCTCTGACTTTATCAGTCTGTCTGGGAACAGCTGCAATGGAGGCTTCCCTTATGGTGGCCTCAAAGTGGAAAACTACTGGATGCCCACAGTAAACCCTCATTGGGGACCAAATGGGCAAATCCACTCTGGGCCCCACAAGGGCTAAACCACTGGGGGCCGGTGGGGTTTTGCCCACAGTAATCCCACATGGGCCCCCAAAGGGTTTGCCCTTGCCCACACTGTCCCACAGAAAACCCACACTTACCCACAGTGAGCCCACACTTGCCTGTTTGCTGGGTAATATGTGATCAGGAAAGTGTTTTTGATGTGTCAATAAACGATACTCTTTTGTAAATTGTCTTATTGTGACAGTAATTATGAATATTAAATATAATCATACATTCACGGTTGAAATTAGGCCTGAAAAGACGTCTTTTCACCTTTCACTTTTCAACCAAATTTGAACGTTGTTTAAACGTCTGGCAATGTCGTCTTTTCGACGTGTTTTTGCTGGGTGGGACAGTGCTTTCGTGCTCGTACACACACACACACACACAGTCACACACACTCACTCCCTCTTTCCCTCTTATCACTGCGCTAAACGAGGCTCTAACTGCTGCAGTGAACTCTTCAACTACCGCCCAACATCCAGATCTCAGCGCCACCTGCTGGACAGACGCCGCACTGCAGCTCCACTCACTGTTGAAGACAGCATTGTTGTCCTTGAACTCCTTCCACTGCTGATACCATTTAGAGTCCTTGTGAAGCACAACGCCCATCGCCTCCCTTCAGGAGAAAGAAAACCACTACGTTAAGATGCTATTCATGAGTAAATGCGTCAAAGTCATTCAGAGTTCATATATACATATACACCAAACAGGCATAACATTATGACCAGCTTCCTAATATTGTGTTGGTCCCGTTTTTGCTACCAAAACAGCCCTGACCCGTCGAGGCATGGACTCCACTAGACCCCGGAAAGGCTGGACATGGTCTCAACAATGCTTAGGTAGGTGGTGTGTGTCAAAGTAACATCCACATGGATGGCAGGACCCAAGATTTCCGACCATATGTGTAATATTTCTGTTGCTCTTTGCACTGTTTATTTTCTGTTCAGTAACGCAGTTGTTAGTGGAGTGTTTTGCAAACTGCCCCATGTGTGTGTGGGATCGACGATGCTGATAATAAACCCCTGAGAAATATCAGATACGTGAGTTTTGCTTACACTTGGCTACAACCATTCAGGCCAGCTATCCGGCCTCTCTGTGAAAAGCGTTACAAACACATAATCAAGGCACGAAAACGCTCCTTATGCTCCCAAAATGTATTCTCTGCAACCTCAAAATTCGCACTGCACAAATTGACCGATGTTATAGTTAGATATGACGGCACTACTGCAGCACGCATCGCCGCAGACGAGCAGCTGAATATCTCTAAAGCAAACTGCCACAAATGAAAGTAAAAGTTGCAGACGCTCAATACACAATCATCATCATTAAAAGTAAAGAAACTAAATGATCAGTGCTAACGCCACTCTCTCTCTCCTATTGCGGTCTTTGCATTTTCAATAAAATGCAGCTCATATTTGTTAATTTTGGTGACGTGAACTTCATTAAAAATCATATAGCGTGGGAATTGAAGATCAGATTTATATCCGTTTTGCGGAGAAACATTTATGTGACCAAGTGTAAATGGAATCGTTCTGATAAATCAGATCTGTAAAAACACATGAAGTGGACCAGGTATAAATAGTCCCAGCAAGATAACTGTTCGGGGTGCTTGAAATATAGGAAGAAAAATATAAATATTGAATTGGGCAGGGGAGGGGGGTTACATGAATGTATCTCTGAACGAAACTGTCTTCAGAATAGTTTCGATGGCATTTTTACAGCGGTCCCCAAAGAAACGCTTCTTTTCCATAAGCAGCACCTGCTGTCAGAGAGTGAATTAGCATTTTTATTCAGTCCATCTGCTTTTGTTTTGTGCAGGTGTGTCCTACGTAACAATTTCACAAGCTAAAGTCAGACCATTCTGTATTTGCTCTAAGTCTTGAAATTATGCAATCTAATTCAAATAAAAAAACTCTGCTCATGCTACATGTGTGTATCTTTGTTTGGATCGTGATTAAAAGGCAGTGGTTGCCTCACATTTCAAATGGCAATTGTTTTAAGGCTAGTTTGGCCTGTTATAGAGCAAATAAACAACAAATAAATTTGCTTAAACAAAAAAAAAAAAGTCTCGTAAATAAAAAGAAACTGGGCCATGAAAAATCTATAGGTAGATCTTGCCTTTCATCAAGGCTGAGGTCAGGGATCTATGGCTTGAAAAGGTTGGTGACCACTGGCCTACACCTACCCCAACCCTAAACATAACCTTACAATAATGCAAATACAGTAATTAAATGACACAGTATTGATGTGCGCATGCCCAGTGCCCGTAGCTGTATCTCTTCAGGTCTTTCCTGCGCAGGACGTGGTGTGATGACATCACCGTTTCACAAAATATACGGATTGGCTTTACACACGAAAACACAAGGGTGTCGTTTTCAGATTTATCCACTCTGGGACCCGATTTAAAAAAATATCGGTTTCATGCTCCCAAAAAGCCAGATCCGTGTGGACGAAACGCTGATACGGTACAAAATTTTAACGTATACAGCGAAACGCGTTTCTGTGTGGACGGGCCTTAAAGACTTTATCATCGCCTGATGGAGGAAATGGAGCAGCGATATGTTGTGTTTATGTATTTCACTGTGATCTCAGAGTATATTATAATGAGTCCCAAATCAGTATTTTCTCAGGTTAAAGATGTTTTTGTTTATTATTGTGGATTATGCCACTTTATATGTGGCGATCTGCTGAAATTGTTTAAATATATATGAATTATTCCTCCAGGAGGCGCTCGACATCATAAATAATAAAACATGAGAGACTCTTGAACCTCAGAGCGAGAAAACTTTATTGATAAAGGCAAGAAAATACATTTGGCAAATGGACAGCATGTTAGATCGAGCCAAAATGTTAGTTCTGATGGATCTCCACGTCAGAAATATCAGAAATATCAAATATCCTTGCCAGAAGGTATAAGTCTATCAGCCGGAGAGTTGGACTGAGAAAGCAGGAGACGAAGTGATGATCATAAAAGAGCAGAGTTTGTTGAATAATCTTAGTTGCATATGTTTCAATGCTCAGAGTCCGTCCAGATGTTACACCACTCAATGCTCTGGCTTCATCTGACCAGTACATTTCCAACAAGTGTTATTATACCAAGAGAAAAACAATGGAGAATTACTGCTTCACAACATCGTCCTGTGACGATAAAAACCTTGAGACATTCTGTGATCTCCTACTCGTGAAGACAAACATCCCTTCAAACACACAATCATAAGATTCAACAACAAGAGCAAGCAAATGAGGGAAATAAGTCATATAACACATCAAATGACAAAAATAAACAATAACATTATTAAATGATAAGTGAAGGAAATCAAATCATAATCATTTGAATACATGAATGACTAATGCAATTAATATAAAACACAGAAAATAAAACAACACCAATGTATGGTTGCTTTCTTCAAATAAAACACAGGTTGTTGTTGAAAACCTTTAGATCCGTCAGCAGTATTAAAGTGAGATCTGTGTGACTCTTTATTATTTTATATCATTGTTGGATCAGAGAGAAATATAAACTTACAAATAAGATTTTAAAAATCTGACACTGAAAGAGAGCAGAAGCTCAAATAATCATCAGTATTTATTATGACAAAAACACACTTGAAGAATCTTTAAAGTTCAGCGTTCTGCTTTAGATTCAAGCACTTCCTGAAAAAGATGAACATATGAAGCCATGAATTAATAAATATCACAGATATTAATATATGCAGAATCAGTTTGTGAGAAATGACATCATCAATCATGTACCTGATGTGTGAATATGAGCTTGATCTCGTTCAGCTCTTCTGGATCTGATGTCATAAACCACAATCATGACAGTAGCCACGCCCACCAGAGCAGCGAGGACCAATCGAATCACAGCTTCAGTGGGACCACAACAGTGGACAGGGCCTGAGGAATAAAAACATCAAACTGAGATCAGCTCAGTCAATAAACGCTAATATCAGCGCTGACATCAACTAATATCAGCGTTGCTGCCGTACCTGAACATGTGTGGCAGAGATGAGTGATGTCCAGATGTTGAGTCTGGTGGCTGATGGGATTGTTCAGCACACAGCTGTAGGTGTTTTTATCCTGATATTCCACCTCCAGAGGTAGAGAGAGACTGATGCTGAGATCAGACACACTGATGTTGGACAATGAACTGTTTCCTTTGTACCAGGAGAGAGTCACATGACTCACATTCACCACTGAACACACCAATGAACAATATGAGGATGATGATGATGATGATGAAGAACATTGAGAAGAGTTCCTGCTGATGACAGGAACAGGCAGACGAGCTGGAAAACATCAGAGAATAAAGAGAAATGAGGATGAATGAAGACAGGGACGTGCACAGGGGGGTTGCTCAGGTTGCTCATATGCCCTTCTCGACTCACGTTGCCCTTCTGAGGTGGAAAAAAATAAATAAAAAAATCGTACAATGGATGCAGAATTTCACGTAGGCCTAGATAAAAAATAAATAAATAAAAAAACATTCGCTAAGCCTCATTCACTTCCACGAGCCCCCGTCCGAAATTGAAAGTCAGTAAACTCTGTTTCCGTGGCTGCACGCGACCGGCACCTGAGCTGAGCATGAGCGGCACTAGAAGGAGATTGTCGCGGTTGTCGGGTGAGACGACTTATCTTATATTACGAAAGGTATAACAAATGGACGATCATCATCATCAAGTTATATGAAATGAATTACAATCTTCATAAATCCAGGATGAGTTTGCCACGTTTAGCCTAAATAATCAGACAGATAGCTTGCAGACAAGCAGCCTAGGCTACTATGTTTTTGGTAGGCATTAGGCAAACTAAGCTACATGTCTGCTGATAGTTAGTTTCTCACATTTCGTTTTAGCAAGAAGAATGTATGATGGAAGTAATGCATCACATTAATTATTTTATTCAAAATGGTTAAATGCCTAAATCCTATCACTATTTTGGGTATTGTTTGAAGCCAAGATGCCCACTGAAAAGAGGCGGATTCAGGAGAGGGAGAGACGATTCAGGGAGGCAGCAAAGGGCAGCACAAAACTGCAGAACATGGCTGCAAAAAAGCCAACCAGCAGGTGATACAGAGACTTTGCAGAGACTTTGATAAAGATGACATGACACTGTGTAGGTGAATTGATTAATTAATCAGACTCATATTTTAGCCTACTAATGGCAATGTTTCATAATTACATTCCATTTAAGATGAGGAGGAGCAGTCACATGTAGGGATTTTCATGACTCAAGTCATGTTTTTCTATGTTATTATTAGTAGTAGGTGAGAGCGGGGCACAACCAAACGCTTTTTGACTTTCCCAGTTTGTGTAAATCCACAAGTATTTATTGTTTCCCACATTAATTGCACACGTCTAGTACAATTATGTGGTTTTGTTTCATTAATACAGTGTATACTTTTTTCTTGATTTACCCCGAAAGAATGGAAGTGAAATGTGACAACATGCCCCATAGGTGGAGTACACTATAACATGACCAAATAACAGCTTAAAATGTTACCTGATGTAATCAAAAAAATATACAAGACTAACTAAAATATTTTGCCAATAATACAATTATTAACTTTTTAAAATAAAATAATGGCATTTTTTAATCATTAAAATATAAGCATTTTTGAGTTTGACTACAAACACATCGCTAAATACAGCTATACAGCATAGTTCAAAACATAATAATTAATCATTTCTGAACATTAACTCTAAGTCATTATTCACATTTTCTCATGGTTTCTCACAAGAATTCATAAAAATATAGAATATAACGGCATATTTCTAATAGGGGCTCATTGTAACGCAGTGTTAACACACACCCCATCTGCACAACTGGGATTTAAACCGCGGCTCGTGTCTTCTGCTGTTAAATCAGCATTAAAGAACCATCTCAACTGTTAAATAACAGATAGAAGATTACAATAATATCAGATTTGTCTTATTTTAAATAAACACAAAAAACAGAGATGAAAACTAAACTTAAGTAAGAAATTTACTTTTGCTATGGTTAAATACATGTTCAGTGATATCTTCCAGAGATGTTTTAGTTTTGGCGCTATTTTTTCTCTAAATAATGTTGATATGGCAACTAGTAAGTACACCAAGTTTCATCATTCTGGCATGTGTGGAAAGGGTTAAAACAGTGTTACAACTAACCCCGCGTTAGGTTGTGCCCCGCGCTCCCCTAGTTAAGGTGATTGAGTGCTGTATTTCAGTGTTTTACTTATTCGATATATATTTTAATAAAGACCCTGTTATTCTAAGTCCTTCATATAGCCCGAGAGTTTTTTTTTCTTTTTCGGGTGGGGGGGTTGGTAGGGGAGTACCCTTTTTTTAGGTCAGAGCAACTGCCCCTCAAAATTCCTGTGCACGTCCCTGAATGAAGATATTCAAGCAGACGAGGAAGAAACATCGAGAGGAACCAAGATGATCAAAAGTAGAACATTTAAAACAATTTGATAGAAAGTTCAGGATAAACCTGCTGTTAATGTAAAAGAGTAAGAGAATTAGTAATTTTAACTCATTATTCATGATAAGATACTGTCACGGGGTGACCAGGGCCGGAACCTTTGTTACATGGGAGTTGTTGTTATAGGGGAACACTTCCGGTGCAACACCAGGCCGGTTCCGGGCGCGATATTTTTTTCCCCAGGATGGTAGGGGAAGGTACCGCCTTTTTCGTCAATGATTGGCTAGAAGGGCTCTCCTCCGATTGGCTATTTGATTTGGCCGTGAAACGTCATCTCACGTTCATGGCAGGCCAGGCTGTCGTGTGCGTGCCATCAGATTTATATTCCAAGTTCACATGGTGTATCTAGTTGAGGCAAACACTATGGGTAAAACACTATTGTGTGTGTGTGTGTGTGTGTGTGTGTGTGTGTGTGTGTGTGTGTGTGTGTGTGTGTGTGTGTGTGTGTGTGTGTGTGTGTGTGTGTGTGTGTGTGTGTGTGTGTGTGTGTGTGTGTGTGTGTGTGTGTGTGTGTGTGTGGGCGTCGGAAGCAAAAAAAATGTGGGTGGGTCCTCAGAAATGTTTTACTGGAGTAGATGCCAATTACATTAAGTACAAATATAACGCTTTACTTGGTAAACGTATAGGTCGGAAAGACAAAATTACGTAAATCGCCATATCATTGAGAGTGACAGTAGTGTAGGGGTAAGATGTACAGCATCTAGTTTTGACACAAATCGACCCGCGGTTCGAGTCCGGCTTTCGCCGAAATCAATCTTCTCCGTTTTCCCATCACATATCAAATCGGAAAGGCATTTATTTTCAATACAAATTAAGAAAATATTAGAAAAGTGGAAATAAAGCGTCTAATATGTGTTTAATAATAAGTCTTTATCGATTAGGGGTAGGTAAACAGACATATGCTGAATGTTAGAGACGATAAAAGAGAGTGGGTCCAATATCATTGATCGTAAAAAGTGGGTGGGTCTTGTCCCAGAACTTGGAGAACATCATACCGGATCATCTTGAGGTTAGGATTAGGTATAAATCAACGGACAGGGAGAACAGCTCCAGTAATAAATGGTTTTGGCGCAGGTATTGAGAGGTTAGGGTTAGGGTTAGGAAACAGCTAAGACTAATCTAAACAGGCTATGAAATTGTGAACTTGAAATATAAATCTGAAGACACGCACATATAGTGCTTTTCTTAGTAGGCTATGTTGGATTGACTTCGTTTAACGACGATCAAAACAGACTAGCTGACAGCCTGCCATGAACGTGAGATATATAACCAATCGGAGGAGAGCCCTTCTAGCCAATCATAGACGAAAAAGGCGGTACCTTCCCCTACCATCCTGGGAACAGTGTTGCCAACTTAGCGACTTTGTCGCTATATTTAGCGATTTTTCAGACCCCTTTGGCGACTTATTTTCAAAAAAGCGACTAGCGACAAATCTAGCGACTTTTTGGACAAACGTTAGCTACTTTATTTTACAAATATCGCCAGTACTGTTCTGCGAGCGCGAGGTCTTGCTTTCTCCCTGCTGTCACACCTCTCTCTGCGTTTACCCTGTTCAGTGAGTGGCTGTGGCTGAGACACACACACACACACACACACACACACACAGCAGCTGACAGACGTGAATGAGCGAGCTACACATGCGCACACAGGGGTGCCACGGACCAATCACTTATCTGCTTCCTTTTTTTTATATTTAAAGAATTTAGTTTGACCCGTTATGATTTCAATTCTTCTCTTGTGCTTATCACTTATATATTACTCACTCTCACAGAGCTTTAGTTCATCCAGTTTCAGACATCTCTCAGATTGTTAAAAAAAAAAATTTAATTCACTATCATACTCGTTCTACTGTATGAAAAAAAGATATAGGAAATGAGAACATATTTATTAGACAGTTGGCTGTATTGTATTCTTTTAAAATACAGTATGTGAGCACATTAGGCAGGCAGAACGCAAGGACGACGCGGTGACGTCACGGATATGCTAATTAACGCATGACGTCATCTAGCGACATTTAGCGACTTTTTGGGCTGGCTTTAGCTACTTTCCTTGGAAAATAGTTGGCAACACTGCCTGGGAAAAAAAATATCGCGTTCCGGGCTCCCGAAAGGGCGGAAGTGCAGCGAGAGCTGATCAAGCGGAATCACCGGCACGTGTGAGAGGAAAAGCCCATGGCTGCGTTCGAAACCGCATACTTCCCTACTATATAGTATGTAAAAAGCAGTAGGCGAGCGAAGAGTATGCTCGAATCCTTTGTATTCATAAAAGAGTAGGCGAGAACTACCAGGGTTTTGGAGTATTTCTCGCGAGATTCGGACGTGCGTATACTGATGTTGCGTTCGAATATGCCTACTTACCTACTATATAGTAGGCGAAAACAGTACGTGAAAGGAGAAGTATGTTCGAAACCTCAGTAATCATAAAAGAGTAGGCGAGAAGTTCCCGGATGGCTTACTGATTCCGCCCAGATTGTGAAGTACCCATCGTCGGATACTTTTCTATCCCTGCCTTCCCATGAGGCCACAGGAAAGGAGACGTCAGGCGGAGAAAAGCGAATCAAATGTGAGTATTACAAACCAAAATCACGGTTCCTTGTGTTAAAATCGCATTTGTTGAACTACTGTAGAGTAAACTGTTAAATTGTTGAAGGTGTAAAGACGACAGACAGTATAGTACAGTTGTTATTGGGCTGTAAAAACATGTTTTATTATGAATGAGCTCCAGTAACACACACGTCTCCAAAGTGGATTTACATAAACGATATACTTAAAGATAAAGATGTTTGCTAAGTGTTTATTTAACATCTGACAGGAACATTTTCGATAAGTATTGCAGATGACACCACAGCATTAAATAGACATCTGATCAGAGTGATGTGTGTGGGCTATAATGTAGTTCTGTTGTCAACAATGTTCACTTTACATGAACGTCAGTAATGTTAATAAATCTACATAAAGTAACTAAACATAAGTTATCTTTTTTATTTGTCCATTAGTACTGTTGATGAATTGAGGAACATTAACACATCAGCAACTACCTCAACATTTAAATGTAGTATTGAGCACAAAAACTTTTGTGCTTTTATCAAGGTGTTGTTTAAGATACAGGTAACGTGAATGTTGTCTGATGTTACAGGGCCAGAAGAGCACGTGTGTGTTTATCTGGTGGAGACTGGAGAGAGGGTGATGAAGGAAGCCTGTCATCAAAGGCTTTGAGTATACTACAGAAATGAATAAAACATCAATTTAAATATTAAGTTGTATTTTATTTTAATTTCAAACAGAGTTATTTAAGCACTTTTCTGATTCTTGATGTCTGTGCGTTTGCTGCAGAGCTTCTGTGGTTGAGCCTTGCTCAAGGAAACCTTCTGCTTATCAGTTCAGTGTTTAGCCCACTACACCACAAAAGTCATAAAGCTACAATACAAATAGCATGTAATTGTAAAAATATTAAATCAAATATGGCAAGAAATGGGATGCTGACAACATGAATTGTAAAGCGTTTTCAGTAGTCATGCTGATGGAGAGCAGACACACGGATGTTTGGAGCAGACATCAGCAGTCAGAGATTGTCCCGCACATGTTCTCCACTCCTGCTTCAAGGTTGTGGGGTTCAGGAGGGACATGATGGAGGGCTAGGACAGGCGAAGGCGTTCACGGTGGTCAACTGCTTCATCAACATAAAGCCACAGAATTGGCACAGCTGTGTTGAGATGGCAGCAGATGTGGGGTTCACCGTCTGTAAATGTGTGATGGTTTGTTAGAACAATACGTTTGAATAAAGCTTTGTTTCATGGTGACTTATTCATTTGTGATGTTTACTTTTATTCATTCTTTTACTCATTAATTCATGTTTCCTATTGTTGTCAGTAAATAAAATATTTTATTAACTCATGCATTTATTCATTGCTTGACTGAAAATTGGTATTCACATCGGCTGCATTTGTCTAGTGTGTATTCATGCATCGCTATGTCATATGACATCAAGTTGCATTTTGCTTGTTTTACTAAAACAATATAATTTTCAGTAAAAAAAAAAAGTAATATAATTAAGTATTGGTCAGCATTTGTTATTATTATTATTATTGTAAGTGTTTTAGTGGGCTAGCAATGCAATTCATTCTGAGGTAATCTTAATTTTGAATAGTGAACTTACATTTTAAGAGTATAAAATCAACAGTGTTCTCCCAAGGTGAGATCCTCGAGCAGCTGAAAGACGTCCTCGTTGCAGACTCTGAGGGAAACTGCACAGGTCGGGCTGTGGAGTTACTGATGCTTTGAGCTGTTACTGCACCTGTCACTCATAGGCCTATCTTTTATTTTATAATTACATGGTTGTATCTTTAACAATCCTAATAATAAAACAAATATAATGGGGTTGCATACATTATATACAAAGAAAAAACAATAACAAGGTTAGATATCTTTGAATAATTCAGCATAATGCAATTAAATTTTATTTCATAAGCTTGAGGGATAAAACAGGAGTTAAATTTAAAAAGAAAAAGGAAAATATAAAGGAGATTTAGGCCAATTTTGCTTGTGGATGAAATGTTTTGCATATAAAATAAAGAAATTAACAACATATTTAAGAGATCACGATTGTGGGTTTTGGTAAGGATAAAACTGGGTCAGATTAGTAGGGTTAATATCAAATATCAAATAAATGGGCAGCTGTTTCTTCAACAAGCCCACAAAATTAACAAGTTTAATCAATATTAAGATATTTATAGATCGATGAATTAAACCTGTCACTCGTCTTTCAAGTTGTTGCGCTTGAGATAACGTCGTAGGTCACATGATAACGTCAACATGGCGCATAAAGTGCGGATCGCATTCATACTTAACGAGATCAGGCAATATAGTACCTACTCTTTTAGAGCTCGTTAAGTAAGTACTTATTGAAAATGAGTACCTACTCAATGAGTATGCGGTTTCGATCGCAGCCCAACTGTGGGGGGAAGAGGAAGAAACAGCGGGAGCCGCAGTAAAGGCGCAAGGGAAGGACTGAGGACTGAGGAAGCAGGATTTTTTTAACTTGCTGTGGCATTAATGTTAGATGAGGAAGATAAGTGACGTGGAGATGATGGTGCAATAGAGTCCTGTTTTATGCCAGCGTGTGAAGATTCCGTGTATCAAGGTGTCCATCTGAGCCCGAATACTGCCTTATTCATTGTGAAGTTTGGAGTGTTTTGCAGTGCTGAGTTGATATTTTCACGTGTGGAGTTGAGTATGTTTACAGTGTACACCGGCCTGTGACAATACTTCTTTAGATCTCGCTGTAATAAATAAAACATGTGGAACTGATATTTAACTCACCGTAGACAGAGAGACGGATAAAAGAAGACCACAAGTAAGGGTTGATCGGTCTATATTCTCCAGCATGTTTGGTTGTGATGTTTGTGATGGTCAGAGATCCAGTTTGCTTGTCCAGCTTCAGTCTGTCTCTGAATCTCCCATCAGGAACATCATCATATACAGTGACGCTGTCGGCCCGTTTATTGATTTTAGCGATTACAGTGTTTCTAAACCACCACTGAATCACATCATCATCCTTCACTTCAGTGAGACCAGACTCTAGAGTGACTGAATCTCCTTCCGTCACTGACACTGAATCATCAAACACACAGAACACACAGAAACAGGGTTTGTCACAGATCAACAGATTATAATGCTTTATTAAATTAAATAGTTCAACATTTGAAATAAACAAAATCATAAAACAACAAAATGGTGTGTGAATTCATTTTAATTTTGTCATTAATAAACAGGTGTAAATGTTCTTTAACTCACCAATGAGAGTGATAAAGAAATCAACCGTCTTATAGTTGTTGATCTGTAGTTGATAATATCCAGCATGTTTGATTGTGATGTTTGTGATGGTCAGAGATCCAGTTTGATTGTCCAGCTTCAGTCTGTCTCTGAATCTCCCATCAAGAACATCATCATATACAGTGAAGCTGTCGGCCGGTTTATTGATTTCAGCGATTACAGTATTTTCATATCCAAACCTCCACTGAATCAGATCATCATCATCATCATCCTTCACTTCAGTGAGACGAGGCTCTAGAGTGACTGAATCTCCTTCCGTCACTGACACTGAATCATCAAACACACAGAACACACAGAAAATGGGTTTGTCACAGATCAACAGATTATAATGCTTTATTAAATTAAATAGTTCAACATTTGAAATAAACTAAATCATAAAACAACAAAATGGTGTGTGAAGTAATTTCAGTTTTGTCATTAAAAAACAGGTGTAAATGTTCTTTAACTCACCAATGACAGTGAGAACGAAATAAACCGTCTCATAGTTGTTGAGCTGTAGTCTATAACGTCCAGAATGTTTGGTTGTGATGTTTGTGATGGTCAGAGATCCAGTTTGATTGTCCAGCTTCAGTCTGTCTCTGAATCTCCCATCAAGAACATCATCATATACAGTGAAGCTGTCGGCCGTTACATTGATTTCAGCGATTACAGTGAATCCTTCATATCCAAACCTCCACTGAATCAGATCATCATCCTTCACTTCAGTGAGACCAGACTCTAGAGTGACTGAATCTCCCTCCTTCACTTCAATCCCTCCTGCAGAACCTGAAGAGTTTTTCACAGATTAAAGCTTTAAAATCTCTTGATGTTGGTTTGATGAAGCTTCACTAAAATACTTTAAATTAATTTATATTTGAAGTGAATAATATTCTGCAGGACAAAGACAAAAGATGATGAATGAAAAGAGAAATAGATTTATATATGGAACAATAACTAAATAACAGAGGTGTCAAGTAACGAAGTACAAATACTTTCAGCCTATTTTTTACTTCTACTCCTTACATTTTCAAGCAATTATCTGTACTTTCTACTCCTTACATTTTAATAATAGCCTCGTTACTCTTATTCCATTTCGGCATATTTTCATTCCTTTCTTTTTTTTTTATTTTTTTTTTTTTATTGAAAATAATAAGATTTACAAAACAAACATGGCTGCATAGAAATCGTTTCTTCAGAATAGAATACATAGCCAGAGAGAGCAGCTCTTAATACAGGCAGGAAATTATAAACAGTCTTCGTGATAAAAATAAGGGTGAATTATGAGGAAGAGAAAGAAAACCAAAATAAAAACAAAAACAAAAAAACAAAGATTATAATATGACACAAGGAGATTTCAGTCATTGTTCAGTTACTAACCTCAGTTGGGAAGTGTTTTAGGGTATCAAATATTTTTTGTGCTTTAGGACCTTTTAAGATTTTCAAAGATTTCATATACATTTTAAATTCATTTAAAAAAACAACAAATTTGGGAGATGATTTCACAATTCTACATTTGTGAATGAAAAATTTAGCTAGACATACGATTGTATTAATACAAAGCTCATCACCCTTGTTTTGTAACATCAATCCAAATGTTATGTCGTCTCTAGAGAAAGAGGTTGGGAGTGAAGACATCTTTAGCTTAACCCAATTATACATATCACACCAAAATGTCTGAATCACATTACATGAGAAAAATACATGGTCCGTAGTTTCAACATCATTTTCACAGAATGTACATACATTATCAACTATACCAAAGCGAAAATTCAGTAAATCTTTAGAGGGGTAAATATTGTTCATTACTTTGAAGTGTGTTTCTTTCACTTTAGGAGGTATAGGGAGTGTTAGATACATTGTTCTCAGCTTAATGATTGAAACTTTATCAAATTTTTGTAGGATGCTATTTTTATTTTGGCTGTTAGGGTAAAGATAATCAATAAAACATTTTCTAATAAAGTGATTAGTGCATTTTTTATCCAGAATATAGATCCCTTGAATTGATAGTGGGGCCAATTGTGGTTGAATCGTATAATATGTCAAAATGCTTCTTGTTAGAAGGACAAAACCTTGGGGTATTGCTTTATGTAATTTTAAAAAGTCTGATTTTGAGGGATTGAATTTATGTTTAATGCAAAATTGTTCATAATTAAAAAAATGTCCATTGGTATCCATTAAGTCGGACATGGACCATATGTTTTTCCCATACCAATCATCAAAGAACAGAGATCGGTTGCGGTGCAAAATATATCTGTTGTTCCAGAGTACACATGTATGGGGTGAGAAGTTATGTGTGTATAGCATTTTCCAATACAAGAGTATTTGTTTGTGAAACTCTGACAATGATATAGGTAATTTATTTATATTAAAGTCCGCTCTAAGAAGAAATTCTAATCCTCCAATTTTCTTGAATAAGGTCTTTGGAATACAATACCAGAAAGAGTTGCTATGTTTGATTCAAGATTTTAGCCAATTTATTTTTAAGGTTCCATTAAGGCAATCGAAATCAATAACTTTTAGTCCTCCATCTTTTGTGTCTTTAACCATATGGCTTTTTTTCATATAATGTGGTCTGTTTCTCCAAATGAAGTTTAGGTTGATTTGGTTGATAGATTTAATCAATTTGTTTGGAATGGCATTGGAATAGGCTGGGTAAATACATCTTGATAAACATTCCATTTTAGTTAGGTAAATACGACCTATGATTGATAAGTCCCTCTGTAGCCATCTATTTAATCTTGATTTGCATTCTTTAATTTTATTTTCTATATTCAGAAGTTGGCTTTGCTTTTGGTCTTTGGAAAGGTAAATTCCCAGGTATTTGATTTCTGATTTAATAGGGATATTACAGATGTTTTTCAGTGAAGTGTCGTGTACAGCAAGCAATTCACATTTTTTTAAGTTTAATGTTAGACCTGAGGCTTTTGAGAATTTTTCAATTTTGGCAATAGTTGTTGAAATTTGGTATCTATCTTTTAAGAATATCGTTGTGTCATCCGCTAGTTGGCTGATTATTATGTCTGTGCCAAGTACATTAAGTTTTTTAATATCATTACAGTTTTTAATATAGATTGCTAGCATTTCTGTGGCTAGGATGAATAGGTATGGTGAGATGGGGCAACCTTGAGGGATACCCACATTAATCTTGAAGCTTGGGGTGGTACCACTAGGTAATAGGACACAGCTACTAATATCTCGATATAAGCCACCAACCCATTGTCTAAATTTGATTCCAAACCCAAAGTGTTTGAGCACCAAGAGAATAAATGGGTGTTCCACAGAGTCAAATGCTTTATAGAAGTCTAGAAATAGAAGGAAACCATCATCTTCTATTTGGCTTCTATACTCAATAATGTCCATTACCAATCTTATATTATTATGAATTGACCTTCCTTTTAAGAATCCTGACTGTGTATCTGCAATAATATCTGAAATCCCTGTTTGAAGACGAGAAGCAAAGATGTAAGTTAGGAGTTTGTAGTCTGAATTTCTGAGTGTAATGGGTCTTCGGTTATCTATAATTCTGGGATCTTTTCCAGGTTTTGGGATAGAGATGATAACTCCATGTCTCATTGTTGGTGGAAGCACACATGTTTCGAATATTTCAGTAAAGACTTGTAGCAGCAGGACTCTTAAATCAACCCAAAAATGTCTGTAAAAGTCACCTGTGAGACCATCAGATCCGGGAGCTTTGTTAAGAGAGAGACTACCAATTACTGCGTCTAGTTCTGTAATTGTTATTTGATTATCAAATGTTTGTTTGAAGCCATCCTCTAATTTTGGAATATGTTTTGCTATATCCTGAAAGAAATTCTGACAGTCCATGCTAGAGAATTTAGAGCTATAGAGTTGGCTATAGAATTTCCAGATTTCTGAAGATATTACTCTTTCATTTGTGACCTCATTATTATCAATCATCAGGGATCTGATGCTATTTTTTTCTTGTCTTCTTTTTTCAAGACCACAGAAATACGATGAATTTTTTTCCCCCTCCTCAATCCACTTAGCTCTGGATCTAATAAATGCCCCTTGGGCCTTACGACTGTAAATTTCATCTAGTTTAGGTTGGAGGCTTAATATCTTCTGTTTATCATCTTCAGTTGGGTTTGGTTTATTGCAGTACATATTTAACTGATTAATAATGTCTACTTGTTGTTTTTCACTATCTTTTTTAAGGATTTTACTGAATGAGATGGTAAATTGGCGTATTTTATATTTTAGGAATTCCCATTTTTTGGTAGCAGTTGTTAGCTCCTCAGAATTGGCATATTCTTTCACTAATAATTTGATTTTTTGGCAGTAGTCATTATTTTTGAGCAGACTGGAATTGAACTTCCAATATGTGTGTGTGTGGACATTGTTATCATTGGGTTTGATCTGTAGTAGAATAACACTATGATCTGTTAGTGGTGCAGCAGAAATATCAGAACTAATATTATAAACTAGCAAATTATTTGCAATTAACCAGTGATCAATTCTGGATTTATATTTGTGGCTTGAACTAAACCAGGAGTATTTAGATATTTCTGGGTTTAAGTGTCTCCAAGCATCAACCAAATTGTGTTTTTCGCAGAAGTTCATGAATATGGTGTTTGGATGACTTACAGAGTATCTACAAGGGTATTTGTCAAGAAATTCATCATGAACTAGGTTTAGGTCGCCACCAATGATAATGTTATCAGTCGAGTGTGTTAATTTAAGATTGTCTAACTCTAAACCAATTTGCTCAAGTAGGTTTCGGTTTTGTCTACTGATGTTATATCCATAAATATTGACAAAAATAAATTTCAGACCATCTATGTTTATGATAAGAATCAACCAGTGACCAAAATCATCTGCCATATGGGACACAATATGACCTTTGAAATTATTTAGGAGGATGGCGACACCTGCTGATCTTGAAGTGCCATGGCTAAAGTAAACTTCATCTCCCCATTGTTTAGACCAAAATATAACATCATCAACCTTAGAATGGGTTTCCTGCAAAAAAATCATATTTGATTTCTTCCCTTTACAAAATAAAAAAATACTTTTTCTTTTTGTCATGTCTCTTAAACCCCTTGCATTAACAGAAATGAATGAAATGTTACTCTTTAAACTGAACATAGAAAAATAAAAATATATATTAATAAAAAAATATATATATATAAAAATCTAGAACAAAGGATTACTGAACTTACTTAGAACAACAGTAGAAGCTTCCTATCAGGAACATAGTAGCAAAACCCTGAGAATACGTATTCATTTAAACTCACTTGTTTTCGGGAATCAGAGAAAAAAAAGAGAAAAAAAAAAAAAAAACTGACTATGGTGAGACTTTTTCCATTAATGAAAGCATCTGGAGTCAAAAAAACCCTGGACGGTTGTGACTATGGTGAGACTCTGTCTATTAATGAAAGCATCTGGAGTAAAAAAAACCCTGGACAAATGTGACTATGGTGAGACTCTGTCCATTAATGAAAGCATCTGGAGTAAAAAAACAAACAAAAAAAACCCTGGACAGTTGTGACTACTGTCTATGGTGAGACTCTTTGACCATTAATGAAAGCATGAGGGCCCCGGAACACTGTCTTTAGACCTGCCTTCCTTGCTTGTTCAACTTTTGGCCATACAGCACTCCGTGCCTCTCTGTCTTCCTTGGTGAGGTCTTCTGCGAAGCGGATGTTGAGATCCTTGCATACGCGGTGAAGTTTGGTAATCCGCCAGAGTTCGTCCCTGAAGTGGCGTCCTGTGAACTGCATGATTATTTGACGAGGGCGGTTGGTGTTACTCGGCCCCAGTCGGTGCACCGAATCCAGGATGAAATCCATCTTCTCCCTCCAGTGTGGCGCAATCTTCCCGATGATATCAGAGATGATTTGTCGTGTGTTTTCGTCTTTTTCCTCCAGTAATCCATTTAAGGTTCCATCTTCTCTTATAACGCTCCAACTCTACAGCTCTTTTTCCCACTTCTGTTACTTTTTTCTCCAGATCCGTGTTCTCCTCTTTCAGTTGTTTCACCTCGGCGTGCAGTTTTTGGCACTGTTCTTTACAATCTTTGATCTCGGCAGAGTTAAACTCTACCGCTTTCGCGATGTTTGCTATGGTCAGCGTGTTCTGCTTTAGCTCCGCTTTGAAGTCCTGCATCATGTTTTGAAGAGTTCCGATAGCAGCCAATATCGCAGCGTTAGAGGCGTCTTCAACATGGGCGCCAGCAGTCATAACTTCCTCTGGTTTGGACTTTTTCTGTGGTGCTGGTGTTTTGGAAGGGGATGTTAAGGTGTTTTAGTACCTCTGATGTTAGTTTCCATCCTTTCTGGTCCACCATAGTCGTGTTCTTGGAGAGCTTTCAATTTAGCATTAGCTTTCGTGCTAGACATGTTATGGTCTGCAATATCGTCCTCCAGGAGGTTCGCAGGGTCGTTTACAGGATTCTGAATTATTATGATGAGATCTCTACAGTTCTCTATCTGATATTTCAGGGTTTGGTTAAGTTTAAAGTTAATTCCATTGATTTACAAGGCTTTGCTACTCTGAGCTATTCACAGTGCGTCCACTCTCTCCGCCATCTTGTCACCGCCCCCCATTTTCATTCCTTTCATTTTCCAAAAAAAAACTATCCAGATAAATCATGCCATCCGGATAGAGTGAATTTGATTGTGGTTGGATGAGAAGGATAAACACAAACCATTCCGACACCCTATTGGGTTGTAGGTGATCAATCACGCCTGCACCTGCACAAATCACACACAGTGTTGCCAGATAGGGCGGGTTCTCGCCGACGAGCACGCACTTTCAGCCAATCAGCGATCAGCAGGCAGACACGCTCATTCATGACTTTAACAGGTGTTGTGCCGAAATTCGACTGCCTGCCAGAATCAGGCTGCCCACCGCGTGCGCGCCCATGACGTCATTCGTTGCATTCGTGCAGCCAATGACTTTAATATTTTTTTGTCCCCCTTTCATTTTTATTTAATTTAATTTATTGTATGTAGTTATTGCGTCCTTGTGCTGATAAACATTGTTTGTTAAATGTCTTGAGAACATACTGAATTGTTTTGTATTTTTTAAATCCAATAAAAAAAGACGAATAAATAAAATAAATAAATAAATAGAGTTCCGCACTTTTTGCTATTCAAAGCTTTTTGTAACCAAATCGTTTCCTCCCAAGTTACACAACGTCACGACAAACTTTCAAATCTCATTTTTTGATAAACAAATGTAATCTTGTAAGGCCTATTTGGCTGTAAATAAAAGGAAACATAGGCCTATCCAATATAAGTGCAAATAACCGAACACAGTGAAGAAAAGTCATCTTTAAAACTCGAGTAATGGGTCTACAGTATTTCATGTGATATGTTTGTTATACACATTTAAATAAATTTGATACATTACATTGATCATAAGTGACAGCTGTTACATTAACATTCTTTAAAAAAAGATAAATTTCTATTTCTATTCAAAGAGTCATGGAAGACAAATGTAATATGGTTTCCACAAAAATACATTAATACTGATCATAAATGTTTGTTGATCATCAAATCCTCATATGAGAATGATTTCTGAAGAATCATGTGACACTGAAGACTGGAGTAATGATGATAAATTCCGTTTTGATCACAGGAATAATTGACATCTTAAGTACATAAAAATATTATATTATTTTGAATTGTAATAATATTTTACGATTTTTATTATTTTGTAAATATATTTAGACACAATCTTCTCATCAAACACACTTCCCAGCCAGAAATGTCTAGAGGTGTAGAGGGCAGAATCATTTTGGTAGGTCAATTTTTTTAATACTGACAAAGTAATGCTGGACCACTGGAAACCTCTTGCCTTCTACTGTCACAGTCTTCTCAGCAAGCACACTCCATTGCAGAAATCACCAGCATGAGTATGATGCTTGATATTATATTTGATATACTATGGCAGGGGGTAATAGGCAGCAGAAATGAGAATCATTTATGTACAGAACTAAGCAGAGTTGATTGCACATCGGATTATATTGCACTAATTGAAATCGAAAAGCTTATGAAAATTGTTTATGAACATTTTTTATATAAAATATGTACTTTATAAAACATGTTGAACTCAAAAACTGCTAGAAAATCAAAGCCACGCATCTAAACAAATTGTGCTACATTTGAGGTTGATATCTCAAAAAGTGAGCTTTCAGTAAGATTTTATTTGGGCGCAGTACCAGCAAAGAAAAATTTCGGCACAACACCGGGTTTTTAGCGCGATGACTCGTAGCTGTATATTCCAGTGATCGCTATGCCAGTGGCATAAATATACAGTAAGTTGTATCTACAGTAAAGAGTGGGAGAGTGACTCAACTCTCAAACGTGAATTACACCTGTGACTCGAAGACTTTTTATAAATATAACCGTGACTGCTGTCCATGATGATTATTGTACAGTATCAATGAATTACGCATTTTGACAGTGCTGTGTGCATTAACGTGTGAAATGCCTGTTAATTACATTGCTTTTTCCAATCTCTATATTGGGCACTTTTTGCACGTAAATTGGCTTCTTACTGTTGACATTGTGTTTTTCTGAGGGATTGCCGTTTTGACAGTTTCTACCTGGACATATAGCCCAGTCATATTTGATCCGTTTTACTGGGAAATTGATTTTTTTTTAATCATCAATGTTATGTTTTAAGGAGATAAAATGATAACTTACTTATCAACATTGATTGGTATGGCAATAAAATAATATCACATTATTTTGGCAGTTAAAGTTTTGGGATTTTTCTTGGAGTGACTAGTTGCCTATAAGTATTGTAAAGGTGCAAAAAGTCAAAATTCAGAGGAATGTTATCAATAACCATTTTTTTTAATATAAATGTACTTTTGGTGAGTTTTTGGGCTGGAAATCATCGACCCAATCTGGCCACATTGATCACATATTCAAATAATGGTTATTGATAACATGCCTCTGAATTTTGACTTTTTGCTCAGTAGTACTCATATGGTTCTTTAATGTATTTGCATTGTCCTAAAATGCATTGATTTTCAATGGGAATATATGCGGCTGAAACGGGTAGCCTATGCATCTAAAAAATTTCAACATGAACTTTTTAATATAACATTTTAGTCGTTATGGCCTTTAGAAAAAAGTTTTTTTGAGGAGGTGGGGTATGCACTGTGGTGCAGCCTAATCTTTTGTCCTTAAAGGGATACTTCACCCAAAAATGAAAATTCTGTCATCATTTACTCACCCTCAAGTTATTCCAAACCTGTATGAGTTTCTTTGTTCTGAAGATATTTTGAAGAATGTTTGTAACTAAGCAGATTATATGCAACCATTGACTGCCATAGTATTTTGCCCCTACTATGGCAGTCAATGGTTGCTCTATCTGCTTAGTTACAAACATTCTTCAAAATATCTTCAGAACAAAGAAACTCATACAGGTTTGGAATAACTTGAGGGTGAGTAAATGATGACAGAATTTTCATTTTTGGGTGAACTGTCCCTTTAATGGCATTTTTTTCCCCTTACATTACTTTTACTTTTATACTTTAAGTAGTTTTGAAACCAGTACTTTTACACTTTTACTTGAGTAAAAAGCTTGAGTAGATACTTCAACTTCTACAGAAGTCTTTTTAAACCCTAGTATCTATACTTCTAATTGAGTAATGAATGCGAATACTTTTGACACCTCTGCTAAATAAAAAGACACTTTAATGTTTAATGTCACACTAAAACTAATGCTGTTGAGGATTTGAGCTTCATATTTACTTTATTTTATTGAATTTATCCATAATAACTGAATATAGACCTGAATTCAAACTTGATCTGACAGTAAAATCACAGATGAATTATTTCTATATGAGAATAACTGTAAATGTTAAATCTCTGTCAATCATTTACAGTTTTTTTATTCGTTTTGGTACTATTTTCACAAGTAAGGTGTACATTTTCAAAACTCTTGGTACAAAAATACAAACTGATCACACTTGTAACACAGCTCGTCATTCTTTCAAAACCTGATCTCATGCTTTCATTCAGTTGCACATATTTTCATTTCATATAATCATTGTTTCAAACACAAGATTATTGTAATATGTAATGAGAACATTTGGTTTAATCACCGAAACACAACGGTGTGATCTTCTTTCAGTTTAGTGCTTTAACAATCAGTTCATTTAACAGCAAACAGTGCAAGAAACATGTTTCAAATCACCCTTCACATAAGAGAATACAATTACATTATCTAACTTATGTAACTGAATCCATAATGTTTAATAATATCTATTCAAAAGGTCAAAAGGTGTGATGAAGTTACGACATGGCCATGAGGTTATGGGCTATAGAACAGAGTTTGCTGCCAATACAATAAATGTTCTCATTATACCATATGACTGAATCTATACTGTAGTTTAGCTTTATAAGGGTGAGTTACAGTAATGTGACAGTCTCTACCATGGTAATCAGTTTACAGTATCACAAGGCATATACTGTAATGTAAAATGCTGTATTTGATGCCATCTGTCTTATCCATCCCTTATACTCTATTCTGCTCTATGTTCATACACACCTACACACACACACACACACACACACACACACAGTGTATACATAGGCGTAATAGTTTCTATACTGTACAAACTGTATATTCTCTCCCCTTACACTAAACCTACCCATCGCACAAACACGGTGTATTACTAAGACTAAGGTGATTTAAGAGGACTGGATCTTAAACACAATACACAACTGCACAATCCACCATTATAAGCACGTGTGTGTTAAACGGTACATGCCACACACACACACTAACCTGAAAACACTGCGTATTACCAAGACTAAGGTGATTTAAAGGATTAGTTCACTTTTAAATAAACTTTTGCTGATTATTTACTCACCCCCATGTCATCCAAGATGTCCATGTCTTTCTTTCTTCAGTCGAAAAGAAATTAAGGTTTTTGATGAAAACATTCCAGGATATTTTACCTCTTATCAGACGAACGTGATCATCTCTGAGCTCCGCCATAACTTCCGCTAAGTGAGGTCAAATACGATCGTGGTCATAGATGTATACGTAGATGCCTCATTAGCGCTTGCACTGATCAGTAGAATGAGGCATCTACGATCGATATATCTATGACCATGCTCGTATTTGACTCACTTAGCGGAAAATATGGCGGAGGTCAGAGACGATCACGTTTGTCTGATAAGAGGTAAAATAATAGCATAAATACTGCTCGGTTTCTCGCAGAAACTGATCGTTTTGCTAGATAAGACCCTTATTCATCGTCTGGTGTCATTTAAAGCCCTTTGAAGCTGCACTGAAACAGTCATTTGGACCTTGAACCGTTTGGAGCCCATTTAAGTCCTTTATATGGAGAAATATCCTGGAATGTTTTCATCAAAAACCTTCATTTCTTTTCGACTGAAGAAAGAAAGACATGGGCATCTTGGATGACATGGGGGTGAGTAAATTAACAGCAAAAGTTTATTTAAAAGTGAACTAATCCTTTAAGAGGACTGATCTTTAGACACAATACACAACTGCACAATCCAACATTATAAGGACGTGTGTGTTTAATGGTACATGCCCACACACACCTGACGATATGGTTCATTACCAAGACTAAGGAGATTTAAGAGGACCGGATCTCCAATACATTACACAAAAAAGCATACAACATTACAGGGACCAAAGTGTTTTAGAAGTACTTTAATTATGACTTAAAATATTAATATAACATTTTTTCCAGTTTTATCATGTGATGCCATTTTAAGAGGAAAATGACACCCTCAAACATACAAACATGTTTCAGAAAGCATACAACATCATTACAAAGCTTCGGAAAGATTGACAAAACAAACAGGCACATTTGAAATCAGTCATTAAACAGGCTTTGATATATATTAAATGAACTCACTCGACATGCAATAAATGCTGCAGCATATAGAGAAACAACTTATAAGAGACGCTTTACCCAAAAAGACAATTCTGCACAATTGTCGAGTCAGAGTTTCAAAGCAGCTAACAGGAATACAGTGATAACAGAAAATTATGTATTATATTACATTTATTAAAATGATATTTGATTATGAAGTTAGTTTGGGCTGTAGAGCAGCTCTAGAAGAGTATAGTGTCGTCGTTCAGTGTTGATTGAGTTATGTTGTAGAAATCATCAGTTATTCCTTTAGTTCATATCATCTATAGCATGGGCGCCGGAAGCAAAACAAATGTGGGTGGGTCCTCTCAGAACATTTTTACTGCAGTAGATGCCATTTACAGTAGAAATATACCGCCTTGTTTGCTAAATGTCTGGTTGGGCAAGACGAAAATAATGGAAATCACCATATCAGTGAGAGCAGCAATAGTGTAGGGGTGAGACGCATGGCATCAAGTTGACACAAATCGACCCGCGGTTCGAATCCGCCTTTTGCCGAACTCGCTCTACTCCCTTTTCCCATCACATATCAGATCGGAAAGGTATTTATTTCCAATAGAAATGAAGAAAATATTAGAAAAGTTGAAATAAAGCGTCTAACATGTGTTTAATAATAAGTGTTTATCGGTTAGGGGTAGGTGAACAGCAGGGCCGGCCTGTGGCAAAGGCGGAATAGGCAAATGCTAGGAGCTCCACTCATCCATAGGGGCGCCAAAATTTATTACTGATACTATTATATTCATATTCATTTGAAATATTACCAAATAAAGCGCAAAAAAAGTCCCCCGCATCTTCCCGGTGCGCCTCATCAATCTCCCCCGCCGAGCTACTTGAAGTGTGTACACTGCAAAAATGAAGGGATACACTGCAAAAATGCTCTTCTTACTTAGTATTTTTGTCTTGTTTCTTGTTTCTGTCCCAAACAGAAATAATTTCATTTTTCTCACCCCATTTGGCAGATAATTTTGCTTGTTTTAAGCAAAAACTCACTTCATTTTGCACTGGAAACAAGAAAAAAATACTAAATAAGAATAGCATTTTTTGCAGTGTAAAGACAGAGGTAAAGTAAAGTAGGCTAATGAATGAACAGTTTATTTAATTGCATAGTAAAATACTAATGTTCGCTAATTAATTCCAGTTCTACCTTAAACTATATTCAAGCAGCCGTTCTGGGTTCTGCTGCCCTACATAACAGGGCCGTGCAGAGAGTTCTTCAGGGGCAGGGGCTCAAATGTAAAAAAGGGGCAATATGTATGTATATATATATATATATACATATATATATATATATATATATACATATATATACATATATATATATATATACATATATACATATACATATATATATATATATACATATACATATATATATATATATATATATATATATATATATATATATATATATATATATATATATATATATATATATATATATATATATATATATACATATTGTCACAATCACAAGTGAGAGTGCCCCTCATTACCACCTGAGGGCACTCCAAC
Organism: Gobio gobio; assembly: GCF_949357685.1. Lineage (NCBI taxonomy): Eukaryota > Metazoa > Chordata > Actinopteri > Cypriniformes > Gobionidae > Gobio > Gobio gobio. The sequence continues at coordinate 3,828,593 of NC_137120.1, forward strand.
CCGGACTGTCACTTCATCATAAACTACATTACCCATCATCCTGTGCCCGGACTCATCATCATTCATTGTTTGCACCTGTTTCATCACCTCATTACCCCATTACCCCAGCCTATATAAAACCATGTTCACTCTGTCTTTAACTGCGAAGTCTTGTTTGTCTATACTGCATTTCTGAGCATCCTCCCTGGTTTCATGTTTCTTGGTTTTGGATTTCTTGCCTGTTCTGTGGATTACCCGTTTGCCTGTCTCTCCTGTCTTGTTTGCCTGTTTGGACTGCTTACCTGTTATGACCTCTTGCCTGTTTTGACTATGAGTGTGGATTACCCCTCCAATAAAGCTGCATTTGGATCTTCTACCTTCTGTCTCAGAGCAGTACGTTACAGAAGACTTGGCCATCATGGATCCAGCACTTCAAATAATCCGTCTACGTCAAGGTAACCAGTTACTCGAGAAACACATTCAGGACTTTTTAGCTATTGCTAATTTCTCTGATCTCCCAGACTGTGCACTCATTGATTTCTTTTGTTATGGTCTTAATGAACAATATCAATCAAAGTTGATCCGTGATGGTCCTCGTGGATCACTCACTCAGTTTCTGGACTATGCACTGTCGTTAAGTGGTTCCTCCTACACTGTTGGCGAAATAGAAGAGGACGTTTCCCCTAAACGGTTTTTGGGAGGGGTACCATGTATCAAGCTCCAGCGAGGAGCTGTGAACAAAACCTAACACCCTGTTCGCCATGTCCGGTGCTGAGGATCGCTAGTCCTAGGTTTTCTGTGCCTCCTTGTCCTGTATTCACCATGCCAGAACCCTCTGCCAAGATGGCCGCCGCCATGCCAGAACCCTCTGCCAAGATGGCCGCCGCCACGCCAGAGATGCGTCCAGAGACGGCTCCAGCCACTGACCTGCGTCCAGAGACGGCTCCAGCCACTGACCTGCGTCCAGAGACGGCTCCAGCCACTGACCTGCGTCCAGAGACGGCTCCAGCCACTGACCTGCGTCCAGAGACGGCTCCAGCCACTGACCTGCATCCAGAGACGGCTCCAGCCACTGACCAGGGTCCAGAGACGGCTCCCGCCACTGACCAGCGTCCAGAGACGGCTCCCGCCACTGACCAGCGTCCAGAGACGGCTCCAGCCACTGACCTGCGTCCAGAGACGGCTCCCGCCACTGACCAGCGTCCAGTGAGGGCTCCGGCCCGTGTCCCGAGTCCAGTGAGGGCTCCGGCCCGTGTCCCGAGTCCAGTGAGGGCTCCGCCTCCAGTCACGAGTCCAGAGAGGGCTCCGCCTCCAGTCACGAGTCCAGAGAGGGCTCCGCCTCCAGTCACGAGTCCAGAGAGGACTCCGCCTCCAGTCACGAGTCCAGAGAGGACTCCGACCGTGCCATCTACTGCTCCGCCGTGGAGGTCTTCAAACCCGTCTCCGCTGCTGTGGTGGTCGTCTGCTCCGCCGTGGGGGTCTTCAACCTCGTCTGCGCTGCTGTGGTGGTCGTCTGCTCCGCCGTGGGGGTCTTCAACCTCGTCTGCGCTGCTGTGGTGGTCGTCTGCTCCGCCGTGGGGGTCTTCAACCTCGTCTGCGCTGATGTGGTGGTCGTCTGCTCCGCCGTGGGGGTCTTCAACCTCGTCTGCGCTGATGTGGTGGTCGTCTGCTCCACCCTGGCTGCCTGCTGTGCCTACGCCAGCCTGGTCATCTGTCCCGCCTACGCCACCCTGGTCATCTGTCCCGCCTACGCCACCCTGGTCATCTGTCTGGCCTGCACCACCCTGGTCATCTGTTCAGCCTGCTCCTTCCTGGTCTTCTGCTCGGTCTCCAGGCCCTCTTCCGCTCCATGGGCCTGGCCCTCCATCCCACCCCCGTGTCCACCTCCCTCCTTGACAATTTTAGGAGCGTCTGGAAGCCGCTCCTTTGAGGAGGGGCTATGTCACAATCACAAGTGAGAGTGCCCCTCATTACCACCTGAGGGCACTCCAACCCGGACTGTCACTTCATCATAAACTACATTACCCATCATCCTGTGCCCGGACTCATCATCATTCATTGTTTGCACCTGTTTCATCACCTCATTACCCCAGCCTATATAAACCATGTTCACTCTGTCTTTAACTGCGAAGTCTTGTTTGTCTATACTGCATTTCTGAGCATTCTCCCTGGTTTCATGTTTCTTGGTTTTGGATTTCTTGCCTGTTCTGTGGATTACCCGTTTGCCTGTCTCTCCTGTCTTGTTTGGACTGCTTACCTGTTATGACCTCTTGCCTGTTTTTGACTATGAGTGTGGATTACCCCTCCAATAAAGCTGCATTTGGATCTTCTACCTTCTGTCTCAGAGCAGTACGTTACACATACATACATACATACATATTGTGAAATATAACATTATGTTCTTTTTAACTTTTTATTAATCAAAGAATCTTGAAAAGAGTATCACAGTTTCCATCATTGACATTAAATCCTCATATTAGAATGATTTCTGAATGATCATGTGACACTGAAGAGTGGAGTAATGATGATGACAATCCAGCTGTGATCACAGGAATAAATTATATTTTAAATTATTTTAAAATAGAAAACCATTATTTTAATAATATTTCACAATATTGCTATTTTTTTATCAAATAAATGCAGGCTTGATGAACATAAGAGACTTCTTTCATAATGCTGCATAATATCCAAAAATGGTCATATAATAAAGTCCTTTCACGGAACCATTTCGCCAGCCTACACTTCACATAATAGGCCTGTAGGTGCCGGTGGCACTTGGGTTTTGTTAACTTTGATCGTTTCATGAAATAGTAAACGGTGTATCAATATTAATACAAGTGAATTTAACACCATTAATGCGACTTTGGCTGCTGCTGTGGTTTTGTGCAGATTTGTTTGTTGTCAGTTAAAATCCATTTAGTCAGTGATGCAATTTATAAAATGAGACAAACCGCAGGAAATCATTCCACAAACGTTAGTTCGTTTGTCCATGTCATTTTCAACCGATTTATGAATAAGAACAGAAAATTACCGCTTCACATCGCCCAATGGAATTTGAACTTGCTTTGCCAGATCACGATTGGTTGGTGTTCTATACATGACAAACGGGCATTGGTGAATTGTGTAATACTTTAAAATATACAATATATAGATTTGTTATTAAGTCAACACATTAGCTCTGATTATGGATGAAAAAAAAAATATTGGTTTACTTTTTTCCCGTAAGGCCACACACTCTCTGAAAGGACCATATTTGGCTCGAGAGCCGTTTCCGAACAGTGGAAAATCAGCTGTCAATCAAAGCGCACGCGACCCATAGCAACCGGATAGCAACACGTTATGGCAACGCCTCAACAGAAAATGTCCGACTTTTGAGCCGTTCGTTACTATTGTATACATTGTCATGTTATAATAATCACAATTATTTAGTTTTATTGACCACTATATTATCATTGATATTTGTCTGAGAGGGGCACTTTTGATTCATTTTGAAAAAGGGCAGGGGCTCGAGCACCCAAAGCCACCCCCCCCCCCACCCTCTGCACGTGCATAGAATGAAACTAACAAAAACCAACAACCAAAATAAAAATCCAGCATCAAATGAGACACATGATGTAACATCACTTATTTTAGGCTTTGCTTTTCAAGGTAATTCCTCGATTTCTTACAAAATATCTTATGTTTTGTACACTGTGCTTTCCCAAAACAGGATCCTCAGCGATCTTACACTGCGGTCTTTCAGTCAGTGTGGCCAGTTCTCCTTTGGCTATATGAGCCTTAAAATGTTCAATTACAGCTGTAAGTTCAGCATTTGACCAGCACACGTTTTGTCCTTTCAGTTTCGGCCTCGCTGTCATTGTCTGTACAGAAGAACACATGCTTTAGTAAGCTCTAACTATATGAGAGCTCCTGTACTTACACTGATGGAGGTATTCTGATTTAAACCTCAGGTACCTTGAGAAACTTCAGTGGCTTTCTCATCTTCTGAACACCTGGAAGAAATACACTGTTATACACTGATCAGAAACTCAGATATAACTCAAACCTGTATCTAGAACCTAAAACTGCTTATACACCTGATATATATATATATAAAAAAAATATCATTCTGGAATTGAAATGTTATATTAAACACCTCTTTTTTAAGTTTTTGACCAACATGAACATGATCAACTTATTGGTATAGTTCAGCATTACAATGTTGGTGCAACACTGATTCCATTAATGTTTCACTAAATAAAAGTGCAAAAATCTGATTATTGATAACTCATTATTACAATTAATGGCAAAAGGAATGTTTAGAAATGTAAACTGATATTACCTACTGACACACTGTGTGCAGAATTATTAGGCACGTTGATTTTCTGATCATATTTTTTTCCAGGGACATCTGACCAATTCCAAACCACAGTGATCCTAATAACTACTATTCATTTAGTATTTAATAATGTATAAGTGATATATATAATTGTTCATGAAGGCTGGAAATGAAAAACACCTTATATTCAGGTGTGCAGAATTATTAGGCATGTTTACTTTTACAGATAAAATGAGCCAAAAAAGAGATTTAACTCAGACTGAAAAGTCTAAAAGTATTAAATGCCCATGAGAAGGATGCAATACTAATGCAATACTAGACATTGCAGTTAAGGCATGACCATTGGACAGTGAAATGCTCGTTGGGTCAGCAGGGTCAGACAAAAACATGTGGCGGAGAAAATACAGATGTTAACTGCAAAAGAATTAAGAATTAAGGTGAATAATTAAGTGTGAAACCATCAGGAACCCTTTAGTCTCCAGCGCCACCATTTTCCAGAGCTGCAACCGACCTGGAGTCTCCAGAAGTGCAAAGTGTCAGGATTATGTCAAGAATTCATCTTCCAGAATCTGGCAGTACGTTTTTGGAGTTCATTTAGTCCATCCTGAAGTCCGTTTTGCAGAGATGGACTAAACATGAACTCCCAAAACATACTGCCAGATTCTGGAAGATTAATTCTTCAAACAGTGGTATTAGAGGATGTGGTGCTGGTCCTTCAAGAGTCACTCTCAACCTATCTGTCCATAAAGCCTATAAAAAAACAGTCTTCATGTATTTTACAACACTTCAGCTTGTGATTCTTATTTAGTGGGGGTCATTTTTTAGGATTCTTTACCTAACTGAAGTCTCTGAGATCCTGACACCTTGCACTTCTGGAGACTCCAGGTAGGTTGCAGCTCTGGAAAATGGTGGCGCTGGAGACTAAAGGGTTCCTGATGGTTTCACACTCAATTCTTCACCTTAATTCTTCATTCTTTTGCAGTTAACATCTGTATTTTCTCCGCCACATGTTTTTGTCAGATCCTGCTGACCCAACGAGCATTTCACTGTCCAATGGTCATGCCTTAACTGCAATGTCTAGTATTGCATTAGTATTGCATCCTTCTCATGGGTATTTAATCATTTTTTACTTTTCAGTCTAGGGCTGAACGATTAATTGCATTTGCGATAATATCGCGATATGACAAAACACGATTTCGTAACCGCAAAGGCTGCGATTAAAGTCTGGTCATGTGACACGCGAGAGTAAAGTCTGCAGAAGAAGCAACTTGGCACGTTACACATGCCTGGCCTAAAAGGGGAAAAAAACTGTTTGTGTTTGATCTATCTAATATTGTGTTGTTCATACTATAGGCTACAATAGAGGTGGGAGAAAAGATTCTTCTCCAATGATTCTGGATCGATTCTAAGCTTAGATTTTAACTGCAGATGCGCGGTGGCGCTGCGTGTGTTTTAGAAACACCCGTATTCTGATTGCTTCCATTATCTCTCTCTTTCTCTCTCTATCTCACACACATACACACACACACAATCACACACGAACCATAAAATAATATTTCATAACGTCCGGAACGGTTGACGGCGCGAATCGCAATGACATTCGCAGGCTTCTTTGCACAGGATAAGTGCTGTGAGAAACTTAGCTTTGATGTCACGCTTACAGAGTGTGTTCTCGCCCGCCGGTATTTTCCTTACAAACGCTCAACGAAGGCTTCATTCATGTCGTTAGGAATGCAGTGTGCTTGTATATTAAAAAATAAGTAACTCACTGACAGAAGGTTTTCCATTTCAAATGCTCACGCGGCGCTTTGTGAAGAGTGCTCGCGAGCGCACGTCTGTGTGAGTCTCAAAATGCTTTTATGACGCAAAATTAATGTAAACACCGTCAGTAATGTCTTAATTAATTAATCAGACAGGGCAAAAACATCTTATATTTCAAAAGACATCTGTGCATTAGTGTGAATGCAGGTCTCCCGCTGTCTATGATGATGTCATGATTAATATTCAAACAACAGTAAAGCTGAGAAAGAAAAAAATCACTCACAGTTCAGACACTCTTAAATACTGAAAGCACTCTTTGTTCATTGCTTGTAATATGTTTTTTGTTCCTCTTTATGATTTACTAGCTTATGTTTTGCAGCTATATTAGTTTATATATTTAAAATTATTAACATGCAATTGTTTTAATTAAAATGTTATAATGTCCTAGTTATTTTAAAAAGCTTATAATTACATATATCAGAATAAAAAACATTTTAAGCTTTTAATAAATTAATAAGATTAATTAATAAGGAAAAAGTTCAAGAATTGTTTTGGAATCGGATTGTGACTCCCAGAATCGGAATCGGATCGTGAGGTACCAATTAAAGATTTCCACCATTACCATACAATGATGTATTGTTGAATAATACAGAAGATAAAGAGTTTAAAAAATAATCGCATGTTAAATCGCAATCGCAATATTGGTTAAAAAAATCGCAATTAGATTTTTTTCCAAAATCGTTCAGCCCTATTTCAGTCTGAGTTAAATCTCTTTTTTGGCTCATTTATCTGTAAAAGAAAACATGCCTAATAATTCTGCACACCTGAATAAAAGGTGTTTTTCATTTCCAGCCTTCATGAACAATTATATATCACTTATACATTATTAAATACTAAATTAATAGTAGTTTTTAGGATTACTGTGATTTGGAATTGGTCAAATGTGCCTGGAAAAAAAATATGATCAGAAAATCAACGTGCCTAATAATTCTGCACACAGTGTATATATATACTGTATATAACTGTCTTATAACCACTGGCTTAAAATGAACCTTTCTAACTCATCATCTTACTCTAAAGGTAAAAATTCTGTTGTGTACCTTATCAACATTATTTAGTATTAAGCAATTGATTTTGGGCTGTAGGCAAACATAATTCTAAAGTGGAAACCATCTAAACATCAACAGACAGGTTGTTCATGTTTATACACACTTTACTATCATCACTAACATTCAACAAAGCATTTATTAATGGATTTTGTTACCCTTGTTGTAAAGTGTACACTATTTCAACATGACCTTATGTGTTACTAACATTTGTAGACTCTTTATCAACATGACTTGTCATTAACAAAGCATTTATTATTATTTAAAGAACCTACAAATGTTAACATATCAGTTAATGTTGAAATAGTGTACACTTGATAATAAGGTTCTCAAAATCCAATAATATACATGCTTTGTTTAATAATGTTGATAAGGTACACAACAGCATTTTTACCTTTAGAGTAAGATGGTGAGTTAGAAATATTCATCCGCAGTGTGTGTCAACTGCTGTGTAAACTAATGTAGATAACCTTACAAAAACAGTAAAGCTACAGGCATTGTTCATGGTTAGTTCATGTTAACTAATGCATTAACTAATGTTAACTAATACAACCTTATTGTAAAGTGCTACCATAATAACTATATTACTTTTAGATCACTATTATTAGAATTGTTGCTAAGACACTAATATACTACCGTCAATGAAAAATGTATATCATTTTTCGCTTAAGCTGTTATACTGGCAGAAACCTGCAGTTTCAGTGAAAACAGGTTTATAAACGCATTGTCACATGCCTGTCCTGTCTCGTGTAGCACATGTGGTGTTTTTGTTATTCTCCTGTCTCTGTCTAGATCCCACCCCCCTTGTTATCGCGTTATTGGTTTAATTTGCCCCACCTGTGTTCCCTCATTCCCTGCTTGATTTGTCCCCTTTATAAGTTCCTTTGTGTGTTCAGTCTTTGTCGGATCGTTGTTATATCTACGTCTCCCGTTTCCCCCATGAATTCTGTTTAGTATGTTTTCAGTTTGTTTTGTTATTTCTAGTTCAGGTTGCCCCCTCGTGGGTTTTGTTTTGTTGTTCTAAATTCCCTATATGGGTATCCAGGAAGGACTTTTATTATGAAACGTGTATGCCGCTAGGTGACGTTAGTTTCCGCTATTCCGCTATTGTGTTGACTTTCACTTTCACCAGCCGTTTGCTCCGCCATTTCTACAGGTGTTAATGTGCGTGATTGGATAAAGATCACATTTAATACCTCTTGTATCACGAGTGTACAACTGGATGATGAAAATGTATGTGGAGAATACATTATATAAAGAGTTGAACAGTTCCCTGTCTCCTGTCACGCTTCTTACCGGAGCCCCGTAGTGGATGAGCATTCGACTACCTATATTCAAATACAGTCCCCAATAGATGGTCCTTCGAGCCGGATCGCTACACTCATTACGGTGATATGGAGCAACAGAGCCAGCATTACTCTCCTGATACTACACATCCTGTTCGACCACAGGCCAGAGTACGTCAGCTTTCAACACGTCTGCAAGCTTATGACCACGCATTACCTAAATCTCTCATACCAGAGCCTGCGCTGTATGACAGTTCATACCACCAACGAAGGATGGATCACCCAACAGCACAGCTAAACCTCAGTGGACAGGCCGAGCCAGTCTCGACTGTGGAGCAGCTTCCTATGAGTGAGTTATCTCTGGTGCAGTATGGAGCAGGTCAAGCTACAGGTTATTTGGGCAACATTGATAATGGAGCTGGTGTTCGTGCCAAACAGCTAGATGCAGAGAGATCTTATAGTCATTCTAGTTTACCAATAGCTCAACGAGAATATCACAGTCAATTCGAATGTGGGTCACTCAGCAGTGGCACTGTTTCACCTTCACTACATGAGGAAGAACAGGCTAGAGCTATCTCACCACCTGTGGTCAGACTTAAAGCTACTGCAGCGCCATCTATCCCAATCCTGTATCCAGGACAACCATTCCCAGCTGTTGTGGCAACCAGAGACATTTCTCAACAGTCAGCGCCATGGCACATGACACAAACTACGCCTAATGCCACATATGGTACGACTCCGCCATATCTTGGTGTCTCCCCTTTATCTGCCCCACATGCAACGCTGCATCAGCAACCTTTATCTAGTACGCTAGATTTTCGTCCTTCATGTCAGCTTACACTGCATGAAAACACTGAAATCCGGCACTATCCGGGCATGGTATACTCATGTGTAATTTGATGTTTACCGGATGTATGTGGGAAAAAGCGGATCAGAGTAACACCGAACAGTATATTTCCAGAAAAACCCGGAAACCTCACGTATGCGGACGTATACAGGAATCCGTGAAATTTCACGGACATATACAGCTGAAACACTGCTGGGTGTGCTAGGACTGAAGACTGTTAGGTGTGAAGAAGACCTTTCATATGTTAATGACTGACCCTTGTGCTGGCTGTTCTCAGAGGGAGGGGGGGCAGGGGAGGACTTCAGGATTGAGAATTATCTCTGGTCTACTGTAGGCTACAGCAAACAAGCTTTTTACACAGAAAAAATAATTCTTAAGGCCCTGAAACACTAAACTGAACTAGCAATGACTAAAGCCGACTGTGGGGTTGGTTCACGTCTGGGTCTGGGTCAAACCATCAGAATGGTGTGGCAGGGCCTTAAAACCACTGCATGAAAAGAGTCTCTTAATCAAATATTTTTTATAAAAACAGTACAAAATAAAAACCCTGTCTGAACATATACGTTCACAAAAAAATCTGAATATGTAATGAAATAAACAAAGAAATGTAATGGAATTAACAAAGGATAATTAACCAAACATTTTAGACTATCCCCAAACAATTTTTGCAAAGTTTTACAAATTGTAGGCAATAATAGAATTAAATAAAAAGGAGATGAAATGTGGAAAATGAAAAAGTTTGTTTTAAAAACACCAAAAACTGATATGCTCAAAATAAAAATATGGAATAAAAAAGAGCAGGGATTCACTTGCTCAAGAAACACAGAAACACAAGCAGATCTTTCAGCTCTGCAACTATTAACAAAAAGTGTCACTCCAAGATTCTTAACTTTAACAAGATGCAAAAGAGGGGCGTTTTAAGGTTTGAAATCCACCACTCACAAAAGATGTTGGTGCAACCAATAAGGTTACCAATAAAAATAAGGCAACCAATAAAAATAATCCTAATTTTACAGAAAAAAACAGTTTTCAGTTTTTTACAGTATTTTCTTGTAATTTTGAATTATGTTTAAAACGATGTAAAATTACAAACAATATCTAAATAAACAACTTGACTGTTATTTTAAGGATTATATCATTAATGACAAATTACAGTAATTCTCATTTTTTTATACAGGAACATCACTGTATTATTTTTCTGTTTTCATAAATAACAAATTCATGCAAAATTACAAACAATATCTGTAAATTAACAACTGTAATACAATATTTAGCTCATTATATTAAAGGTTTATGTTTATGTCCATACTAACAATTTAACATTATTCTTTGTCATTTTAAAGTAAATCTTATTAGTTTTATATTTACACTGTAAAAATAAAAACCTAAAAAAAACAGCAGCTACAGCTGCAAAACAAAAACCGTAAAATAAGTCAAATATCTTAAGTCAAATAAAGTTAAAAAACTTCACAGAAAACTTCACACAAACTAAATATCAAACAATAATTGTTTTTAAAGAGTACAAATCTGCACTGCTCTCCAGGTTGAAACTTCCAGGCATCTGCCAGTGCCCACACCACAAAACACCATTTGACCAATTAATTAAATATAACAGCAAATAAAAATAAATATACACATTTTCTAACTGTTGTTTAAAACAGGTTTTTTTTCTATATTTGCAAGGCTATTTGCTGTCTTTCCATGTTCTTTTGAGCGTGATTGGTCAATCTGAACGTCATCCAGAAATCTGACCAATGACAGTGCGCGCCTTCAGTTTGAATTATACACCCGTTGTTGTTGGAGTTGCTCGTGGCTCGCGGGGACGCGACGCGATCGCGGCTTCTAATCTTCAACAGGATGGCTTCTTCTGTCCATTAATGGCATTGCATGGATCATTTTAAACCTGTTAAAAGCTTATTTTGGACGAATTTTGATTGTGGGATGTCGACTGAGAACGAAAAAACATGAATACGAACAGACTAAGTTTCCAATGGCGGACAGCAGACGGCAGAAGGTAACGTAAATCCCTTTATATTTTTTCTACTGCTCATCAAGATATAACGTTAGTGCATTAAAGTCATATGCTAATCGTGATTAACTTACATATTCTGTTTCTGTGTTTTGTTGTAATATTGTTAAGATAGGGCTGGGTGTTATGGCGATCTGATGATACTGACTATTGTTAGCGATTTTGCTGTAAACGTTAACATTAACGTTACCTTTTTATATTGCGGAATGGGAATATAGCGTATATAACGCAGCACTGACTGTACTAAAACTTTTTGACATTTTGACAAGGAAACATGCATGAATGTAGAATAATGAACGGGACATGCATGTGTTAAAATAAGCCTCTCTCAGACAGCATGCGATCCCGAAATCAATTATCTTTCTGTAAAATGCACACAATTATCTCAGAAACCCTGTCATGTGAGGTTTTCACTTGATTTAAACAGTCAGTTATGTCTTAAGTAAGTTAAACAGTTCAAGTTAACGTGGGGAAACCCGGATGCGTGTCATTCTGTGCATCAGTTCTTAAAGGGGCTGCAGCTTTGTCATAATTTTAATAAAACAAAAGAATAGAGAAGACCTTCTGCTTCTTTAAGAATCATGTGATATTAATTACTTGAATATCATACAATGAAGACTTTTAAAGCAGTATTATTCTGTAGCATTTTAATAAAATATCCATCAAAATAAATATATTGTGATATCGTTATTGTAAAATAAAATTTCTCATGTATGTATAATTATATGGTCATAATGCCCATCCCTACTGTCAGCTAGTTTTAAGATCAAGCTTGTCATAAAATGTAACAGTTTTGGAATGAATAATCTGAGATCATGTACTCATTCAGCAGAGAGGACAGGAAAACACCATACTTGGACTCTGAAGAATTACAGGAAAACCAGGATTTTGGTTCTACTGTAAAGTTTTTGTATGGGCCTGGTGAGTATGTTTTGCAAGTCCATGTCCGTAAGTTGATAATTAATATTACTGTTTTATCAAACAAATTAATATTCATTTGTGTGTGTGCATGTTTCTTCCCCCCTCATGATCCAGAAGTTTTGGATCCATGATCCTGAAGAACTTTTAAAGATGTTGACCCTGAATGTGTAAAAGGTAATCTTAAAAATGTTGTCATTATTTTAAAGAGCACCTATCATGGAATTTTGAAATTTACCTTTCATGTAGTGTGTAACATAGATCTAAGTGAACAAACACATCCTGCATAGTTTGAAATATGACAGTGCACCGTATATAGTTATTTTCTTTCAAAAGTAAGAGTCGACTCTGAGTCACTTTTAAGAATCGTTAGAAGACCGAAGCTTTTTCTCTGACTAGATGACGTCAACTTGTCAAGTTATTTGAATACGATACGCCCACTTATTGCGCTCCAAGACGCCAGTGAAAAATAGAAAACATCATGGCGACGAGACGCTGTGTTCTGAAGTGCCACTCAGAAGCAAACTTTTTTCATCTGCCCAAGGATGAGCATTTGAAGACTAAGTGGCTTGAAGACAAACCATACATCGTCGCGATTGAGTGTTTATTAGTCGTCAAATGTATGTTTCGCGATCTCAGGAAGCTTTTATTATGGACTTCTATTATGGCACATGGTTCTTCTTCGTCTGTCTGTACATGGACTACATGTGCACAGAGCGCCCTCCGGCTGCCAGTATGAATTGAAAACAACACATAAGAGACTCAATCGCTCATGATTAGGCTATCTGCGCATTTTGAGGAAGTATTGAATAAAAAATACTCCTCTGTTTAGAAATTTGACACAGACATATGAGAATCTATCAATATATCTCCTCATCTGCACACTTTTGAACTAAAAGCCCTGAGGGATGATGATTTGTCGCGAGTCTTCGTGAGGAGAATAGAGGAGTTATTTTATGAATGAGATCAGCTGAGGCTCATATTACAATCAAACGTACAGACGCGGTTTTCATATTCATAACTCCTGACACATATTAACAAATTACTGTCACTATAAAACTTTGATGGGCGTTCCGTTTCCGAAAATATCTGCACAGACTATACCAATCACAACTGACTGGGTCATCGGACCAATCACCGCAGATTAGCGTCACGTAAAGGCGGGGTTTTGAAAAGTGAATCACTAAAGGAATCATTTGAGAATCGCTGTCAAAACAGGTAAAAATTTATGCATATTATAAGAAAACTAAAGTCTTTTTTGTCATTGCATGCATGCAAAACTGTTGTTGGGGACTTCTAAAACAATATTTGGAACATTTTAGATGCCATGATAGGTGCTCTTTAATGGTCTCTGTTTTTTTCTGTAATGTAGACGCATGCATTTTCTGTGAAGTTGCTTTGAAACAATATCAGGGTTTTTCCTACATTGAACATTTTTTGCCAGCCGCCAAAACAAATTTTTGTCCCGCCAAAGCCTTATTTGTTGAGTTATTGTGATTTATGATTGATGTAGTAGATGACTGCTGCGCTTGCGTTAACTGAGTGACAGAGAGAACGACCAGTGAGCTCATCCCCCGCTCACACGCTCTCTGTCTTCAAAATAAGCATTCTTAGCTTTCTAATGTTTCACATTTTACGTTAATCAAAATCAAAAGGTCGGAAGTGTCCGTGCCACTACGTGTCACATCACCAGCCCATCACGGCAGTTTGAAAAAATGTTCAAAACTCAAACAACATTGTGTTAGAGTTGGTCACAATTATTTTATAATTATTATTTTAAAATTCAATTGTTCCATTTTATATTTTCTTTATTCCTATGTTTATATACTTATACTTTTATTGGTTCCCATATATAGAACATTTACATATATTTTATATACACTTTTTAATTTATAGATTTCTTTGTCTCGTTTTATATTGTATACTTTGTATGTTTGTTCCTTTTTAGATGTCCATGTTGCTTTTGATCTCCACGTCTTGTATTGTTGTTCCTCTTACGTCGCCTTCCTTTAGAAACATTTTGTTCACTTATCTTTTCCCCCATTCATTTTAATGTATGTTTATAATGCTCTTTGTTCTTTTTATTTGGTTATATTGTTTACTTGGAATATTTATATGTATTTTAATATATTTTTAATACACTTTTTTTTGTCTTATAAATTTATTGTTCTCATTTTATATTGTTTAATTTGTATATTTATTCTTTTCCTTTTTATGTTCACTGTGTATTTTATTCCTTTATATCTGTCTTTTAAATGCATTTTGTTCATTTTTTTTCCCTTTTTGTTTCTTTACCAATTCATTTTAACGTATATTTATGTTCTTTGGACAGTTTATATTTTTACATTTGTTCCTTTACATTTTCATCCCTTTTAAATACATTTAGTTCACTTGTTTTTGTTTCACCATTGTTTTAATGTTCGTTTATAATGCTGTTAAGAATGTTTTTTTTTTATATATATACCTTTTTAATAAATATTTCAGACTCTCATTGTTTTGTGTGTATTTTTCTTTTGGAAGGGAGAGGGGATTATTTTTATATATATATATATATATATTATATATTAATGAGCAAAATCTGCATAGCTGGCCTATAACCAATCAAGTCCCTATGCTACAAAACCTAGCCCACCCTTAGCCTTAGAAGTAACCCAGGGCCGGCCCGTGGCATAGGCGGAATAGGCAAATGCTAGGGGCGCCACTCATCCATTGGGGCGCCAAAATGTTTTACCGATACTATTTTATTAATATTAATTTGAAATATTACCAATTAAAGCACAACAAAAAAAACGTAAATAAGTCCCCGCCTCTTCCCGGTCCGCCTCACCAATCTCCCCCCGCCGAGCTACTTGAAGTGCGTCAGAAATATAACGTGCGATCAATTTGTTGTGTCGCGTCGCCTCTCGCCGCATCCAACGCAGACAGGATTGCTTTCATTTTTTAGGGTGCTTGGCCGCTCGCGCCAGGTGTTGACACAGTTAAAGTTGCCTGAATATTTATGACGGATGGCCGAATTGAAGTGTCAAAAAAGACAGAAGCCTCTGATGCACGGAAGATTAGGGATACACTGCTCTTCTTACTTAGTATTTGTGTCTTGTTTCTAGTCTAAATATCTAAAAATTCTTAAATCAAGGTGCATTTAATAGATAAGTAAAATGACAGAAGATATTTTTCTTGTTTTCTTGAAAATAAAATCAAAATGAAGTGAGTTTTTGCTTAAAACAAGCAAAATTATCTGCCAATGGAGTGAGAAAAATAATCTTGTTTCTGATTGAAATCTTGTTTCTGTCCCAAACAGAAATAAGATTATTTTTCTCACCCCATTGGCAGATAATTTTGCTTGTTTTAAGCAAAAACTCACTTCATTTTTATTTTATTTTCAAGTAAACAAGAAAAATGTCTTCTGTCATTTTACTCATCTAGTAAATGCACCTTGATTTAAGAGTTTTTAGATATTTGGACTGGAAACAAGAAAAAAGATTCTAAATAAGAAGAGCATTTTTTGCAGTGTAAAGACAGAAGTAAAGTGATGTAGGCAAATTAATGAACAGTTTATTTAATTGCATAGTAGTAAAATACTAATGTTTGCTAATTAATTCCAGTTATTTTTAAACTTTATGCAAGCAGCTGTTCTGGGTTCTCCAGAGGCCACAGCCAGTGTGATTTTGTAAAAAATAAATAATATAAAAATATTAAACGCATGTAATATAACTTTTTTAATAGCCTAATGTTTTTACTCTGCAGTTGTGCAGTTTTAAGGGGGTGTATAGACATTTTAAAATGTATTTGCCGAAATTAGTAATGATATTTATATACAGGTTTATTTAAAATAGCAACATTTTATGTAAAATTCACATTAAATATCAAAATTTCTCAGTTTAATTTCTGGTGAAAACATGAATGCTCATAGTTTAGTGGAAGATTGCTGCCATCTACTGGAAAACAAACACTTTTGCTAGTTCTCAATGAATAGTTTGTGCATGAATGTTAGATGCACTCTTGCTCTTTGTTTTTAGGCTGTAATGTGGCATAGGTGCAATTTTTGTACAGTTTTACTATCATCAGCCTTTAAAAAATAAAAAATAATAATAATATCATGAACATAATGACGGGGTAGAATGGACTGGACACAAAACAACAACAATAAAAATAAAACATCAATGCATTACAAAAATAAAACAGTACGAGTGTTTCCACAACTTAGACTGATAACGTGTAGTGCTAAACCTTGATACAAGGGGCACCAAGTAAAATCTTGCCTAGGGCAGCAAATTGGTCAGGGCCGGCCCTGAAGTAACCAATAAAGTCACTTGACTGGGTTTTCAATGCGTCCTGTCCTCCAATAGCAGTCTGGGTTTTGGGAGTGGTTTTAAAAAAAACAACCAATCCAGTTTGAGATGAAGGACCAATAGGGGATGGAAGGCAAAGCTGTTAAGAGGTGTGAAAATGTCTCCTGGGAAAAACTTGATGGGATTATTTGCCATGGCAACAAATGGCTGTAGCATGGGAGTATACGGCCACAACATACATCCGATTTGGTACCATTTCGGATGAATACGGACATATACGGATCCATGGAATTTGACCTATCCGGCCAGTATACTCCTGGATTCTTCCGAATTTCAGCAGTGTATACAGGAGTATCCTGGTCCGGATACACCTTTTTTCATGCAGTGTTACCTCATCATTGCCACGTACTGTTACATCAGTGAAGCTGCCTTTAACTACAACAGCCCACATAACTCATGTTCCATCTGTCTATCAGTTGCAGACTACTGTGCCACGCCAACTACAACGACAGTCATTCACTGTGCCAGACCCTTATTGCCCTCCACCATCAGTCACAGGGCATTATGTCACACAGCCTTCTACTTATATTCCAGGACAGACCTGGTATGGCTCTCCTGCGATGTACCCGCCATCACCTCCAACCCCTGTTTACCAGTCAACACCTGCAGCACTTCCGCTCCAGCCAGTTCCAATCCCAACATTACCTAAGCTTGTCAATGATAGTGAGAGAGAGTTTACGGATCTAAAGATGGCTTTGGACAATCTCCTCAATCCTCACACTGAGCTTACTGAACATTATAAATACAGGGTGCTAATGGAACAATTAGTCCTGGAGGAAGCAAGGCTAATCGCCCAAGCATGCCGGCATCATCCTGCGCCCTATGCAGTAGCCATGGCAGCATTGCAACGTCAGTATAGCCAACCACATCAGTTGGCACAAAGTGAAATTGCATCCCTGTTGAATTCGCCTGATATTAGAGCTGGGAATGCAAAGGCTTTCCAGAGTTTTGCACTCAATGTTGACTTGTTGGTAGGCATGCTAATGTCACTAGAGGGGCCACAGGGACGAGAACTCACTTGCACGGGCCATGTCGACAGACTACTCAGTAAGCTCGCCAAGCACTACAGGGATAGTTTTATTGAACATCTCCAGTTGCGAGGCAGACTGAGCACTGACAGCCTAAACCCGTATAACCTCCATGACCTCGCTGACTGGTTGAAAGTGAAGGCAGAAGCACAGCGTTTGTCATCTAAAATGGTACAGCGCTACCAAACTGAGAGAGTTCAAATCCCACGCAGAGAACGCCAACCCATTCCGAAACCTCAAACTCGAATCACTGCAGTTTATCATGGCAGCGAACATACCGTACATTATGTCCACACAGAGTCTGCTCATGCTCAGCAATCATTTAAGAAACTGAAACGTCTGTGTCTGTTCTGTAAAAGTCAAGAGCACTACTTGTCGCAGTGCAGTGAAATCACTGAGCGCTCACCCGAACAGATACTTAAGTGGATAAAGGACAGCAAGAGATGTTGGAAATGTGGACGTACAAGTCATAAATGTGAGGAATGCACACTAAAGAAACCTTGCAGAGAATGTGGCAGTATACACCTCAGTGTCCTGCATTCCATCGCCAAGGAGGGTCCCAACCTTGTGCTACTTACCACATCTGAGGATCGAGCATATCTGACTTCCCCTAGTTCAACAGGACGTGTTTACCTGAAAGTCGTCCCAGTGTTACTGTGGAAGGGCCAGAGGTCTGTACCTACATATGCTATCCTGGATGATGGGGCCCAGCGGAGCATTGTTCTTCCAGCAGCAGTTCAGCAGCTAGGACTTGCGGGTAGGGAAGAGATTATGGCCCTTCGCACCATCCGACATGATGTCACTGAGTTAAAGGGACAGTCAATCGATCTGCTGCTTTCCACACCGTCAAGTCCACAAGAGAAGTACAGCCTCAGAAATGTGTTTACTGCTCCTCTCCTTACATTAACCGAGCAAACTTATCCCATCAAGAGGCTCCAGCGATGCTATCACCACCTCAGAGGGATTCCGCTTCCATCCTTTGAGAAGGTGCAGCCCCTTCTACTAATTGGGTCTGACTGCCCAAACCTGATCACAGGTAAGGAGCCCATCAGACTAGGACCAGCTGGTGGACCAGCAGCTGTACGTACACAGCTCGGTTGGGTTCTCCAGGGACCAGATGGACTTCTCCCACATCAAGTGCCTTCACCACAGTGCTTATTCACTTCCCTTACCCCAATTCGAGATCCTGTCTACCAACATGTTGAGCGACTGTGGCAACTGGATGTCCTCCCATACCGCAGTGAAAAGCTGGTAACACGATCAAAACAGGATCAAGCGGCTGTGAATATGCTGGAGACCAGAACACAACGTGTGGAAGTTAATGGTATCTGTCGTTACGCTACTCCACTCCTTCGTGCACGGGATGGCCCACCGTTGAAAGGAACCAAGGAATCAGTCTTGTCCAGCCTCAGGAACACTGAGAGGCGTCTCAGCAAAGATGCAGAAAAGGCGAAAGTGTATGAAGCTGAGATACAGAAACTCCTCGATTCAGAGTACGTTGTCAAGGTACCACCAGAGAATCTGCAGCCCAATGAGGAGTCATGGTTCATACCACATCACCTTGTACACCACAATGGCAAAGACCGGCTGGTTTTTAACTGCTCCTTCGTGCATTTGGGTGTCTCCCTTAACCAGCAGCTGCTTCCAGGTCCCACTCTTGGTGCCTCATTGCTGGGAGTTCTCCTTCGATTTCGGCAGCATACGGTTGCCGTTAGTGGGGACATACGCGGAATGTTTCACCAGGTGAGACTCCTACCTGAAGACAAACACCTGCTGAGGTTTATTTGGAGGAATATGCGTAGAGAGGATCCGCCTGACATCTACGAGTGGCAAGTCTTGCCTTTTGGGACGACCTGCAGTCCCTGCTGCGCCACCTTTGCTCTACAGGCCCATGATCGCAGCCAGCAGCCAGGAAATGAAGAAGTGCTGCATTCCATAGAGCGAAGCTACTATGTAGACAACTGTCTACAGAGTCTTGCCAATGCTATGGAAGCTAAGCAACTGATCGACAAGATGAGACCTCTTCTGGCCTCAGGGGGCTTTGAAATAAGACAGTGGGCTTCTAATGTCCCTTCAGTCATCCAGCACTTACCTTCAACTGCTCGATCAGAGAGCATCGAACTGTGGTTGCAGCAGTACAAGTCGGATCCTCTGGAACCAGCTCTGGGTTTGATGTGGCACTGTCTAGAAGATCATCTGGGCTACCGGCATCGTGCAATGGGAGAGCACCCCCCAACGATGAGAAACATCTATAGGGTCTTGGCGTCACAATATGACCCCCTAGGGTTTATCATTCCCTTTACCACACGGGCCAAGATTCTTGTCCAAAAACTCTGGGCCAAACCAAGGAATTGAGATGATCCGAACCTCCCCAAAGACTTGCTAGAGAAGTGGAAAACATGGGAGGAGGAGTTGCCTGACCTCGGCAAGATCAAGCTTCCCAGATGCTACTTGCCTTCGAACTTTGATGTGGAGACATCGAAATTTAGCTTGCATGTGTTTGGTGATGCTTCTGAGGTGGCCTACGGATCAGTGGCTTACCTCCTGATTGAGCAACACGGAGAGATCCATACCTCCTTCGTCATGGCCCGCTCTAGGGTAGCCCCCAAACGGCAGCTGTCAGTGCCACGTCTCGAACTATGCGCGGCTCTGACCAGTGCCCAACTCGCCAATCTCCTCAGCCAGGAACTGACCATCCCCATAGAGGAGGTGACATTATGGACTGACTCTACCACTGTCCTGACCTGGATACAGTCAGAGTCTTGTAGATATAAGGTTTTTGTTGGGACAAGAGTGGCGGAAATCCAAGAGTTGACCGAGCCTCACTCATGGCGGTATGTGGATTCCTCCAATAACCCGGCGGATGATATTACGAGAGGGAAGACGCTTACAGAGCTGGCGAATCCAGGCAGGTGGAGTCAGGGTCCAAAATTCCTTCATGAACTACCAGATCAATGGCCAGTTATGCCCTTGATGGAGGCCCAAGATGACATCTCGGAGACAAGGAAAGTTGTCTTTTGTGGTCTAGTTGGGAATGATCAAAGTTCTGGAAATCCTGATGCATCCCAGTACACTTCCTGGAAAGACTTGGTTGATGCTACTTACCAGTTTCTTCACGGGGCGGCTACCCAAGACATGAGCACGCAACACCCTGATTACCGAAGTGCGGAAGCACTCATATTGAGTCAATGCCAGGAGGAGACCTTCACAGAAGAGTTTAGGGCCTTGAAGGCAGTGAAACCTGTGCCTACATCCAGCCGGCTGAACACACTTGCACCAGAGTTTGATCGCACACTGGGAGTGATACGTGTGGGAGGAAGACTGCGTAAACTGGATGGCTTAAGTCAAGCTGAGATCCACCCAATAGTTTTACACCCGCAGCATAAGGTGACTAAACTTCTTATAAAGCACTTTGATGAACACCTTCTCCATCCAGGACCTGACAGGGTTTTCGCCGAACTCCGTCGCCACTACTGGATCCTGAGGGGCAGACAAGCAGTAAAGCAACATCAGAGAGAGTGCGTGGAGTGTCAGAAGTGGAGAGCCAAGCCGACTGTGCCTATCATGGCTGACTTGCCTTTAGCTCGCCTGCGACTGTACCAACCGCCTTTTTTCTCAGCTGGAGTTGACTGCTTTGGTCCCTTCATTGTGAAGATTGGCCGACGCACTGAAAAGCGATGGGGAGTCATTTTCAAGTGCTTGACGACCAGATGCATTCACCTTGACCTCCTCAACAGCATTGATACGGATGCATTTTTGTTGGCACTTAGACGCTTTATAGCCCGCAGAGGAACCCCATCCGACGTCTTCTCGGATCAGGGGACCAATTTCCGAGGAGCTGAGACCGAGCTAATGGAAGCCTTCAAAGTAATGGAACCCAAACTGCAAGAGTTGCTGGCTGGTTATCAGATCAACTTTAAGAGGAATCCTCCTGCCGCACCACACTACGGAGGTGCATGGGAGAGGGAGATCAGATCAGTAAAGTCTGCCCTGCGGGTAGTTGTTGGGAGCCAGTCCGTTTCAGAGGAAGTACTACGCACAGTACTGATTGAAGTAGAGGGCATCCTCAACAGCAAACCATTGGGATATGTCTCATCTGATGTGGCAGACATAGACCCGGTTACCCCTAACATGCTGCTTATGGGGCGGCGAGATGCCTCACTCCCCCAGGTAATCTACACTCCTGAACCACTATCCAAGCGCCGCTGGCGTCATTCTCAAACAATTGTTGACCACTTCTGGGCCTATTATATCCGGCATTACCTCCCAAGTCTCCAGACTCGCCAGAAGTGGCAGCGGGAAACCCAAGATTTAACTGAGGACATGGTGGTGATGATTATGGATCCGCAGCTTCCCAGAGCCCATTGGCCAGCTGGTAGGGTTGTCAAGTTGATACCCAGTGCTGATGGACACATTAGGTCAGCTCAAATCAAGGTCAATGATCGCGTATACCTACGACCTGTGGCTAAACTGGTCAGACTTCCAGCACTTCCGGATGGATTTGACACTGGGCCCAAGGACTAGGGAATTTATCCTTATGCATATTAGCTTTGCTAATCTGGGGGCGGCTGTTCTAAATTCCCTATATGGGTATCCAGGAAGGACTTTTATTATGAAAGGTGAAACCTTTCACTTTCACCAGCCGTTTGCTCCGCCATTTCTACAGGTGTTAATGTGCGTGATTGAATAAAGATCACATTTAATACCTCTTGTATCACGAGTGTACAACTGGATGATGAAAATGTATGTGGAGAATACATTATATAAAGAGTTGAACAGTTCCCTGTCTCCTGTCCCGCTTCTTACCGGAGCCCCGTAGTGGATGAGCATTCGACTACCTATATTCAAATACAGTCCCCAATATTTGTATTTATGTTTATTTTTATAAATCCTTTATTTCTGCACTTGAGTCCTTGCACCAGTTTCTTCTTGTTTGGACGTGACACGTATCTTATTACAAATGGGGTGAAATACTGTAATCAACTGTCCACAAAAATGTTGGATATAATGCAAATGTGCTAATAGAGTGTAAGTGGTGCTCGCTGCGTGTTAAACTCAAGGCACATGCAGAGATGGAGTTCACTGCATTCATTGGCTTTGAAACGAGGCGTGGACAATGCCAGATCATGAGCTGATGGAGTGAGGAAAGTGTGCGGTTCAGTTTGAAACACACAGCACAACAGACTGTAGACATACTTCATTATCGTCTTGTGTGATTTGATAAGGGCACTAAGCCATATCGTGCTTTTGATTTTAGTTCGTTTCAGAGATGCTTTGCCAAAGCGCATGCAGCAAAATACAAAGACAATTTATGTTATTACGCAAAACACATTTGGAGACAGATTTAAATCCGGTGACTCAAAGCACTTCAGGAGGTGGTCTGAGACGCATTCCAGATGAAACTGGACAAGTGTAAATGCAGATGATTCTTGAAACCACATATGGGTTACCACAACTTTACTCCTCAAAAAAACTGCCAAATAATAAACAAGTGAGAGCGTGTTTTAGGCTCATGTCATGTTATAGTCAGATATGACAGCGCTCATCTTCATTTAAAGTAGTGAGAATAAAGGATTTGACCAGTGCTGATGCTACTCTCTCTCCTATTGATCTTATTTTAAATTAGCTGATGATAAATAAAATGCTGCTCATAGCGTTAGTTTTACAATGACGTGAACACCGTTAAATCAGCGTATAGCATGGGAATTAAAGATCGGTATGGATGCTCTGATCGATCGGCCGGGGATCAGTATCAGCCAATAATCATATTTTATGACTCAATCGGTACTCACTAACTTGGCCGATCTCACAAACCGATCCTAATTTGATGATGTCATCGCGTGAGGGCGTACGTGACGTGTGGGGTACGTAGTAGCAAATATTCAAAGAAGAGCTTTGAAGGCCGAAGTGGAGAAGGGTTCCATGTGAACAGCAGTTGAACATGGGTCAGTCGGTCCTAGGGGATGGGCGAACGCCGTTCTTAAAGGGGTGGTAAACCACGATTTCACTATTCTAACTTTAGCTAGCGTGTAATGTTGCTGCTTGAGCATAAACAACATCTGCATAGTTACAACATTCAAAGTTTAAAGCAAAGGGAGATATTTGCTTTTAAAGAAATCAGTTTCTAAGGACTACAGCAAACGGCCGCTAGGCGACTACACACATTCCTCCAGGGTTGGTGACATCAACAGGCTCAATATTTACATAAACCCCTCCTCCGAGAATATTAAATAAGGGGGGGTGAGGCCATTTTGTATCGCGGCGCTGTTGTGGTATAGTTAGGCTGGAGTGTTGTTGCCGCGATGCCAAGGAAACGCTGTTATATTCATCCGGATTGCAGGTCTGGGGTACTTGCTCTGTTCAGCCTTCCTTGGGACGGGGGTGCGTTGCAGAGTGTTTAACACACAGCATGTTATATGCACGTGTGTTTGAGTCAGCGGGGAATCAGGCGCGCGCAGGGCTCCTGCAGCACATCTAACAGAGGAAAACATCCACCGTCTTCGCGATTTCAATGCCGGATTTGCACAACGTCAGCTGCGTGAAAAAAACACTGCCAGTGCGTGGATGCACGACGCGCGCGCTGCACATTTCACGGAGGAAAACTTCCACAAACTTTGCGAGTTCAATACAGGATATGCACAACGTCTGTCCTGAAAGCTGGATTTACAAACAGAAGCTGTTTACAGGCCACAACCTGTAAGTCTGATTTATTTTTCATCGATGTGTTTTCCTGTAATAGGTTGTACATTGTAGCAAGGAAGTAAACAGATGACAGCGCTGTTCTGCAAACCAGTCTGTTAAATGCTCATTCATACTTAACGTTATCCGACGAACACCTAACGTTACAAACACTAACGTTAAAATCTCAACAGCGAACCTGGCATTAGTGTAAATTATTCTTTGATTAGAGCTTTTATGTATTGTTTATCTACAGGCATGCTAATCATGGTTCTGTGTGTGATTTGGCTAACTTACTAGTAAAGCCAGTGCTTAGTGTTCGTTTTGGGTTAGTTCTTGTGACAGATATTTGGCTATAATCGTTCTAAAAATACAAAAGTTAAAGTGCCATTCAGTAGCGATCATTATAGATCCGCAGTCTTTACTCTTGAGGACTGAACAGGTTCTGCTCGATCATCTTCACTCAAATGTTCTGGGTCTGATTCGGGCTCAGATGGTTTTATTGACGCCGTTGTTTCTAATACTGACCAAAGCACAGCCTCCGATAAAGGTAAGGGGCGTGACGTTTCCGACAAACGTGCACTAGGCGGTTAGCGAATCACAACACACTGGGCCAGCTAACCAATCAGAGCCCATCGCGTATTTTTGAGGGACTGGCTTCATACAACCCGGAAAGCATCAGACCGTTTTACAAGGAGGGACAGAGCAGTGTAGAATAAAGGTCAAATATATGAAAAATAAGGCAATTTTTTTTTTAAACGAAGCATGAACACATGTTACAGTGCACCCCACAAACACAGTCAAGCCTTCAAAAGAATGTGTTTTCCCACCCCTTTAAGTATCGATATACAGTAGATTCGAGCGCATCTGAAAAATAGCGGAGTAGGCTACGCAGAATGAGCTGATGGAGGGAAAGTGCATGATACAATTTTTCCTAAACATGACACGTTTTATATTAAGAGCTTTAAAATAACTGGTAAGATATAGTTAACACGTATAGTTTAAAGCAGCTCTCCCTGCGGACGCTCTGAGAGATACTTGTGCTGACAGACAGATAAATACCTGCGGTGTTCAATGCACTTTCCTCAGTGCATAACTTACATTTCACAGGTATATTCTCCATCTGCAAATGTTAGAAAGTCATGCAAATATGTCCATTTGGCTGTCAGGAGACGACGAGCCTTCTGCATGTGAATCTCCGCTAAAATTCAGGCTTCCGCGAGCGCCGCCGCGTGCACGCGCGCCAAACTGACGGAACGCAAGAATTCTGAAAGTTATACATATTTCTAAAATATTTGTTGTTGGACAATAAATGTGCCATATGTAGAATTTTAAACCTACAAGTATGTATATTTTTATGAAAGTGACTATTATAATTGGGTAATAAAATGTAGGCTAATATGCTTTTGTTTTTATTTTAATTTTTAGTTTAGTGAATTAAAAAACAAAATTATTAATACATGCCTACATTACATTCACTGTATTTGTTCATAGCCTTCAATATATCAACATTGTTTTAAGGACATCATTGGGCAGGATGTGAAATAAAAGTATTGTTTAAATAAATACAGATTTTTTTTTTTTTATCCAAATAGAAAAACTTAGAAAATACAGCCCTATTAAGTATCCTGATATGCATAGTGGTATGCAGAAACTCCATTTAAAAGGCATATTAAAAAGGTTAACAGTGATCAGACAGCTTACAAATCAGTGGAGCATTGGAATCGGGATCGGTATCGGCCGATCACAATGACAAGAAATCGGTACTCTGTATCGGCAGCAAAAATCCTGATCGAAGCATCCCTAAAGATCGGTTTTAAATTAGTTTTGCAAAGGCCCATTTATGTGACCAAGTGTAAATGGAATTGTTTTGACAAATCATATCAGTAAAAACACATGAAAAAGTTCTTACTAGACTAGCATTTTCTAAAATGATGCAATGCTCTTTTTATTACCATCTCAGCACAGTCTTGATCATCCAATGAGAACTGGTCCTTCTCAGGGCTCACCTGAAAGCAAGGTAAAGAAAGAAGAGATAAACATTCTACTACAGACAAAGATTCAGAGATGATCCAAATGAAGCAGCACAGACACTGGACTCCATCTGATAATAAAAATGAGGCCGATATATTAAGAATAATAAATAATGGATTATTTCCTTCAGCTTCAGATGTGCGCTGTTCACCATGATGGTTGTGAAATGTTTAAATCACTTTGAAAAGGAAGATACAGTCAAGGTGCATCACAAATCTGTGAAATCAGCGGGGCGTTACAGGGAGAGCTTGTTTGTGCATTCGCAGCATTTTGTGGAATTGTAAGCTGTAATATTTTGAAAATGTTGTGTATATCTGATTTCAGATAGGATGAGTTTCTGAACGCTGCAGTAAAGTGCTTCACTGTAGACCTACCGGTGATCATCTCTTCCGCACGCGTGCTCAAACAGCAATGCAGAACAATAATAACTGACTGTCATATACACTCACCTAAAGGATTATTAGGAACACCATACTAATACTGTGTTTGACCCCCTTTCGCCTTCAGAACTGCCTTAATTCTATGTGGCATTGATTCAACACGGTGCTGAAAGCATTCTTTAGAAATGTTGGCCCATATTGATAGGAGAGCATCTTGCAGATGATCAGGGCCGTGCACAGACCTTTTGAGGGGCATGTGCTGAAACTGAAAAAGGGCACCCCCTCTGTTCAGCCGCCCCTAAAGGCCTTTGCACACTGAGTCCGAAATTTTCCCATGCGTTTTTTCGTATTCGTGATCCGAAAAGTTCGTCACGCACAGAGACCTTGCACACGGAGTCCGATGCGTAGCCTATTAATGAATGCGTTACAGAAAAAAACGCAAAACAACACAAAATGCCGTCTTCCACCTGCTTATCAAGGAGCTGCGGATTATCCAGACCGATTCAAAGTTGAATGTCAGTGGCTCCGTTTGATGCTTCGCTAGCGATACTGGAGCCACAAATTAAAAAGAAGACCACCAATTACCAATCCTGAACAGAGACTGGCAGTATGTCTAGGATCCGTGCGCACACACACACACACACACACACACGCGGTTTACAGGGAGTTGGTGTGCTATAATTATAGCTGTGATATTGTAGTATTTTTGATACAATAATATTTGTATATTTAATTGTAGGTATCTGAGGAGCACTGGCGATTCATTCACCAGCATTGCCAGCAGTTTTAGGTTGGGCATCAGCACTGTAGATGGGAAAACGGATGCGAAAACGCAGAAAATCGAACCTGTTCCGATTTTTTTTTTTTGACGGACGAAAGTTTCGGAGGCAGTGTGCAAGCGTGATTGACATAACGTGAGGTCGAATTTATTTTTTGACGTGCGAAAATTTCGCAGGGGAATTTCGGACTCAGTGTGCAAAGGCCTTAACACTTTATTATCAAACACACATGACATGCTTTATTTACATTTTTTGAAGATTTTCACTATTTATTGGGGGGAAAAAATGCCTTTTTGAATTTCTGTGTGATGGGAAAATGAAGTAGAGCAAGTTCGGCAAAACGCGGATTCGAACCGTGATCAATTTGCGTCAAAACTTCAAGCCATGCGCTTTACCCCTGCACTATCACGGGTATTATTTACATGAGCCGCGTTTCCACCACAGGAACTTTACCCCGGAACCAGGAACTTTGGGGGGGAACTCGGTGTGTTTCGACCGCAGGAACCAGGGTCTAAATGAAGTTCCGGGTAAATATTTCCCCCTCCAAACGGCCCTGCTTGCGAGGTGGGACTTTTCAAAAGTTCGCGAACTTTCGGGGGTGGGACTTGGGCGCTGAACATGCTGATTGGTTGAGCTCTCGCAGCTATTTTTTTTTCCACCGCCATATTTACAAGTCTTTTGCGAGGTGGGTTCCGTGGGTTTTGCGTTCAGTAAATATTTTTTTTGCAACAATGGAGTTCAACAAAAAATTCGACCGATGGACCGACGACGAGGTTCAGGCTTTATTGAGCATATATGCGGAGGAGGACATCCAGTGGGAACTGGAAACGGCGACCCGTAATGAAAAGGTATACCTGAAGATATCGACTCGGTTCCAGTCACACTGGAAAACAGTGCAGAGAGAAGCTGAAGAAATTAAGACAAGATTACAAGAAATTAAAGGATCATAACAACCGGAGCGGTTCCGACCGGCGTATCAACAAGTGGTATGACCGCCTGGACGCGTTGCTGGGACACAGACCGTCCTTTTCTAGGGCAGCGGTAACGAAAGACTCGGCTAGTGCGTTGTTGGAAACCATCCAGGAATCCGAGTGGGTTGAAGGTAAATATCTCATCTTGGTATCATCTATTAAACTCGTTGCAGTGTTTAAATACGTTGCAGTAACTTTTTTCAACGTGCTTCTCCAGACGTAACGAGTGGCCCTGATGAATCGCAGGCAACGGAGACCAGCGTGTTTTCCCCCGCGGTCACCAGTACGTTATAAAGCTGACAAAAATGTGTATATATTTAAAAACTGATGTGTAATCCTTAATGGTTTTGTGGTTTTTAATTGTAAACTTAAATTGCCCATGAAAAAAATTGCACACTGGGCATTGTTCAAGCTGGGCAAACAATTGTTCATTATTTGTAGTGAAAACACTTTAAATAATTAATTGATGGTTTCTATTGTTTCATGGTTGCCTTGTGTATTAATTTCCATGTGTTTCTGTGCAATTTTTCTACTTAGAGAAAAAGAAAAGTTGTTGTTTTCACATTTTATATTTTCATTTTATTGTTCTAGTAATGTATTTGTCTTTGCACACTTTTATTTTAATTTTGTAAGAACTAATCTGTCTAAAATAAAGTAAAATGTGTAAAATGTCACTGTGTCTTTAATTTCCACATTCTAACTATATAACCACATTCTAATTGTATTCATATAGTGTAGGAAGCAAATAAAAGGGCTGCTGCTCGCAAGTCTTTCTGAATATGCACATAAACGTATCTAGAAAACCCAAATATTATATTTTTAAATGTATAACTATGTGAATGTAGTATAATAACTTATAACCACAACTTAAGTGAAGCCATAAGTGTGGTCCTGCTTCATATCAAATTTGAGGAAGAAGTCTCTAAAATTATGCATTTAATGAAGCATATTGTAATACTAGTCATGTGAATTTTTTTTTTTGTGAATGTTAAGAGATGTTATTGTGATAAAAAATAAAATACTTGCAGTCTAGTACCTAATCTTTCAACTGCTTAATTCAGTCTATTGTTTTCATTCAATTAACTTTTCACACATCTGTCATGACTGAAACCTCATTATCCTTTTATAGAAAATGTTTTGTTTTGGAATTGAGCTATTACAACACATTCAGATTTTGGATTGCCCATAATCCCATTTTGCATTAAAATGGTCAAACCAGGTGAAAGTGCACGTTTAAATAAACAGTGTTGGTAATGTGTGTACATAATCAGCAAAAGCAGCGCTGCTTGCATCACCTACACTTGTATCGCGCAAAAGTGATTACTGTCCGTCGGTAACTGGGAGAAGCAGTCGCGCGCATTCCCACGTCACCGAGCTAATTTGCCTAATCTCCCCGGTACTTTAGACCGCGGTGGAAACGCAGATTGTAGCAGGTCTGGGGGAGAAAAAGTTCCTGGGAAAAAAGTTCCTGGTACAAATAGTTCCGCGTAATTTCGGTGGAAACGCGGCTATGGTGTCTTCTGCAATTCTGACTGACCCTACCAGACCTTTTGTGAAAAAGACGGCCTATTTGCACTTAATGTAACGTCAACATTACTGTAACCATCTTTTACTACACATGTGAAAACGAGAGAGTATATTCAAAGATTCTAGAGATTCAAAAATTAGAGAATATGTGCATATATCAACAACGTAAATGAATTAAACATGCGACCATCATATTATTACATGTTAACAAATTAATTGTATTAGCAATCATAAATCCAAGAACAAATTTCTACGAAATATATTTGACCTAGATGACGAGGATCACTCAGTCACTTTGTGTAAGTTCCAGTAGGAAACAGCGCGGGCGCTCTTGACGGTCTATGGGCGCACCTTTGCTTATTTATGATTTTTCGGTGGCAAAAACAAATTAAATGTGGTTGTATTACTTATCAATATATTATTAACATTTTACAAAAGTCAAACTCAAATGCACTTACCAAAACTATTGATTTATTGAAGCAGGAACAAAAAACACTACCACCAAAAAAAAGGGCACTTCGGAGTGTAAGGGCAAAAAGGGCATGTGCTCTGCACAGGTTGAGCCCTACCTGTGCACGTGCCTGCAGATGATGGAGATTTGTGGGATGCACATCCAGGGCACGAAGCTCCCGTTCCACCACATCCCAAAGATGCTCTCTTTATATCCAATATCCAATCACTAATACTATACACAGTGCTAGACACGCTTGCATTGCTGGAGTCAGAGAGTTATACTCACGGAACACTATAGTTATTCACAATCACGAAAGTTAATTATTTGCATGCGTTTTAAAGCCTTGCCGGTTATTGGCGTGCTATGCACCGCTTTAACGCGCAGAGCGCACGCAGACTAAAAGCCTGTCAAACACTTGATTACTGGACTAAGTAGTCTTACTGTGCAATGTGTCATACTGTCAAATACACACAAGGTTAACATAAACACAGTCGGTTATGTGTAAAGTGAAAGTACATTTGCGTGTGTCTGTATAATAGATGCACGTCTTAAATTGACAGCAGCACAGCCTAGTGAACACGCTGTCCTTAAAGGGACAGTTCACCTCTAAAATTCGTCTCGGGTTATGACTATAACCCTTGTTCCCCGAGAAGGGAACTCGCACTGCGTCGTCGAGTGACAACACTCTGGGAACGCCCACAGTGTTACGCATCTGAAGTATGAATGAAATCAAGCCAATCTGATTGGTGGTGCGTCGTGACGTAGTAGATGAAGCATACCCGGAAGATACAAAAGGGAAGCTGATGCAAACACATACCAGCTTTTGCGATGAAGCGAGCGCTCTAGCCGTGATAGGTGTGGCGACGAGACGCAGTGTCTCGTTCCCTTCTCGGGGAACAAGGGTTATAGTCACAACCCGAGACGTTCCCCTTCGAGGGAACTCGCACTGCGTCGTCGAATGACAACACTCTGGGAACGTTAATACCCACTAGGCCACACCGACATCACCCCACGTCCCAGTGTGAAGCTGAAACCCCAGGCACACTTAGGACGCAAGTACTCGAGCACCAGGCGTCACCGGGAGGTGCAGACTGTAAAATCTTATGAAGGTGTGCGGGGTGGCCCACCTTGCCGCCTCGCATACCTCTTGAAGCGAGATGCCAGAAAGGAGGGCCACTGAGGAGGCCATGCTCCTAGTGGAATGGGCCCTCACGGCCATGGGTGGAGGCAAATTGCGCACCCTATAAGCCGCGGCTATAGCCTGGACAATCCAATTACTGATCGTCTGCATTGACGCAGGCACCCCCTTCTTGGGTGAGCCAAAGCACACCAACAATTGGTCTGACCTTCTCCAATGGGAAGACTTCTCCGAATAAATACTCAGAGCTCTGACCGGGCAGATCAGATGAAGTCTCCCCTCTTCCGCCGTCAGGTGGGGAGGGGGATGGAAAGCCTGAAGAACCGTGACCGCCAAGGCCTGGAGATCTCCCACTCTCCTAAGAGAGGTAATAGCGAGGAGAAAGGCCACCTTCAGGGTCAGGTTCTTCGGCTCAGCCAACTCCAGTGGCTCGAAGGGGGCCTCAGCCAGCCCTTCAAGAACCACCGCCAGGTCCCAGGTTGGGACTCTGGAGCGAGCCGCAGGCCTCATCCTCCAAGCCCCATGGAGGAACTGTACAACCAGATGGTGCTTCCCCAAGGGTCCATCACCTAGAGGTGCATGGAAAGCCCCAAGGGCAGCCACGTACACCTTCAGGGTGGACGGGGTAAGACCAGAGGAGAAGCGATCTTGGAGGAACTCCAGCACTGAAGCCACTGGGCAGTTAATTGGATCCACCTCACGCTCTCTACACCAAGTGGAGAATACATTCCACTTGAGGCTGTACAGTCTCCTGGTAGAAGGAGCCCTGGAGCTGAGTAAGGTCTCGACCACCTCTGCTGACAGGCCCGCCTCTAGGTACCGAGCCCCCTCAGGGGCCAGACCCAGAGGCTCCATAACTCTGGCCGGGGGTGAAATATTGTGCCCCCTGCCTGAGAGAGC
This sequence comes from Gobio gobio, assembly GCF_949357685.1. Taxonomy (NCBI): domain Eukaryota; kingdom Metazoa; phylum Chordata; class Actinopteri; order Cypriniformes; family Gobionidae; genus Gobio; species Gobio gobio. Next base: position 3,861,075 of record NC_137120.1, read on the forward strand.
AGATCCCTCCTCAGAGGGATCCGCCACGGAGAGCCGTCTAGCAGAGCTATGATGTCCGAGAACCATACTCGAGTGGGCCACCGGGGTGCTACTAAGAGCAGGCTGATGCCCTCCCGGCGGACCCGCTCCAGAACTCCCGGGAGCAGAGCGATCGGGGGAAATGCTTACAGACGAAGCCTCGGCCACGTCTGCATCATGGCGTCCAGCCCTAACGGAGCTGGATGCCTGAGAGAAAACCACAGTGGACAGTGGGACGTCTCTCGAGACGCGAACAGGTCCACTTCCACTGGGCTGAATCTCTCGCACATGGCCTCCACCGCCTCTGGGTGGAGTCGCCACTCCCCGGGCCTCAGCCCCTGCCTCGACAGGACGTCTGCTCCCTGATTTTGGTCCCCGGGAATGTACATCGCCCTGAGAGATGATAACTTCCCCTGGGACCACAGGAGGATTTGATGCGCCAGTTTGCACAGATGGCGCGACCTCAAACCCCCCTGGTTATTGAGATACGCGTCAACCGAGGTGTTGTCTGAGCGTATCAGGACATGGTGGCCGCGGAGGTCCAGGAAAAAGCTCCTCAGAGCTTTGTAGACTGCCAGCATCTCCAGGCAGTTGATGTGCCATGAAGAATGCCGGGTCTCCCACAGACCTCTCGCAAAGCGGCCTTCCATGACTGTGCCCCAGCCAGTGAGGGAAGCATCTGTTGAAACGGCTCTCCGGCAACATGATGCTCCCAGCACTGGTCCTTGGGACAGGAACCAAGGTTTCCGCCATATGACGAGGGAACGAAGGCATTTGCGCGTTACCCTGATCATACGAAACAGATTTCCCCGCGGGGTAAACCCCTTGGCCCTCAGCCACCACTGTAGGGGTCTCATGTGCAGCAGGCCAAAAGGTATCACGTTGGACACTGCTGCCATGAGCCACAGCAGTCTCTGAAACTGCTTCACAGTGAGGCTGCGGCCTGGCTTCACTCTGGAGACCATCGCCAGTATGGACTCCATGCGCGCGGGGGACATATGTGCCCGCATCGACGTGGAGTCCCATACGACTCCCAGGAACGTAGTCCGCTGGGAGGGCGTCAGCACGCTCTTCTTCGTGTAGAGTCTCAGCCCCAAGCACCTTATGTGGGCCAGAACGACATCTCGATGCCGAACCACCATCTCGCGCGACCTGGCCAAAATGAGCCAGTCGTCGATGTAATTGAGTATACGGATGCCCTGGAGTCTCAGCGGAGCCAGTGCTGCATCCATACACTTGGTGAAGGTGCGAGGGGAGAGTGCCAGGCCGAAGGGAAGAACCCGATATTGGTACGCTTCGCCCCCGAACCTCAGCGAACCTCAGGAACTTCCTGTGAGTTGGAAGGATGGAAATCTGGAAGTATGCGTCCTTTAGATCTATCGTGACGAACCAGTCCTCGGACTGGATCTGACTCACGATGGCTGGAATTGTTAGCATCCTGAACCTGAATCTCCCTTAGAGACTGATTCAGGAGCCTGAGATCTATTATCGGACGCAACCCACCATCCTTCTTGGGAACTATGAAGTACCGGCTGTAGAACCCGGAGTCCCTGTCTGCCAAAGGAACCCGTTCTATGGCTTCCTTGGCTAACAGGTCTTGTACTTCTTGTTCCATAACCCGAACCTGCTCTGGGCCGACCACAGTCCGGACCACCCCGTTGAACCTCGGGGTAGGAGAACCGAACTGAAGTCTGTAACCCAGCTCTACAGCCTGCAGGACCCATGTAGACACACTCGGAAGGCATAACCATGCGCCAAGATAATCTACTAAGGGAACCAGCTCTCGAGGCTGGCATCGGGTGTTAATCGAGACTCGTTCCCGACCTCCTTAAGCGGTTGACCGGCAGGGAGAAGTCGAGAACGATTTTCGGTGGGTGCACACGTTTACTGTCCAGTCGCAAGTCCTACCTACCTGAAGCGTCTGTGACGGTGGGAACACAGCACTGATCTCCCGAGAGCTCCGGGGGGAAAACGACCTCGGTCGCTCCGCCCCGGGGGGGACAGCTCTCAGCGGCAGCTGGGAGCTAGGACCGCTTGTTGGAAGCCTTCTTTGCCTGAAGGACGGTCCTCAGATCGACCTTAGGCTCGGAAGGCTTACCACGAGAGCGCCGCCTCTTTTGCCAGGCTCCCTCAGGAGGGGCGCGAGAAGCAACGCTCTCTTTTTGCACCTGCCGGTGCCAGGAGCTAGCAGACGGCCGAGGCTGTCCCTTTGAGACAGCCTTCCCCGAGGAGCTGGACCGACGAGGGAGATACTGCTGGAAAGCCGCCGACTGTTTCTTCACCTCCTGGAACCTCTCGACGACCGTGTTAACTGCGCCGCCGAAAAGTCCAGAAGGTGAAATCGGGGAATCCAGGAGAAAGTGTTTCTCTCTCTCCTTCATCCCCGACAGATTTAACCAGAGATGCCTCTCCTCACACACCATATCAACCATGGAGCGGCCGATGGAACGGGCCGTCTCCTTGGCGATGCGGAGAGACAAGTCGGTGGCTTTCCTGAGTTCGAGGACATCGTCCAGAGACGGGCCCTCGCCCTCGTCGAGCTCCTTGAGGAGGTCGGCCTGGTAGGCCTGCAGTACCGCCATGGTGTGCAGACAGCTACCAGCCCGCCCAGCCGCCATATAAGCCCTACCCACCAGCGCTGATGTATCGCGGGATGGCTTGGTGGGTAGTACCGGGGCCTTGAGGGACGAAGGCTGAATAGGGTTTATCCCAAGAAAAAAAGGCAGACCCCGGCGTGGAGGTTGAGGCCTGCGCCTGAAGAACCGTTCATCCAGCTTACTGGGCGGCTGGATTTCTGGTTCTTCCTGTGGCCAGTCAATGTTTAACTTGGCCACGGCGCGGGTCAAAACCTCCACTAGCTCCTCTGGAGCGGGTGCGTGAAGCGATGGCTCAGGCTCCACATCACCCGCCTCGACGCTCAGCACATCTGACTCCTCGGAGCCAGATAGCTGAAACATCGGGTTCTCCGCCCCGCGGGAAGAAGCCGCTTTGCGGGCTTCCGCACGGGGTGGGAGAACATCGGAATCCTCGGACGAGGATAGGGAAAGTGCCTCAAGATTCAAGATTCAAGAGTTTTATTTGTCACATACACAGTTATATACACAATATACAACTGGCAGTGAAATGTAAACAGGTCCGCTCCATGGACAGTGCAAATAACAGTTACAAGAAATTAAAATAGAAATAGAATAATATTAGAATAAAAAGTATTAACATAAGTAGAATTATAAATAAATCAAGTAAAAGATAAAAATAGGAAATAAGATAAAAATAAAAATATAAAAATTAAAATATAAAAATATAAAAAAAAATAAGTGGATATGATAAGTGAGATAAACTGTAGACTTAGAAATAAGTGGTTAACATAAATATATATATATATATATATGTATATATAAAGAAGTATAATGTGCAAGGTTTATTACAGGTTGTTACGCAGTAACAATAGGAAAGTAAAGTGCAGTGCAATGGCAGTATGTGGATGTTAATGTTTAAACTGGATGTTTATGCGTGTGCGGGGTGAAGTGAAGTCACGTGACTGAGTTCAGGAGTCTGATGGCCTGGGGGAAGAAACTCCTCCTGAGTCTTTCAGTCTTTGCCATCAGGCTACGGAAGCGCTTACCAGATGGCAGCAGGGTGAAGTGAGAGTTTGCAGGGTGATTAATGTCTCTGATGATTTTAGTAGCTCTACCTCTGCAGCGTTTGGTGTAGATGTCCTGCAGAGACGGGAGAGCTGAGCCTGAGATGCGCTCGGATAAGCGCACCACTCTTTGCAGGGCTTTGGAATCGTGACTGGTGCTGTTCCCGTACCACGCTGTGATGCACTGAGTCAGGACACTTTCTATCGCCCCTCGATAGAAAGTTTTCAGGATGGCTGGTGAAACCCTGAATTTCCTCAGCTGGCGCAGGTGGTACAGTCTTTGCCTGGCTTTTTTCACCTGTGTCTGGATGTGTGTAGTCCAGGTCAGATCCTCGGAGATGTTCACACCCAGGTATTTGAAGCTGCTCACTCTCTCTACCGGTGTCCCGCTGATCATGAGAGGGGAGTATGACCGATGCTGTCTCTTCCTGAAGTCCACAATCAGTTCTTTGGTCTTGTTAACATTCAGAGAGAGACAGTTGTCCTGGCACCATGATGTCAGTTGCTCCACTTCGTCCAAGTATGCCGTCTCATTGTTGTTGGAGATGAGACCCAGGACAACAGTATCATCAGCAAACTTGATGATCGAGGTGGAGCTGTGTGTGGACAAACAGTCATGGGTGTAGAGAGAGTAGAGCAGGGGACTCAGCACACAGCCCTGTGGAGCTCCAACACTCAGGGTGATGGAGGTGGAGGTGAACTGGCCTACTCTCACCGCCTGGGGTCTGCCAGTGAGGAAATCTTCAATCCAGAGGCAGAGAGAAGAATTCAGGCCTAGATCCAGGAGTTTGTGTGTTAGCTTAATGGGAACTATGGTGTTAAAGGCTGAGCTATAGTCAATAAATAGCAGCCTGACATAGTTCCCACTTTTGCTGTCGATGTGAGTGAGGCAGGAGTGAAGGACGTGAGAAATGGCATCTTCAGTCGATCTATTGGGACGATAGGCAAACTGAAGAGGGTCCAAAGTGTCAGGAATGGAGGAGCAAATGTTGTTTTTAATGAGTCTCTCAAAGACCTTCATGACTAAAGATGTGAGAGCCACTGGACGATAGTCATTTAGGCAAGAGGGTTTACTGATCTTAGGTACAGGGATGATGGAGGATCGTTTGAAGGAGGTGGGGACAACAGATGTAGCAAGGGACTCGTTAAATATGGATGTAAAGAGCCCTGCGAGCTGATCAGCACAGGACCGCAGAACACGACCTGAAATACCATCCGGCCCAGCAGCTTTCCTGACATCCACACGTTTGAGTGCCCTCCGAACCTCGTCCTCCGAGACAGAGATCACGTGACCGTTGCTGCTCTGAGGGACTCTCTCTGACGCGTCACTCGCCGGAGTCGCGCTGCCGCGATTACCATCAAAGCGAGCGTAGAAAGAGTTTAACTCGTTCACCAGCAACGGATCAGCTCTCACCTCTGCAGAGGATTTAGTTCCAAAAGCACAGATGGTCCTCAGTCCCTGCCACATCCGCCGGGAGTCGTTGAGTTGGAAATGAGATTCCACTCGGTCTTTATAGCGGAGTTTTGCGGCTTTAACGGCGCGCCGGAGGGCGTAACATGAAGCTTTGTACTCCCTCATATCCCCCGTTTGGAGACCGGCATTGTACGCGATAGTGCGCGTGTTAACTGCAGTGCGGATTGAACTGTCCACCCACGGTTTCTGATTAGGGAAGGACGTTATAGTTATTGTTTGTGTGGCTTGCTCTGTCAGTGTGTTGATAAAGCAGAGCGCCACTTCTGTGAACTCGCTGACGTCTTCAGAACTCGCGCGGAACATGTCCCAGTCGACGTCATCAAGAGCTGCCTGTAGCGTGATCTCTGAATGGGATGACCAGCGTTTGACTTCCCTCCTCACCGGGGGCTCTTGAACGAGCCTTTGTTTATATTCCGGTGTGAGGAAAATGGCGGCATGGTCCGATTTGCCAAAAGCTGGCTGTGAACGAGCTTTGTAGGCGTTCTTAAACGGAGAGTAGCAATGATCCAGTGTGTTTGCTCCTCGTGTGGGACAGGAGACATGCTGGTGAAAGTTTGGCAATACTTTCTTTAGGTTAGCTTTGTTAAAATCACCCGCGACGATGAAAGCAGCGTCGGGGTGTTTGTTTATGAAGCCGCTGGTCACATCATGGAGGGCAGATAGAGCCAGCCCCGTGTCTGCCTGTGGTGGAATATAAACAGCAGTGGCGATGACCGAGGAAAACTCCCTCGGCAGGTAGAAAGGCCGGCACATGAGAGTTAAATGTTCCAAGTGAGGCGAGCAGGATCGCGAAAGAATGGAGATGTTCCTAGGATCGCACCATTTCTTGTTTATCATGAAACACACTCCACCGCCTTTAGATTTCCCGGCCTCGGCTGTTCTGTCCATCCGAAAAACAGAGAAGTTCTCGGACGGCGTCACGGCTGTATCCGGGACCGCTGGCGTGAGCCATGTTTCGGACAGACAATAGATGTTGCAGTCTCTCATGTCCCGTTGAAAACTTATCCTGGCTCTAAGATCGTCCATCTTATTCTCCAAGGATTGGACATTTGCGAGCAAAATGCTCGGGAGAGGAGGACTGAATGCTCTTTTTCTCAGTCTGTTGCGGATCCCAGCGCGTTTCCCGCGGTGTTTTTTGAATCTTCGCCGTCGACTCGAGTGGCCATTGTTCAACTCGGCGTCCCGGCGAATATCAGATGGAAGATTGGAGAAAGTGTCCTGAAACAGGTCAGTGTAGCGGTAACCAATTTCCAGAAGTGTTTTGCTGTCGTAACAGATCAAAGCAGATGATCCGTTGGAAAAAATAGAGAGTAAAAGAGAGTAGAATAATAAATAAAAGCAAAGTATTAGCGGAGCGACCTGAACGGCGACCGAGCACGGCGGCGCCATCTTACCGAATGACAAGCTCAGCATTCCCATATCCTGTCGCGAGGTCCCGCTGCGAGCCCCATGATCTACGGCGCCGCTGTGCCTCAGCAACAGCGGGCCCAGATCCCTGGGGCTCGCGGGCTTGGCCGGCCTCATCGAACACGACCAGCCGTGAGCGCAATACCCTGAGCGGCAGCTTATCACATTCACTACAGAGCCGCCCTAGCGTGCTGCACGCCCAGACATTGCACACAATAAAGGTGTGTGTCCGTGCCCGAAAGGAATCGCGGACACGGGTGCACACTTTTAAACTGTTGCCCACTAGCCATCTTTTTTCTATATATATAGACAAAACAACACCAAATAGACAGACAATTCAACATAGAGCGCTTCGCTGAAGAGCAAAAAAGCTGGTATGTGTTTGCATCAGCTTCCATTTGTATCTTCCGGGTATGCCGTCATCTACTACGTCACGACGCACCACCAATCAGATTGGCTTGATTTCATTCATACTTCAGATGCGTAACGCTGTGGGCGTTCCCAGAGTGTTGTCACTCGACGACGCAGTGCGAGTTCCCTCGAAGGGGAACTGTCATTATTTACTCTAATATTGTGGCGGCAGTGGCTCAGTGGTTCATGTAGGTTGTCTACAAACCGGGAGGTTGGTGGTTCGATCCCCGGTTCCACCTGAGCAAGTGCTGAGGTGTCCATGAGCAAGACACCTAACCCCAGCTGCTCCCGACGAGCTGGATGGCGCCTTGCATGGCTGACACCGTCGTTGGTGTGTGAATGAGTGTGTGAATGGGTGAATGTGAGGCAAATGTAAAGCGCTTTGGATGGCCGTAGGTCTGTTAAAAGCGCTATATAAATGCAGTCCATTTACCATTTACCATTTACCATTGTTCCAAACCTGTATTCATTTCCTCTGTTGAACACCGACAGCTGATGGTAGCCATTGACTTAAATGTTAATAAAACTACAAAAGACATAGAAAAGCACTCTCTGCTCTTGACTGAAAAACATTAATACAGTAGCCTTAATAAGAATCAATTTATTTTATAGTGTAGTCTATGTAGTGTTTAATTTTTACATTTATTCATTAAATTTCATACTTAAATGCTGCTGTACAGCTTTGAGCTGCCAGTGTAAATCTTTATATATATTTATTTTATATTATACTATACACTAGGAATGTGTACATGGTTTTTTAAAGTAAAGTTTTAAGTTTAAGTAAGGTTTTACAAGTCTTTTAAGTAAAATAAAAAAATAGCATTTTTTTTTCTCAACATCTTTCTGTCCCCGTCGCCTAAGAATAGAATAGCAAAAAACTGATGTGACTAGCCATCAGAACCCAACCGAACACTGTGGTTAAAAAAAGCAGAGGTATGTATAATATATATTATATATCTTGTATGTTATACCTTTTGTACCCTTCTGTCATTGTATTCATCATTTTTATTGTTAACAAACAAACCACATCCATCCCCCACACTTTTGAAAAGCTTGCTACGCCTCTGGCCGCATACCGGATGTTTTTCCCTTTTCACTACATTCTTTGTAAACCCTAGAAATGGTTGTATGTGAAAATCCCAGTAACTGAGCAGATTGTGAAAAACTTAGACCGGCCCGTCTGGCACCAACAACCATGCCACGCTCAAAATTGCTTAAATCACCTTTCTTTCTCATTCTGACAGTCAGTTTGGAGTTCAGAAGATTTTCTTGACCAGGACCACACCACTAAATGCATTGAAGCAACTGCCATGTGAATGGTTGATTAGATAATTGTATTAATGAGAAATTGAACAGGTGTTCCTAATAATCCTTTAGGTGAGTGTATTAATCAGTGAAGCTGACGGCAAAATGAATCTCTTATTTACATGTCTACACTTTATAAGAGAGGATTAGAGCGTGTGCAGAACTGGACAACAACTCGAGCGGTGAGTGGATTCTAACTTCAACACCTGTGATTGGCCATTGCGTTTTTAGAAATCAATAAACATGTCTGTGATTGGCTACATTACTCACCGAAGGGGAAACACATTGGAAATTTAATCATTTGACGAGTGCAAATTCAGAAACGCACGGGTTCTTTTGCCAAATCTTTTTCGCTAATAAGATGCTATTATTACAATTTCTTACAGTGGATTACAGATCCTAGATCAGCAGTGTTGGGCAGCTTTTCCCTCTAAAAGCAGTGGATCCTGAGGGCCAGTGCACTGCCTGGGCAGTGGTTTGAGTGCGAAAATTACACGCTATTATCAAGTCAGGTCCGGAGGGGGGCACAGGGATGTCCATGGGGTCCGTGGACAAAGCCCCCCCCCCCCCCCTCTGACATCTGGCCTTGTTTTGTGTGTTTTTTGCGGCATTCACGCTGTAAACAAATGCTGCCTCTCAGTCGTTTTTCCACTCAATGTGGCGTAACCGCAGTCACTCCAGCTAAAGGTGACGTCACGTGCATACCCTCTATAAGTGTGCTAGCACCGTTAGCATCACGCGCTAGCTGCTTTCTAACTGTAAAACGAGCTGGGAAGAGCTAACAGGACATGCACAAATAAGCCAAACGGACCCACAGGCTATTAGAGAAGCATTACAACATTATTAAACAGTATTATAACTTACCTTTCAAATAACAGTTGTCTTCATCAGGTCCACAGACGTCTTCTGTTCTCATGTCCGATCCAAACAGGAAATTAACTTGACCCATACACCTCTGACTACACCAAACTTATTATAATATAAACAGGATTTTACCATATATTTAATTCACAATTAATATTACTTGCAAAAATACTTAAATAATTAGTATTTTGCATTATGTTGCTTATTATACAGACTTAAGGCATGTACACACCGGGAAGAATATCGTGCGCGCTTATCGCCAGCGTTTTTCGTGACGTTTTTCGGCGCGTCTTGAGATTTCACACCCAAGCGATTTCCACTGGCGATGCGCAGAGTGAACGTGAACATTCAGTAGATGCGCTACCGGTACACAAGGTGGTGCTGCGGACTTTGCGCTTCTGACACTCGCTTGTCACACAGAAGAAGAAGAGAGACAGTATTTATGTGCTTGCCAAAACCATAGATATATTATGCCATTCATACACACTTTTTGCTAAATGGTAAGCTCATCTTCTTCTTCGTCGGATCAATGCGTGCTCGGCAAGACCGTTTTGTGATTGAGCGCCACCAAGTCGTGTTTTACTGTCACTTCAGCAGCTCCAGGCCCATGAACAAAAGCGCCGATCTTATTGGTCGGCCAGTGTTTAACGCGCTGCATCAAAATAAAAAACGCGTTTTGCGCGTCGGTGTGCACACTCACATTGGCGCCCTTTGTTTAGTCACGAGGCGTTAAACGTCGGCGATAAACGCGCGCAAAAATCATCCCAGTGTGAACAGGCCTTTATGCTGAAGCGGAATGAAGCTCCGCCCACCGGCGCCATCTTGTTTTTGCGATTTCCCGCCTACCAGTACCGATCTGTCCAATCAGAGGCCTCAAAACTTACACTTGTGTGTATTATGCAAATGTTTGATGACGCAGGTGTTATACCGGGACCGGGCTCCAGGGGCGCACTCTCGAAATCAGGGATACACTGTGTATAGTAAAATTTCAGGGTTTTGTGGTATGTAAGGACATCGCGCCAAAATTGGAGAGGGTGCTTCTGGGACATAGTAAATGACATCCATGAGGACATTATGAGGACCGGAATTATGCCGGAATTATGAGGACATGGTCCCTGTCCTTAAACCCAAATGTCCCCGTAATGCTGGTGCGTAATCAGGTCAAAAGTCCTTGTAAACCACAAAAACATACACACACACACACACACACACTTTGAACATAGTAGTTATAATCTAAAATAAATTGCTTATAATATAAAAATAATGAATTAATTACAATAATTACATATGGTTATCCATATTGGAAATTGCAAACAAAGTAAAAACTATTTCTATAGAATCAATATCTAAAGAAATCTATAGGTGTACCAAATGATTCATTGATTAACCTTTAAGATCATTTGGATTAAATAACAGACAAATGTATTAAACTGAACGAGAAGAGATGCAAATCAAAAGTTTGATAGTAAGAGCTTAATTAAAGGCAGTTACTGTGAACGAAACATTTATAAAGATGAAACAGTTATTTTGTGTAGTGAAAAGGATACGTTGTGGTTTTGTGTATTGTACTAACACAATTGAACTAACACAATCCGCTTCGCGCCAGGGTCCTGATCACTCTGTCAGGGTTTATTCTGCGATAACAACCGGCTAGATGTACATTACCCCCTACTTATAGTAACAGTTACTCAGTGTGTTAATAAATGCTTTACTATCATGTATTCCTGCTGTAATTCATGATTAATTCAGGTAGTTATGAAACATTTAGTAGTTGTCAGTGAACTATTTTTGTGAGCTCATCTAAAGTGTGGACTATTTATGCCTCATAAAGCTTTACAAAGGAGATTTAAAGGCTCAGTTATCTTCTCAAGAGAAAGGAAACAAACACAACACAGAGTGATACAGAACATAGAGATATTTATTTCAAGATGTACACTTGATATAACATGAAATATAAACCTCTGCAATGTCATAAAGGAACTAAACAAGATACAAAGTGAACAAAAAAGAACAAAATAAGAAAGCAAGTGAAATAAGATGCTGCTTGATGCTTCACTTGGGCTGAAAAAATCCCCCAATGCTGAAGTCTTCTCATCAGATCTTCATGCTTCTTCCCTAAATAATAACACAAATGTTATAAACAAAGTTTATTTTTAAAATCAATTTGATTGCCAATTATCAGTAAGATCCAATCAAATCAAATTCTATTTTATACATCTGGGGTTCAGACAGTTGTGACTGATGAATAAGAGGTTTTTGAAGAGAAAGATGTTACCTCCATTTTTTTCTCTTTCTTTTTTTAACCCTTGCCTGTACCAACTACATATGAGTAGTTTTATTTATTTAAATGATATATTGCTATTCTTAAATATGCTTTATGTAATATTAATTACTAATTAAATAATATATTAAACATAATTTGTTAGTTTAGGTGTAATTCTGTGTCTGTCCAGCTGGTGTCCTTCACGAGTCTCTTACTACTTAAGATGCACTTTTAAATGGATATAATAATATCATCATCAAATCATACTTCACTGCGCTTAGGTTAGGCAAACTCTCTGTGTACGAGCGCAGAACAAAACCAATAAAGCTATCGTATGCGGTGGAGCTCACAGAGACAGAACAGCAACTGCACAGTTCATGTGTGATTCCTAGTGTTCATGCATGAGCTTCATCTGTTCATGAGCGGCTAAATCACATCTTTTTCTTTTTTGGCACCAGGTCCAGATCATCAACATTCAATGACATTTACTCTCTTCATTGACTGTCGGCTAAATAAACACATTTTACATCCCTCCCAAAAGCTGACTATGATTTGTAAGCTAGCTTAAACAAACTTAAAGTGTCATGAAAATTCTTACCTTTTACGTGTCTCGAAAGCGCCGACTCCCTCATGGTGAAAAGCTGAATGTTCTTTTTGCAGACTTTGGTCCTCGTTTCAACCATAATTTGTTTCTTATCTTTTTTCAAGCCAACAATCATTGAAGCGGCGACCGCCCGTCATGTTGTCTGTTCATCTGTAGCGTCACTCGCACAGAATCAGAGCGGCAAGAGAGGCTCGAGCAGAATGAGTGTTTCATGAGAAAGCCATTTAGGCCTTTTCTGACTAATTTTATTTTAAAAGCGAACTATTGTCACATACAAATTATTATAAAAGCAAACCATTAAAATTTCAAGCAGTTTTAAGCACTTTATCCAAAATACAAGCACTTTCCAAACCTTGAAAACTTTAAAATTAAAGCTCAAGCGTTTTCAATGATTTCCAGCACCTGTACGAACCCTGTCTATCATTAGTTCATTAATCCCAGACCTGTTTCTGTTCTTCCAATGATGTCCCTGTTATTTAAACCCTGAGTTCTGTTCAGTTCATTGTACGGTATCGTCTACGTTATGTGCTTGTGTTTCTCCCCATGATTCTCCTGTGTATTGTGTGGATTATGAGATTAAAGACTGTTCTTTGAGTTATTTCCTGAGTCGTGCGCTTCAGTACAGCCACCGTCGCTCACACTAACAGTGAATGTTAATCTTCTCCAACTCATTTAACCAGTAATTTATCACATGATACAGAACAGAAACAACTGAAGCCATAAAAACACATTTAAAACTCACCATCCAGAAGACACAGACAGAGCAAAAGTAATTTGAGGAACATTTTCTTCATCGGTTCACTGAAAAGCCCACGATAGTGACTCTTAAAATGTCTGAACGCCTCAGATTGATCTGAAACACTGAACTGTGATATTTATCTGGTTGTGTGTGTATCCTCCCCCAACCTCAGTTAGTTTCCACTCACACATCCGTCTCCTTTAACATCACGGAAATCAACAAGCTTTTGCTGATCTTACGTTTTCAAATGAATTCTGGCCCTGAATGAAAACTAATATCAGAAGAGTGAAATATTGGATTAGATATCTGGATCTACTGGTGTGCTGTGAGCTGTCAATCATATCTGACCTCTGACCTGTGACTCTTATTTGACTGTTGATGGCCTCACTTTATTTCATAATAATAATCATTTGAAATATTACTTTCAGACTTTAATGTCACAAACAGCGTATCACTCTCGCTCACACACACACACACACACACACACACACACACACACACACACACACACACACACACACACACACACACACACACACACACACACACACACACACACACACACACACACACACACACCTTTAACATCACGGAAATCAACAAGCTTTTGCTGATCTTACGTTTTCAAATGAATTCTGGCCCTTTAATGTCACAAACAGCGCATCACTCTCTCTCACACACACACACACACACACACAAACACACATATGTTGGGTTTTCATGTTTTATGGGGACTTTCCATAGGCGTAATGGTTTTTATACCGTACATACCGTATATTCTATCCCCCTGCACTGCCCCTGCCCCTAAACCTAGCCCTCACAGGAGACATTCTGCAATTTTACATTTTCAAAAAACATCACTTAGTCTGATTTATAAGATGTTTTCCTCATGGGGACCTAAAAATGTCCCCACAAGGATGAGGATTTCGGATATTGCTATCTTTGTGGGGACATTTTGTCCCCATAACGTAAGGATTACCAGTCCACACACACACACACACACACACACACACACACGTTTCTTTTTGTGAAATGTGAGGACATTCCATAGGCGTAATGGTTTTTATACCGTACAAACCGTATTTTCTATCCCCTTACACTGCCCCAGCCCCTAAACCTACCCATCACAGGAGACTGTGCAGTTTACTTTCTGTGAAAAAAACCTCATCCTGTATGATTTATAAGCATTTTGAAACGTGAGGAAATGGGTAACGTCCTCATATTTCACCCTCTTTTTGTAATACCTATGTCATACCCATGTCATTATACACATTTGCGTCCTGATATTTCACAAAAACATGTCCACACACACACACACACACACACTCACACACACACACACACACACACGAGCTGCACACTGCAATGCAACAGAACTTCACTTGCAATTACAATCACAGAAGCATCTATATTATGGCATATCTACACTGTCAGCGCACTCGTTCATTACACAACACAATAGGCTTGCTGTGATAGTCGGTGTTGTGAACACTGGTAACATCACTTGCCTACCGTGGCACTGCCCACATTCATAATGGCTGTATTAAAGGGGACATATTATGCAAGATTCACTTTTATAAGGTGTTTGAACACAGATGTGTGTCCACAATGTGTGTAAATAACCAGCCTATAATGGTAAAAATCCACCTACTACTTTGTTTTATAATCCCTATCAATCATTATCAATCTCTCAGAACAGGCTGTTCCAGATTTCCCCCTCATATGTAAGAGTAGGGAAGCTCCGCCCATGACTGTTGATGATTGGCCCTTTTAGAATAGACACGCCCCTGAGTGAGAAGCACAAAGACGCCATTTCCACTTACTCGCTGTATCATCGCTCGAGTATTACAATGTCTGCGGTCAAAAGCACATTACTAATGTTCTGTTGTTGATGTACCGATGTACGAACATACAAGTATTTTTGAAGGGAATGTGGTCAGTTCAACGCTGGATTTGTATCCACTAACCATTCAGAAACGTCCAGGTGCAGGTCTTACTGAGTCTCTCATCTGTGTTCAACTCCGGTTCAAACATGTACGGCTGCACTGCACAACTGGTTATTTCTGTCATTTTAGAGTGAGTTTTTTTGTTGTTGTTGTATCTGAAGCTCGTGTAAAGGATCTGCGCTCTTCTGGAAGGGGGCGAAAAGCAGCAACTCATTTGCATTTAAAGGGACACACAAAAACTGCAAGTTTTTGCTCACACCCAAATAGGGGCAAATTTGACAAGCTATAATAAATGATCTAGGGCAGTCGTTCTCAAACCTGTCCTGGAGTTCCACCAGCCCGACACGTTTTGTATGTGTCCTATATCTGACACACCCATTTCAGGTCTTGCAGTCTCTACTAATGAGCTCATGAGTTGAATCAGGTGTGATAGATGAGGGAGACATACACACTGTGCAGGGCTGGTGGTACTCCAGGACACTGATCTAGGGGTATTTAAGCTGAATCTTCACCAAAACATTCTGAGGACACCAGAGATTTATATTACATCTTGTGAAAAGGGGCATAATATGTCCCCTTTAATATTATTTCAAAACTCAGCATATCGTGAGTCTCTGGCGATGCCCACCCCTATAAACTACTAGTACACTCATAAGTTCACTTGTAGTAAAGATTCAGTACAAAAGATTGAGCAGCCATATCACCCTGTAGCCCCATCCTGGCCAAATTTGCCCATTGGCCCCCATCCATCATGGCCTCCTAATCATCCCCATATATATATATATATATAGTGCTGGTGTGTGGTGGGCGTTCTGGTGCAACATGGCTGCCTTCATATCATCCAGGTGGTGCTGCACATTGGTGGTGGTTGAGGAGATTCCCCCCTTCTAAATGTAAAGCGCTTTGAGTGCCTAGAAAAGCACTATATAAATGTAACAAATTATAATTAATTATTAATTAATTATTAATTTAATGAGAAACGTAGATGTGCACTTAAAGTTTGCTACTGTTACACTTATAGTACACTTAAACATATACTTTTATATACTCAAAGTGGGCCAATTTAGATCCAATAAGTATTAAAATAGTACACTTAAAAGTAAACTACTGGTACATTAATATTAATATACTTACTACATGAAGTACACTTAAAAATATACTGGAACATTACTTTAGTATACTTCTTTTTCTTAAGGGTTGTGTGGTGTGGAAGATTGTGAGAAACGCTTTCTTATCAGAAACGCTTGTGGGTGAAGAAACGCTTCACCCACAAACTCCTGACACACACAGAGACGAAAAACATCCTGCAGACGCTGTTTATCAACCAGCAGATCAAACCAGACACACTGATGTTTGAACAGATAAAATTAAAAGGAAAAAACATCACATGGTTCATTTGACTCAAATGCCATTAAATCACATGTATAATAGGGGGGGTTGGGGGGGGGGGGTCTACCGGCAGACCACGAGTTCAGATGTTTTTATATACCATATTTCATATATTATATACCATACCTTCAACATTTAACCTTCTATGGCATGATTTTTTATATTTGGAAGAAAAAAATATTTCACCTCATTTTTTGGGAGCTTGGAGCAAATATCAATCGCAAATGGTTCAAACAGATCACAAACAAGAAAAAGTTCATCAGTCCGATCAGGCATAACATTATGATATATGCATAACATATAGGTAAAGTGAATAACACTGATGATCTCTTCATCTCCTGTTAGTGGTTGGGATATATTAGGATGCACGTGGAGAGCGAAGGCTGGCCCGTGTGGTCCGATCAAACAGACGAGCTACTGGAGCTCAAACTGCCCAAGAAGTTAATGCTGGTTCTGATAGAAAGGTCTCAGAATACACAGAGCATCTCAGTTTGTTGTGTATGGGGCGGCACAGCCGCTGACCAGTCAGGGTGCCCATGCTGACCCCTGACCCCGCCCAAAGCACCAACAGTGGCACGTGAGCATCAGAATTGGACCACGGAGCAATGGTGATCTGATGATCACGTGTTCTTTTACATCATGTGGATGGCCGGGTGCGTGTGTGTGGCTTACCTGATGAACACATGGCACCAGGTGCACTATGGGAAGAAGGCAAGTGGACGGAGGCAGTGTGATCCTTTGGGCAATGTTCTGATGGGAAACCTTGGGTTTTTGCAAAAACAAAAATGCTTCAGGAATCGTTTGAGAAGCACAACAACGGTTTTGAGGCGTTGACTTGGCCTCTGATCTCAATCCAATCGAGCATCTGTTGGATGTGCTGAACAAACAAGTCTGATCCATGTAGGCCCCACCTCACAACTTACAGGACTTAAAGGATCTGCTGCTAACATCTTGGTGCCAGATACCACAGCACACCTTCGGGGGTCTAGTGGAGTCCATGCCTCAACGGGTCAGGGCTGATTTGGCAGCAAAAGGACACACACACACACACACACACACACACACACACACATTACTTTGCTGACTGACCCCTGACCTCCTAAATGTCTCTCAAACCAGATTCAGGGATCCAGTCTTCCTGACTCTCCTCAAGCTCACTGTCCTCACTTAGAAGGAATGACTCTAACAGCTCGATCATGTTCCTTCCACCCATAAAATGTGTAAAATTGGTGCATTCATATTGCCAGAACAAAAGTGGCCTAACTGCACAGTGTTGCAGTTAAAAATCAGTTAAAAATCGCCTGTCTAATTCAGCCAGCACAGTGTCTAAAACAGGGAGATACGAATGACATTTAAATGTCTGTGATTCTGATTCCCATTGCGTCTCATTTTCATCACGCTGTCCAAGTGTGGTTGGTACTATATACTGGGAAAACCCCTGGTGGTTGCCACAAAGTTCTTTTTTGTTTTCCTGCAGTTTGGGGGGCACTCTCTGCACAACCATCCACATCCCCAAGGGTGTTAACATATCCAGATCCAGATGGCGGTTCTGTCAATGCTGCATTGGCTCTCTATTAAACATCACATACATTTTAAAATCCTGCTGATTACTCAGAAAGCACTGATGGTTTAGCTCCTCAGTACTTGAACAAGCTTTTATCACTTTATAGTCCTTCACATCTATTGCGATCTCAAAATTCTGATAATACCTAGAATATCAAAATCAACGGCAGGCAGTCGATCCTTTTCCTATTTAGCACCCAAACTCTGGAATAGTTTTCCTAGCCTGGTTCGGGAGGCAGACACACACTAAAAACACATCTCTTTAACCTGACAAACACATAACACATGATCAATTTCTATAATTCAAATCCATTAAAGGATTGTTTGGGTGCATAAATTAGGTCGACTGGAACAGGAACACTTCCCAGAACACCTAAGAGGAATCTACGCTAATATTAAATTAGCATCTATGCTAATATTAGTCTGTCTGTCTCCTTTTTATGAGAGGTTACGGTAGTCAGCCGGATTCGGTCCATATCCAGATCAG
This sequence comes from Gobio gobio, assembly GCF_949357685.1. NCBI lineage: Eukaryota > Metazoa > Chordata > Actinopteri > Cypriniformes > Gobionidae > Gobio > Gobio gobio. The sequence continues at coordinate 3,879,185 of NC_137120.1, forward strand.
ATGGTGGATCTGCACCTAGACACGACCACAACAGCCCTGAATGTCAGTAGAGATCATGCCAACTAGACGAGCCCTAGAGACACAGCGCCTGTGAAGACCTCATCAACTAGACAGCCATCGGCACAGATCCTCAGCAAAGACCACGAGAACCAGACAAGTTCTCTGCACTAGGGTTGTCACAATACCATAAAATGCCTCACATTAGCACAGAAGCTGCACATGAAATGACATTTAGTTGTGGTATTTATGCATTTGCACTACAATTACAATTGCATAAATCATGTTATGAGATATAAAGATATAAAACTCTGAACATACAATGTGAAATGTTGGACAAAATTAAATAATAGGCCTACTTTTAGATGGGAAACTAAAGCCGCCAGTATGTGGCAGCAAGTTTTAATGATTGAGTTACTGTCACAGTTCATGAATTCACTGTCTCATTCTGTGTGTGTGTGTGTGTGTGTGTGTGTGTGTGGTGTGTGAGTGTGTGTGAGTGTGTGTGTGTGTGTGTGTGCGTGTGTGTGTGTGTGAGTGTGTGTGTGTGAGTGTGTGGTGTGTGAGTGTGTGTGTGTGTGTGTGTGTGTGTGTTTGTGTGTGTTTGTGTGGTGTGTGTGTGTGTGTGTGTGTGTGTGTGTGTGTGTGTGTGTGTGTGTGTGTGTGTGTGTGTGTGTGTGTGTGTGTGTGTGTGTGTGTGTGTGTGTGTGTGTGTGTGTGTGTGTGTGTGTGTGTGTGTGAGTGTGTGTGTGGTGTGTGTGTGTGTGTGTGTGTGTGTGTGTGAGTGTGTGTGTGTGTGTGTGTGTGTGTGTGGTGTGTGGGCTGGTAATGCCTACGTTATGGGGACAAAATGTCCCCACAAAGATGGCAATATCCGAAATCCTCGTCCTTGTGGGGACATTTTTTGGTCCCCATGAGGAAAACATCTTATAAATCAGACTAAGTGATGTTTTTTGAAAATGTAAAAATGCAGAATGTCTCCTGTGAGGGTTAGGTTTAGGGGCAGGGGCAGTGCAGGGGGATAGAATATACGGTATGTACAGTATAAAAACCATTACGCCTATGGAAAGCATAAAACATGAAAACCCAACATGTGTGTGTGTGTGTGTGTGTGTGTGTGTGTGTGTGTGTGTGTGTGTGTGTGTGTGTGTGTGTGTGTGTGTGTGTGTGTGTGTGTGTGTGTGTGTGTGTGTGTGTGTGTGGTGTAGTGTGTGAGTGGGAGGCGTGGCCACTGATTACCGGCTCATCAGTTCATCATCACCACCTGCTGCGCTTCATTACCCGGTCTACTTAATAGGCTTGTTTGAGATGCGCCTCGCCTCGCCTGAGATTCAGCCGAGACTAGGCGGCTGCAGTGAGGGGAGGAGTGAAAAAAGTGCAGGCAAGACGGACAGTTCTCTCTCCTCGTAGTGGATCAGACACCTGCGAGATCAAAGGCGGATATCGCGGGATTCACACTAGTGCGCTTTGTTGCTGATAAACTGGATGTAATTTAAGTTCTGTTACTTTTATATGTAAATAAATATTATGAACAAGACACCCAAAGTTTTTGTTATTTATTTCCATTCGAAAGACGTGTTTATCAATCATTTTTACTTTAATTAGGCCTATATACATGTTTTTATATATATATTTTTATAAATATGACAACAATCACATAACCCACAGAGAGGTCGCCTTTGTTAGAGAGTTTGGGAATATTCACACATAAAAACATGATCTCAGAGTTTTAAAATCAAACATTTAAAAAAAAGAACCATACATCACGGTTGTTTAAACCAATAAGCATTAAGCTGTGTCGTCAGCAAGTCGTTTCCCATCATGCTTTTGCTCAGCGCAGTCGGTGGAGAGCAACTGCGCTCGACTGCAGAATCCGACACATCTGCCTTTCGCCCGCGAGAGTTTTTTGACATACGTCAGCATGACATCAGAGCAAGGCGGACCGCCCTCGGACACTTTTCTAACCGGAATGCATCTCGCGCTGATCACCGGTGATCGGTTCTGCGCAGATTTCGCTCATCTCAAACAAGCCTATTGTTTTGCTAGCCATCTTGTGTTTGTCAGATTGTTGGTTGTTCTTCCTGTGTTCCAGTCCTGTCTGCCATCCGTTTCCCTGGTGTTTCGCTGTTCCGGTGTGTTTCCTGTCTGTTCTGAGGATTTGTTTCACCACGGTGGATTGTATCACGGAGTTGGTTGCCCATTGCGTCCCTGTGCCACCTGGATCAACGCCTGCCTTCGATTCTGACCGCCTCTGTTATCACTAACTGTGTTTTGAGAATAGAGATCGCTAAGACATGTGACCAACTGGGCGGCAACGTCATCAGAATGCAAAGAATTATGGGTATGTTTGGCCCGTTTACATGGCCTGGCATAGCAGGTTAGTGTTCTGGCATGAAAATAATTAAAAATAAAAACGGAAAAACAGAAAATAATCCTACAAAATGCAGCGGGCTAAAGGAAACATTGTCAGACCATATCGCCTAAAACTAAATCCGAATGCAAAGACGAGATCTGATGAGAAAATAAAGGGAATCAAAGGACTGAATCCTTACGAGCTGAGCGACTGGTCAAGGGACGTTGTAAGACCGCATGAATTCGCTCCAATGATCGGTAGCGAACCGCGGTGAAGGCCTTACGCGTTCAGTGTCTCAGCTGGAAGAATGGATTTGATTATAATATTCTTTATCTGACTCCATTTATCATAGTGGTCGCATTTAGAAGAGAATCCCAACCGATTGTTTGGTCATCTATATTTGGTAGTTAATCATACATTTGATCGTATTATAACGTTCCACATTGGAGATAGTTAATAATTACGGATTAATTCAGAAAGGATCAAAATGTAACAATTTATTAACAATCAAGTAAATGTAAAATGTCAATTACATCATAGACATAAATCTCTTCTAAAAGGAAACACAAATTCTGGTTATGGTTACACTTAAAATCGTTTCAAATAAATGTAAAACATAAACCCTTAATTATGCTCTGTAGGCCTCTGCCTAGAATGTTACCTGTGAGAGAGAGAGAGAGAGAGAGAGAGAGAGAGAGAGAGAGAGAGAGAGCTAAAGAATAGCTCTCTCCAGAGAAAGCCAGAGAAACCAAAAGAGAGCGAGCTACAGATGAAATCTTCTTTTATCCTGTTCCCTGAAGTCACCAAATTCAAATCTGACTCTTGTAAAACTGACCAATCAGACCAACCCGTGAGACATTTGAAAATAACCAATCAGACAAAACTTCCCCCATTGTATCAAAGGTGCGAAAACCTGTTGGCCAGCCGGCCAATCATTCTTTTGTCTTTCTAACTCAACCTGGCCCTTCTGATGGCGTTAAGGGGGAAGCGGGTTGAGTCAATTTCAATATCTTGATCACGACGATGGCAGTTAACAGCAAAGCAGATGATTTTGTTCCATTTCAAATATCTTTGATTATTTTCCACCTTACAGTTCCCCGTTTGGCACCATTGGCCACAACCATTGAGTCCAAAGGTGGCATTGTCCACAAAGATATGCTTTCTGTTGTGTGTAGATGTTATTCTTCAGACTTCTCGTCCAGACTTGTTGCAAAAGCAGCTGATCAGTTTTCAGCCTTTGTTGTCCTTGTAGCCCTGCATGAGAACTTCATCATTGATATGCAAAACGTCCATTGATTACTTCACACCTCAAGAACAGTCACTCTTTTTGAGGACACAGGAGCGAACTTTTGCTGCAGGTATTCTGTGATTAAGCACAACAAAGAACAAAAGCATACATGGCATTTTTCATTGGTCAGAAGTCTGATGTGGTCATATCAAAATGGTCTCCGGCAATAAGCCCTTAAATCGATATACTTAATAAAGTGGTCAGGGTTTGAGAATAAAAAGAAGATTCCACAAGCTCGTACATTGTTTCAGGGAACATTGAAATAAAATGCATTATAACAAAACAAATCATTGTTGATTTTAAGTCCCCCTTTTCATGAGGAGTATTAGCAAAATATTCAGTGTAACCAAGACTCGGAAATCAAACTCAAAGTTCATGTAACTTTCCACTATTTCGGTGGTAGTGGAATTTGAGCATTTTGGTCTGAATTTCTCGAAGGAAATGTAGCAAAAGTCAGTGCAATTGATACATTAAAAAAAGATGGTACTCATCAATAAACCATAAAAGAAAAACAACAAATCAATCACATTTATGAAAACATATATATATATAATAACCACTGTGTTTGTTCAGGAATCTTCCAATGTAATTAATGTAGATCTAAATATGATTAGTCATACAATAATGGGTATTCCTGGTAACTGTGTGTGTGTGTGTGTGTGTGTGTGTGTGTGTGTGTGTGTGTGTGTGTGTGTGTGTGTGTGTGTGTGTGTGTGTGAGTGTAGCTATCTGGATCTGTTAGTGTGAAAAGATTAACAATAGATCTTTAGTGAAGTAACACTTTTAGACTCTATGTCATCTTTGTCGTTTATGATGTGTAGTGCTCAGCCTGAATAGATTTGGTCTATTCCAGGTGATGTTGTCGTGAGTGTAGGGTGTGTTCTGTGTTAATGTTTTGGAGATGCGTGGAATCTAATCAATATCAATCTGTGTTGCATAATTTAATTCCAGTTTTTTCACTGGGAGGTCATGTAGACATATTGTGAGGTGTGATTGACCCCATCAAATATATATAAAGATATTCGCACCCATCTCTCACATCTCCAGTTTTGAGATGCAGGGGGAGGAGGGCCTTTTGGCCGTCCGTCCTCCAAGGAATTGCAATTGTCATCCTGAGATAGAAACAAATTACAAATTTAAAGAGAAACAAATTTAGAGAGAAACACAGTTAATTGTTGCTGCTGTTTCTGTGTATTAACACTTAAGACTGTTCTGGCAGTCGAGCCTTCACAATCTGAGTGAAGGATGAATTGGTTATGAATTGGTTTTCTATTGTCTGTGCCACATTTAACTATGAATTGGTTTTCTATTATCTGTGCCACATTTAACAGCACAATTCCACTCCTTTTTGGCACTGGGAATTGAACCAATGAAAAGTATTATAACTTGCTCAAATTAGAAATAGCAAAGGTCAGAGTTATTGAGTCCTGTTGCGATGAAGACATTTTCATGGTTAATGCAATTGTAATTCACACTGTAGCCAGATGGCAATTCTATGTTCCTGTTTATGGTTTACTGCAGCTATATGGGAAATAGCAGAGCTTCCACTATAGGAGACAAACAAATTCAACATTGACACATGCAACTTGAAATTGCTGTACAATTCCAGTATTAAAGTTATTCCAATTTACACAAGATACATGGCCTAGAATGCGCAGCATCTACGACCTTTATCCTAAGTGTTTCATCACTTACAGTAAAGCAATCATGTGTTTTAAAGAATAAACTTGACTAGTCTATGTGTATCTTGTAACACAAACAACTATTATGTGTAATCAATGCGCACAATGTGTTATACAATTACAAATTTGAAAATACAAACAGGATCATTGCAATCTGGATGTTTTATTATTAAACTCCTTGCTAAGAGGCTGCTAGCCCGCTGGCAAGTGAAGTTAATAGCTGAAGGCCTTGCATGAACACTGCAGTTAGCTCACTGAGAGTTTTACCTGCAAATGAGCGCTTTTCTTTGCCTTTAAAAAGTAATTTCCTATTTTTCTGAAAATACGGTGGAGGTCGCCCGTTACCCAGTGACCAGCATTTTCCATCGACATGTCCGATTTTCTGACAGGATCTGCAAAACCTGTTCTTTTTGCCATTGGGTTGTCTGTTGGGTTGTCTGCTACCTTCTCCTGGAGTTTCAGTATATTCATGACTCTCGGATGCTTGCAAATCATCCTGCATCCCCTTAAGAGCTAAAATAGACACACTTTCTTGTGCATTTTCTGAACTACATGCTTCAGATTCATTAGAGCAAGTCACCTCATCTACGAAGTGAACATGCTTTTTAATCCCATTGCTGTTAAGCATTATGGGAGTCATGCACTTTTCAGCATTTAGCTTAGATTTCCATCTATTTTCTATTCTTGAGCCCCAGTCTACTATGGATTGGAATGTGTTTTTAACTGGATCGACGCCATTTGACAAAGCCCGTTGGATTGGGATGTCAGCATTATTTTTCACAAGTTGTAATAACGCGTCATGGTCTCGATCTGCATTTTCTAATCCTGAGTGTTCTCTGTACGTTACCCATAACCGCTCGGCGTATGTCTCAAATGTTTCATCACTCGCCTGTTGGATTTCTAGTATTTTGCTCCAATCTGCGTGTGTCGGTCCCCTCATTTCTAATAATGCCTGTTTTAGTCGTTCATATATGGCTTCGTCTGTTTCGTTGCGGACTCGTTCGATTATGCTGCCAGACTTCATGCCTTCGGTTAGTTTTGGTCTGAGCTCTTCAGGGAGAGTGAGAAGTGCTATTTGCCACACGTCTCTAACTTCTAGCTTATACACCGTAGCCTGTAGCATCAATGTTTCCCAGTAGGGTTGAAACGGCCCTTTTCTTGGCATTACTCCAACGACTTGTTTGTGTCTGGAACATTCTTCGCAGGTTAACGGACGGCTGATTGTTGTGGTTTCGTCGTTCGCATTAGTCATAGTTTTAAGCACGGCGACCTTAACAGATTTCTTAGCTGTGTCGTTAGCTTTTGTGCGAGTCTTTATCAGGCTTCGTTGTTTTGGATGTTCAGGCATTAACACAGGAGCTCGGTTATGAGTTTCTCTCTGTGGCCTGTATCCTAACGCAGCATCATTGTCATCATTATCATTTGGCTTCGCTAGCTCAAAAGTTTCATTCAGTGCTGCTTGTTTTACCGCGGCCACTGGAAATCCTGCATTATCACAACAATCTTCGAGAGCAGATATGTAATTATTGCCGGTTTGAAGTTTTCCTTGTAACTGATCAATTTTTGTTGCCATAATTTTCACGCTGCCTAGCCCACTCAAGTTGCTCGTATGAGACTGATTCGACTTTTGATCTTAACTTTTGTAATTCGTCAGATCGCAATCTTTCAATTTCTTTGATATTTGCTATCGTTCGTTCGCTCTCGACCATTGTCTTGAGATCGTTACGACGAAGCAAATAAACAATTGCAGCGGGGATTTTCTTGTATTTTGATTCAGATTTGAGCTGTGCGCCCTTAGCAGAATACCAGGATATAATTTCGGTGTTACTCCATTTCAGGTTCAATCCTTTATCGCTTAATCGAACGAGGAGATCTTGTAATTGTACGCCTAAAAGTGCCATAATTTCCTCATCTACACTGCTGCTGTTATTTCCCTGAAAAGTCATGTTTCACGTCTAATTCTTACACAATATCGGATTTCTACGGTTCCGATCTATAGTGGGCATACCGACCCGTTCTAGAAATGTGTCTATATGTGTGAGTTGCAAATAAAACTTTCCCTCAACAATTCTAAAAGGCAAAGAAGGTTTACTTACTCATTCTGGTCGGAGGGTCCGCTTTAATCCATTCACAAGATCAACAGAACAGCTGAGGAAAGAGAAGCTCAAATCTCTTGTTGATTTTAAATCCACTACTTCGCTGAAAACACGTTGCTCGTCTGCTCGCAACATCACGTCGCGGTCACCAACTGTAAGACCGCATGAATTCGCTCCAATGATCGGTAGCGAACCGCGGTGAAGGCCTTACGCGTTCAGTGTCTCAGCTGGAAGAATGGATTTGATTATAATATTCTTTATCTGACTCCATTTATCATAGTGGTCGCATTTAGAAGAGAATCCCAACCGATTGTTTGGTCATCTATATTTGGTAGTTAATCATACATTTGATCGTTCCGTTTTAACCCTTTGTTACCATTATAACGTTCCACATTGGAGATAGTTAATAATTACGGATTAATTCAGAAAGGATCAAAATGTAACAATTTATTAACAATCAAGTAAATGTAAAATGTCAATTACATCATAGACATAAATCTCTTCTAAAAGGAAACACAAATTCTGGTTATGGTTACACTTAAAATCGTTTCAAATAAATGTAAAACATAAACCCTTAATTATGCTCTGTAGGCCTCTGCCTAGAATGTTACCTGTGAGAGAGAGAGAGAGAGAGAGAGAGAGAGAGAGAGAGCTAAAGAATAGCTCTCTCCAGAGAAAGCCAGAGAAACCAAAAGAGAGCGAGCTACAGATGAAATCTTCTTTTATCCTGTTCCCTGAAGTCACCAAATTCAAATCTGACTCTTGTAAAACTGACCAATCAGACCAACCCGTGAGACATTTGAAAATAACCAATCAGACAAAACTTCCCCCATTGTATCAAAGGTGCAAAAACCTGTTGGCCAGCCGGCCAATCATTCTTTTGTCTTTCTAACTCAACCTGGCCCTTCTGATGGCGTTAAGGGGGAAGCGGGTTGAGTCAATTTCAATATCTTGATCACGACGATGGCAGTTAACAGCAAAGCAGATGATTTTGTTCCATTTCAAATATCTTTGATTATTTTCCACCTTACAACGTCAAACTGTTGCCCAACTTCCAGCACCCATATGTACACACACACACACACACACTAAGTTTTCAGAATTCAAGTCGCTGCAGTCTTTTTTACAGATGGATGGGTCCAGGACCTGGAGATTGTAAAAGTGGGGCAGAAAACTGTCGTCCGTTCTAAGTTATGCTAATGTTTTAAGCACCACACTCCTCGTTTTCTCTCATCTATCTGCATGCAAGTCAGAATTCAACAAACCTGCGTGTGTGTGTGAGTCGGTGAGGCCAGCTACACACTGCAAGCATGGCGTGTCCGTTTTTATTTCGGCTCCCATGTTAACAGGTTAGAGCGTGCACACTGCCTGCGTGAGACGCGCTGAAAACTCGTGCATGCTAGAAATAGAATCGACGCCTATCTTTCACGCGACACGCAAGCGTGTTGGAATTGTTTAACATGAAGTATAGATATAGGCCTTCCCCTATGTCACCTAGCAGCAGCATCGCCGCGTCAGACATGCTTCTGGTGTGCAAAGACACAGAAAACGCCACGCAGCTGACACACAACAGAAACGCCACGCTTGCAGTGTGTAGCCGGCCTGAGAGAGGGGGCGTGGGCGCAATCGAACAGTGGACACATAAAAATATACTCCGTCATTTTGTTCATACAGGACATCATTCAAACTGCAAAGTGTTTCCTTATATTTGTATATCTAGTGATGTTACGTCTGACACCGACACTCCGAAGCGTGCTTCAAACTTGAACGGTCCTTGCAATGAACCACTGCTTCGGAGCTTGTATCATTACGTCACTAGTCACGTGAAAATGACGTCTGAAGCAAACACACTGGTTCACTCCTGTAGTGAACCACCTGACTGCTTTGACAGCCCAATCCAGTGTTGACAGGTTTGGAACCTGGCGGCTGAATTTCTTATAAAAGTGAAGCCAAACCATGGCAACACCGTGGGTTATAGTAGTCGGCGTTATTGTTGAGGAGAGTGGATTGAGTTTATTTCAGTGTCACCCTCTTCCACATTTTTCATTTTTTATTTTTTTATGTTTATTATTAATTAGAGAACATATGAACATTGTTACATAAAACCATGCATGAAAGACAGAAACTTCAAAAACCCTCTGCTACATTATACAAGTACAACCAGTTACACAAGCACATCCTTTTCAACATACAAAAATATCAGTCCCACCAGTTAACAAGTTATAGAGTTCTGCTTCCCACAGCTAAACAAGATAAAGCTTTCACACATGATACTGCCCTGCTTAAAAAACTATAGAAACCATTACAGGAATTCTATTGGATTTAATGGTTTTCATGGGAATTGTATTGGTTGTAATGGGAATTATAGTGGTCTCTGTGGGTCTCTACTGATATGTGTTGGGTTCTATTGGTGGGGGCATTAAATCCTAATGGAATATGTCCCAAACACACTACAAAAAAGAATTCTGTAGTGGTTTAAATGGTAAAAGCCAATGGTTCCTATTGGTATTTTAATAGAAACCATTAGAATTTATGTGATGGTTTCCAACTTTTTTTAAGCTGGTCTGATCTTCTGTCCTTGTCTAAAGAAATAATTACACACACACACACACACACACACACACACACACACACACACACACACACACACACACACACACACACACACACACACACACACACACACACACACACACACACACACACACACACACACACACACACACACACACACACACACACACATCATGCTTAATGTTTTATTATCAAGGTGAACACATGAAATGCATCAGAATCTCTAAAATGCCCCTACATAAATGAGTTTCACAGCACTAACACTGTTTCAGCTTTGATCGCCTCGGTAAACACGTAATAAACGGGGCGTTAACATATAAAGGCAAATTTATACTTCTGCGTCGAGTGTACGCCGTAGTGTACGCCGTAGGCTACGCGCGTAGCCGACGCCGTCGTGAGCATTTATACTTCTGCGCTGTTGTCTGCGTCAATGTGCAATTCCACATGCAGACGCTAGAAGGCAGTGTCCTCGGGCATGTTGGTGTAATCAAGACAACAGCCGAAGAAGAAGCAGCTTGATGTGTAGAATCTGTACATTCATGTCGGAATATCAGCAGCAGTGAGAGAGCGGCTTTTATTGCTGCTTGAGTTGTTGTATCTAATACAAATTAAGCATCTCTAGTTGATTAGTAAAGTTAAATAAGGCGATCGGGCGCTGGAATGTGTTTGTGAAATCATGCAGAGCTCGTGGCCGCTGTTTTCAGTATCGGTGGCTCAGCAATCGATTGCTGTTGCGGAGACTTCATTCACGAAATATACCCTAATGTGTCCCTGTTCTTACAATTACTGATTTACATCTTTGGTTTTAATGAGAAAATAAATAAACTATATTCAGCGGATCTATGTATTTATTTACTACCATAAAGAATTGCTGGACTGCAAAATATTGTGTTTTAGCAGACGTAAGGAACTATCATCCAATTTCTGGACACACACACACACACTCCTATCGCAGATTTTTTATTTATTTATTGACCTGAGGGAAGGGTTCTGGCAGACTAATCACAGCGCTTGCGGTCCGCATAGAATTGACGCGTTGTTACATTTTTGGAGAGGTGCGCGTCAGGCTACGGCGTAGAGTACGGCGTATCCAACGCGTCTATGCGTAGGGTACGCCGTACCCTCTGCGTGCACTCGACGCAGAAGTATAAATTGGCCTTAAGAAGCCTACTTGCATTTTATGGTTGTCAGCTTTGTTGCATTACATTTACTTCACCAGGAGATGGTGCTGAAATTTCTATATGAATGAAGCTTCGAGTAATGAACCATTTTCGACACAATTGTATCAGAAAGCAATAATGCTTCGAAACGCTTCATTTGGCCATCACTATGTATATCCCGTTCTTAAGCTTTATGCCACTTCTATCGTGAGAACGACTATTGCAGTTTATAACACAGCAGGTAGACGGCATCTTGAACAGAAGTCTGGCGACTGGCACCCGTTTGTGCTGCGGATTCCCAAAATGCTTTGTGTTTACCACTGGGAATACGTCATGATGACGACACATTAGCAATCTCTATTAAACTCTCTCTAATTTCACTCGCATCTGAATCCGTCTCTGTTTCATGACAGTCACTGAATCCTTCAACCGATTCATTGAAAATGGCTGATTCATTCAGGAACATAGCAAATGAACATCTTAGTGATTCAGTGATTCACTTTATTTGTTCGCGCAGGTGCTTCCTGCCCTTTCTTTGTGGAAGACCCTGGCATGACCTGATCCAGGTCCTTACCAGCGGCCGGATTCATGTACACGATAAACTGATTCATGAGCTCGGGAGCTGATTGAGACACACACTGAGAATGAGAATACTACCCTAAGGCTGCAGGCAGGATCTCACCTCGGATAAATCTATAAAGCAGTTATTCATGTAACGGACATAGGCCAGTAAGAGCTGTGCGTGTAAACCTCACTCCCCTCATTAGTTGTAGTTGATTATTACAGCCGCTATTATGAGTATGTGATACTCCAATCCACTACAGCTGATAAAGTCATTGACAGCTTGGAGGAAGTTCAGTCTTCATGGTCTGACCCTTACCATCAGATCAGACTGTGGCCCACAGTTCATGTCTGCTCAAATGCAACAGTTCTGTGAGGAAAATGCCTTTCTACATGTGAAGACAACACCAACATGGGCGCAGACAAACGATGAGGTGATGCGTATTAAAAGGCATATGAATATCTCAGGGGGAGGGGCTAGACTGGAAAGAGTCCATGTACAGATTTACTGACCACAATACTACTGGAAAAAGACCTGAGGAGTTGCTTTCCATCAGGAAAATCATTGGGAAGCTGCCATACTTTACCACACCGCACAATGACCAGGACACAAGAGATCATGATGCTGATGAAAACTTTACACCGATCACCACCGAAGGGTCAGAGATTCACAACTTGAGGTGGAGGACCAAGATCTGGCAGGACAAGAAAACACCAACAACTCCATTCAGCCAAGATCCATAAACTACTGTGTCCAAAGAGAAATTCTGTGTTCACAATATAAAAGGAATACCAGGTTTGTGAAGAAATTCTTTAGTGAGAAAGCAAACGACACTCCAGCTGAACAGCAAAACCAATCAGACAGAACTAGTGGAGTCAGAGACAGAAGATCCTGAGCAAATAACTCCTGATAACATGTCAATTCAGGCTGAGCCAGTAGGAGGAGCTGTTGCTCCGCAGATGAGACCACAGAGACAAATCACACTAGAGATTTAAAGACTTTATCATCGCCTGATGGAGGAAATGGAGCAGCGATATGTTGAGTTTATGTATTTCACTGTGATCTCAAAGTATATTATAATGAGTCCCAAATCAGTATTTTCTCAGGTTAAAGATGTTGTTTGTTTATTATTGTGGACAGAAAAACAACAAGAAAAATTAATGAGCTAATAATAATGTGAACATTTACAAATCATGTTTTAAATTACATTTTAAAATTGTAAAGCTTTATATGTGGCGATCTGCTGAAATTGTTTAAATATATATGAATTATTCCTCCAGGAGGCGCTCGACATCATAAATAATAAAACATGGAGAGACTCTTGAACCTCAGAGCGAGAAAACTTTATTGATAAAGGCAAGAAAATACATTTGGCAAATGGACAGCATGTTAGATCGAGCCAAAATGTTAGTTCTGATGGATCTCCACGTCAGAAATATCAGAAATATCAAATATCCTTGCCAGAAGATATAAGTCTATCAGCCGGAGAGTTGGACTGAGAAAGCAGGAGACGAAGTGATGATCATAAAAGAGCAGAGTTTGTTGAATAATCTTAGTTGCATTGTAACAGTCTTGGCCTGTCACATTAGTTTCCCTTTGGTATGTAAGGCTACTACCTGACATTAGGGGGAGGTAGTGGGCCTATTGCTCTAGGATATCAGTAAGGCAATGATAGAAGGAGAGAGAGATGTTGGGGGACTAACAGCATGGCGTGACACTCTTAGAGTCCAGACTGAGAATCTATGGGATTTCTGCTCAGTCAATGTAAGATTTGTTATTTTGTTTGTTTTATTCATGGTTATTTTGGGCTTGTGTGGATTCACAAATGATATGATGTTGATTTGTGTTTACTTGTTTGTAGAAGGACTCTTTAGTCCTTCCTGATAATATCCAGGAGGATTGTACCACAAAAGGACTGTTTAACCCCAGGACACCTTACTTCTATTCTCCTCGTTAGCCTCTGGGTCGATGTACAAGGACAAATGTTTCGTTGCTTGATGACGGATTATAGTGGATTGATTCCGGCCTTGTGAGTTACGGACTTCCGTGCACTTGAGTACGACAGAAAGGACTTTGAAGGACTTTCATTTCTGCCTATCCAGATAATAACTTTTGTGCTACTTTTGTAAATAATGTTATGATATGTGTGATTTCCTATCATGTAATGACGGTCGTATGTATTCCTTACCTCTTGTTTTGTGAATAATACTCACTTTTGCATATTGCCTGTCTTTCTGAGTATTTGAACTAATACAGACCATAGCCGGTGGTTCCCTCCCTAATATGAATCTTGTGGCAATTGGTCTGAGTGTGAATACTAGACGAATTGTTACAGCATATGTTTCAATGCTCAGAGTCCGTCCAGATGTTACACCACTCAATGCTCTGGCTTCATCTGACCAGTACATTTCCAACAAGTGTTATTATACCAAGAGAAAAACAATGGAGAATTACTGCTTCACAACATCGTCCTGTGACGATAAAAACCTTGAGACATTCTGTGATCTCCTACTCGTGAAGACAAACATCCCTTCAAACACACAATCATAAGATTCAACAACAAGAGCAAGCAAATGAGGGAAATAAGTCATATAACACATCAAATGACAAAAATCAACAATAACATTATTAAATGATAAGTGGAGGAAATCAAATCATAATCATTTGAATACATGAATGACTAATGCAATTAATATAAAACACAGAAAATAAAACAACACCAATGTATGGTTGCTTTCTTCAAATAAAACACAGGTTGTTGTTGAAAGCCTTTAGATCCAACAGCAGTATTTAAGTGAGATCTGTGTGACTCTTTATTATTTTATATCATTGTTGGATCAGAGAGAAATATAAACTTACAAATAAGATTTAAAAAATCTGACACTGAAAGAGAGCAGAAGCTCAAATAATCATCAGTATTTATTATGACAAAAACACACTTGAAGAATCTTTAAAGTTCAGCGTTCTGCTTTAGATTCAAGCACTTCCTGAAAAAGATGAACATATGAAGCCATGAATTAATAAATATCACAGATATTAATATATGCAGAATCAGTTTGTGAGAAATGACATCATCAATCATGTACCTGATGTGTGAATATGAGCTTGATCTCGTTCAGCTCTTCTGGATCTGATGTCATAAACCACAATCATGACAGTAGCCACGCCCACCAGAGCAGCGAGGACCAATCGAAACACAGCTTCAGTGGGACCACAACAGTGGACAGGGCCTGAGGAATAAAAACATCAAACTGAGATCAGCTCAGTCAATAAACGCTAATATCAGCGCTGACATCAACTAATATCAGCGTTGCTGCCGTACCTGAACATGTGTGGCAGAGTTGAGTGATGTCCAGATGTTGAGTCTGGTGGCTGATGGGATTGTTCAGCACACAGCTGTAGGTGTTTTTATCCTGATATTCCACCTCCAGAGGTAGAGAGAGACTGATGCTGAGATCAGACACACTGATGTTGGACAATGAACTGTTTCCTTTGTACCAGGAGAGAGTCACATGACTCACATTCACCACTGAACACACCAATGAACAATATGAGGATGATGATGATGATGATGATGATGAAGAACATTGAGAAGAGTTCCTGCTGATGACAGGAACAGGCAGACGAGCTGGAAAACATCAGAGAATAAAGAGAAATGAGGATGAATGAAGACAGGGACGTGCACAGGGGGGTTGCTCAGGTTGCTCATATGCCCTTCTCGACTCACGTTGCCCTTCTGAGGTGGAAAAAAATAAATTAAAAAATCGTACAATGGATGCAGAATTTCACGTAGGCCTAGATAAAAAATAAATAAATAAAAAAAAATGTGCAAAGCCTCGTTCACTTCCACGAGCCCCCGTCCGAAATTGAAAGTCAGTAAACTCTGTTTCCGTGGCTGCACGCGACCGGCACCTGAGCTGAGCATGAGCGGCACTAGAAGGAGATTGTCGCGGTTGTCGGGTGAGACGACTTATCTTATATTACGAAAGGTATAACAAATGGACGATCATCATCATCAAGTTATATGAAATGAATTACAATCTTCATAAATCCAGGATGAGTTTGCCACATTTAGCCTAAATAATCAGACAGATAGCTTGCAGACAAGCAGCCTAGGCTACTATGTTTTTGGTAGACATTAGGCAAAATAAGCTACATGTCTGCTGATAGTTAGTTTCTCACATTTCGTTTTAGCAAGAAGAATGAATGATGGAAGTAATGCATCACATTAATTATTTTATTCAAAATGGTTAAATGCCTAAATCCTATCACTATTTTGGGTATTGTTTGAAGCCAAGATGCCCACTGAAAAGAGGCGGATTCAGGAGAGGGAGAGACGATTCAGGGAGGCAGCAAAGGGCAGCACAAAACTGCAGAACATGTCTGCAAAAAAGCCAACCAGCAGGTGATACAGAGACTTTGCACTGTGATAAAGATGACATGACACTGTGTAGGTGAATTGATTAATTAATCAGACTCATATTTTAGCCTACTAATGGCAATGTTTCATAATTACATTCCATTTAAGATGAGGAGGAGCAGTCACATGTAGGGATTTTCATGACTCAAGTCATGTTTTTCTATGTTATTATTAGTAGTAGGTGAGAGCGGGCACAACCTAACGCTTTTTGACTTTCTCAGTTTGTGTAAATCCACAAGTATTTATTGTTTCCCACATTAATTGCACACGTCTAGTACAATTATGTGGTTTTGTTTCATTAATACAGTGTATACTTTTTTCTTGATTTACCCCGAAAGAATGGAAGTGAAATGTGACAACATGCCCTATAGGTGGAGTACACTATAACATGACCAAATAACAGCTTAAAATGTTATCTGATGTAATCAAAAAAATATACAAGACTAACTAAAATATTTTGCCAATAATACAATTATTAACTTTTTTAAATAAAATAATGGCATTTTTTAATCATAAAAATATAAGCATTTTTGAGTTTGACTACAAAAACATCGCTAAATACAGCTATACAGCATAGTTCAAAACATAATAATTAATAATTTCTGAACATTAACTCTAAGTCATTATTCACATTTTCTCATGGTTTCTCAAAAGAATTCATAAAAATATAGAATATAATGGCATATTTCTAATAGGGGCTCATTGTAACACAGTGTTAACACACACCCCATCTACACAACTGGGATTTAAACCGCGGCTCGTGTCTTCTGCTGTTAAATCAGCATTAAAGAACCATCTCAACTGTTAAATAACAGATATAAGATTACAATAATATCAGATTTGTCTTATTTTAAATAAACACAAAAAACAGAGATGAAAACTAAACTTAAGTAAGAAATGTACTTTTGCTATGGTTAAATACATGTTCAGTGATATCTTCCAGAGATGTTTTAATTTTGGCGCTATTTTTTCTCTAAATAATGTTGATATGGCAACTAGTAAGTACACCAAGTTTCATCATTCTGGCATGTGTGGAAAGGGTTAAAACATGAGTGTTACAACTAACCCCGCGTTAGGTTGTGCCCCGCGCTCCCCTAGTTAAGGTGATTGAGGGCTGTATTTCAGTGTTTTACTTATTCGTGTAGCTATACATATTTTAATAAAGACCCTGTTATTCTAAGTCCTTCATATAGCCCGAGAGTTTTAAAGAGGAAGAGGAAGAGGAAAGAGGAGGAAAAAGCGGGAGCCGCAGTAAAGGCGCAAGGGAAGGACTGAGGACTGAGGAAGCAGGATTTTTTTAACTTGCTGTGGCATGAATGTTACATGAGGAAGATAAGTGACGTGGAGATGATGGTGCAATAGAGTCCTGTTTTATGCCAGCGTGTGAAGATTCCGTTTATCAAGGTGTCCATCTGAGCCCGAATACTGCCTTGTTCATTGTGAAGTTTGGAGTGATTTGCAGTGCTGAGTTGATATTTTCACGTGTGGAGTTGAGTATGTTTACAGTGCACACCGTCCTGTGACAATACTTCTTTAGATCTCGCTGTAATAAATAAAACATGTGGAACTGATATTTAACTCACCGTAGACAGAGAGACGGATAATAAAAGGCCACCAGTAACTGTTGTTGTCTAGTCCATATTCTCCAGCATGTTTGATTGTGATGTTTGTGATGGTCAGAGATCCAGTTTGATTGTCCAGCTTCAGTCTGTCTCTGAATCTCCCATCAAGAACATCATCATATACAGTGAAGCTGTCGGACCGTTTATTGATTTTAGCGATTAAAGTGAATTGTCCTTTATATCCAAACCTCCAATGAATCAGATCATCATCCTTCAGTTCAGTGAGACGAGACTCTAGAGTGACTGAATCTCCCTCCGTCACTGTCTTCTCTTCATAATTCCCATCAACACGAATCCCTCCTGCAGAACCTGAAGAATTTTTCACAGATTAAAGCTTTAAAATCTCTTGATGTTGGTTTGATGAAGCTTCACTAAAATACTTTAAATTAATTTAAATGTGAAGTGAATAATATTCTGCAGGACAAAGACAAAAGATGATGAATGAAAAGAGAAATAGATTTATATATGGCACAATAACTAAATAACAGAGGTGTCAAGTAACGAAGTACAAATACTTTCAGCCTACTTTTTACTTCTACTCCTTACATTTTCAAGCAATTATCTGTACTTTCTACTCCTTACATTTTTATAATAGCCTTGTTACTCTTATTCCATTTCGGCATGTTTTCATTCCTTTCATTTTCCAAAAAAAACTATCCAGATAAATCGTGCCATCCGGATAGAGTGAATTTGATTGTGGTTGGATGAGAAGGATAAACACAAACCATTCCGACACCCTATTGGGTTGTAGGTGATCAATCACGCCTGCACCTGCACAAATCACACACAGTGTTGCCAGATTGGGCGGGTTCGCACTTTCAGCCAATCAGCGATCAGCAGGCAGACGCGCTCATTCATGACTTTAACAGGTGTTGTGCCGAAATTCGACTGCCTGCCAGAATCAGGCTGCCCACCGCGTGCGCACGCATGACGTCATTCGTTGCGCAGCCAATAAATTTTATATTTTTTTGTCCCCCTTTCATTTTTATTTGATTTAATTTATTGTATGTATTTATTGCGTCCTTGTGCTGATAAACATTGTTTGTTAAATGTCTTGAGAACATACTGAATTATTTTTTATTTTTAAAACCAATAAAAAAAGACGAATAAATAAATAAATAGAGTTCCGCACTTTTTGCTATTCAAAGCTTTTTGTAACCAAATCGTTTCCTCCCAAGTTACACAACGTCACGACAAACTTTCAAATCTCATTTTTTGATAAACAAATGTAATCTTGTAAGGCCTATTTGGCTGTAAATAACAGGAAACATAGGCCTATCCAATATAAGTGCAAATAACCGAACACAGTGAAGAAAAGTCATCTTTAAAACTCGAGTAATGGGTCTACAGTATTTCATGTGATATGTTTGTTATACACATTTAAATAAATTTGATACATTACATTGATCATAAGTGACAGCTGTTACATTAACATTCTTTAAAAAAAGAGAAATTTCTATTTCTATTCAAAGAGTCATGGAAGACAAATGTAATATGTTTTGTTTCCACAAAAATACATTAATACTGATCATAAATGTTTGTTGATCATCAAATCCTCATATGAGAATGATTTCTGAAGAATCATGTGACACTGAAGACTGGAGTAATGATGATAAATTCCGTTTTGATCACAGGAATAATTGACATCTTAAGTACATAAAAATATTATATTATTTTGAATTGTAATAATATTTTACGATATTTATTATTTTGTAAATATATTTAGACACAATCTTCTCATCAAACACACTTCCCAGCCAGAAATGTCTAGAGGTGTAGAGGGCAGAATCATTTTGGTAGGTCCATTTTTTTAATACTGACGAAGTAATGCTGGACCACTGGAAACCTCTTGCCTTCTACAGTCACAGTCTTCTCAGCAAGCACACTCCATTGCAGAAATCACCAGCATGAGTATGATGCTTGATATTATATTTGATATACTATGGCAGGGGGTAATAGGCAGCAGAAATGAGAATCATTTATGTACAGAACTAAGCAGAGTTGATTGCACATGGGATTATATTGCACTAATAGAAATCTAAAAGCTTATGAAAATTGTTTATGAACATTTTTTTATATAAAATATGTACTTTATAAAACATGTTGAACTCAAAAACTGATGCAAAGCCATGCATCTAAACAAATTGTGCTACATTTGAGGTTGATATCTCAAAAAGTGAGCTTTCAGTAAGATTTTATTTGGGCGCAGTACCAGCAAAGCTCCACTGGTACACATTTGAGATGAGTTATTTGCAGTACAGTATAATTTCTCATTACATGCACACAATTTTTAGTACACACATAACCACACTCAGACATCTGCACCAACAAAGCCTACCCACACAATTATAGCTGCATAATTTAATGAAGCTACAGTATATAACATTTGATTTTGAAGCTTAACAAAGACTGCATCATTTTATAGTTAAATGGCCTTCAGTTAAAAATTGCTGTTTTAGTGTAACTGTGTTTACATAGCGTCAAATATTTAGGAAAGGATATAAGGGTTAAATATTAAAATTCCAATAAAAATACACACTTCTGCTAAATGTATGCAGTTGGCACTAAAAAAAAGAAAACACAAAAATGTCAGTAAGATGTAGGGTTAATTCACACATTCCCTTATACTTTGTGTTGATAAACCCACCATACCCCAAGTGGAGTATTCATTTCAGTTCAACTTTACTTTTCACTATTTCTTAATGCTTTTTTGAACGTTTGATGTTGATGGTGTAACTTGGGTGGAAAAATTTGGTTGCAAGAAGCTTTGAAGAGGAAACGTATTAATTTTTACAGAATTTTAATTGGATTTAAAAAATACAAAACAATTCAGTATGTTCTCAAGACATTTAACAAGCAATGTTTATCAGCACAAGGACGCAATAACTACATACAATAATTACAATTAAATGAAAATGAAAGGGCAACACAAACATATTAAATTCATTGGCTGCACCGATGTCAACATATGACGTCATGCGCGCGCACGCGGAGGGCATGCTGATTCTGGCAGGAAGTCGAATTTCCGCACAACACCTGGTTTTTAGCGCGATGACTCGTAGCTGTATATTCCAGTGATCGCTATGCCAGTGGCATAAATATACAGTAAGTTGTATCTACAGTAAAGAGTGGGAGAGTGACTCAACTCTCAAACGTGAATTACACCTGTGACTCGAAGACTCTTTATAAATACAACCGTGACTGCTGTCCATGATGATTATTGTACAGTATCAATGAATTACGCATTTTGACAGTGGTGTGTGCATTAACGTGTGAAATGCCTGTTAATTACATTGCTTTTTCCAATCTCTATATTGGGCATTTTTTGCACGTAAATTGGCTTCTTACTGTTGACATTGTGTTTTTCTGAGGGATTGGCGTTTTGACAGTTTCTACCTGGACATATAGCCTAGTCATATTTGATCCGTTTTACTGGGAAATTGATTTTTTTTTATCATCAATGTTATGTTTTAAGGAGATAAAATGATAACTTACTTATCAACATTGATTGGTATGGCAATAAAATAATATCACATTATTTTGGCAGTTAAAGTTTTGGGATTTTTTTGGAGTGACTAGTTGCCTATAAGTATTGTAAAGGTGCAAAAAGTCAAAATTCAGAGGAATGTTATCAATAACCTTTATATATATCAGAGGAATGTTATCAATAACCTTTATATATATATATATATATATATATATATATATATATATATATATATATATATATATATATATATATATATATTATATAAATGTACTTTTGGTGAGTTTTTGGGCTGGAAATCATCGACCCAATCTGGCCATATTGATCACATATTCAAATAATGGTTATTGATAACATGCCTCTGAATTTTGACTTTTTGCTCAGTGGTACTCATATGGTTCTTTAATGTATTTGCATTGTCCTAAAATGCGTTGATTTTCAATGGGAATATATGTGGCTGAAACAGGTAGCCTATGCATCTAAAAAATTTCAACATTAACTTTTTAATATAACATTATATTCATGATTCGGATCGTGTGTCAAACCGCCAAACTGCTGAAATTTGGCGATTCAAACCGCTGAATCGACTCACTGATTCATAATGCTTCGAAGCTTCATGATGCCTTGTTTTGAAATCGTCATCAGTAAGTCGTTATTTAGGGTTTTTTTGCGCACAAAAACTATTCTCGCCGATTCATAAAGTTATTGTAGAGTCACTGTAGTGAGATGGACTTTGTAACGACGTCTTTAGTGTCTTTTAAGGGTCTTGAGAGTGAACCGTGCATTGTGCCAATGGAGGCCTTTCAGAGCCATCAGATTTCAACTAAAATATCTTCATTTGTGTTCTGAAGATGAACGGAGGTCTTACGGGTGTCGAACGACATTAGGTAATTAATGACAGAATTTTCATTTTTGGGTGAACTAACCCTTGAATGAACGATTATTTTGCTTGTTTTATTTTTGCCCGCATAAGGTTTTTGAGTAAGTTCACTGATAAGGTTTGTACTGTAAATATTTTCTACTATTAAAGGTGGAATTTTCTAATGAAAAAGTGCATGTTTGTAACTAAGCAGATTATATGCAACCATTGATAACTCATACAGGTTTGGAACAACTTGAGGGTGAGTAAATGATGACAGAATTTTCATTTTTGGGTGAACTGTCCCTTTAATGGCATTTTTTCCCCTTACATTACTTTTACTTTTATACTTTAAGTAGTTTTGAAACCAGTACTTTTACACTTTTATTTGAGTAAAAAGCTTGAGTAGATACTTCAACTTCTACAGAAGTCTTTTTAAACCCTAGTATCTATACTTCTAATTGAATGCGAATACTTTTGACACCTCTGCTAAATAAAAAGACACTTTAATGTTTAATGTCACACTAAAACTAATGCTGTTGAGGATTTGAGCTTCATATTTACTTTATTTTATTGAATCTATCCATAATAACTGAATATAGACCTGAATTCAAACTTGATCTGACAGTAAAATCACAGATGAATTATTTCTATATGAGAATAACTGTAAATGTTAAATCTCTGTCAATCATTTACAGTTTTTTTATTCGCTTTGGTACTATTTTCACAAGTAAGGTGTACATTTTCAAAACTCTTAGTACAAAAATACAAACTGATCACACTTGTAACACAGCTCGTCATTCTTTCAAAACCTGATCTCATGCTTTCATTCAGTTGCACATATTTTCACTTCATATAATCATTGTTTCAAACACAAGATTATTGTAATATGTAATGAGAACATTTGGTTTAATCACCGAAACACAACAGTGTGATCTTCTTTCAGTTTAGTGCTTTAACAATCAGTTCATTTAACAGCAAACAATGCAAGAAACATGTTTCAAATCACCCTTGATGCTGAATGATCTACTACAGTACCTATAGTAACAGGCTACAGACGCCACATAAGAAAATACAATTACATTATCTAACTTATGTAACTGAATCCATAATGTTTAATAATATCTATTCAAAAGGTCAAAAGGTGTGATGAAGTTACGACATGGCCATGAGGTTATGGGCTATAGAACAGAGTTTGCTGCCAATACAGTAAATGTTCTCATTATACCATATGACTGAATCTATACTGTAGTTTAGCTTTATAAGGGTGAGTTACAGTAATGTGACAGTCTCTACCATGGTAATCAGTTTACAGTATCACATGGCATATACTGTAATGTAAAAGGCTGTATTTGATGCCATCTGTCTTATCCATCCCTTATACTCTATTCTGCTCTATGTTCAAACAAACACACACACACACACACACACACACACACACACACACACACACACACACACACACACACACACACACACACACACACACACACACACACACACACACACACACACACACACAGTGTATACATAGGCTTAATGGTTTCTATACTGTACAAACTGTATATTCTCTCCCCTTACACTAAACCTACCCATCACACAAAGCTTTCTGCATCTCTACATTTTCAATATACATTTTGTATGATTTAAGATTTTTTTTTTTTTAGGATATTTAGGATATTGCCTAAACACACACACACACACACACACACACACACACACACACACACACACACACACACACACACACACACACACACACACACACACACACACACACACACACACATACACACACACACACACACACACACACACACACACACACACACACACACACACACATACTTGTTTTTGTGGTATAGAAGGACTTTGATGGCCAAACCAGTATGGTGGTGGTTTAAAGGGACACCCCTTTCCCAATGCCCTACAGTGATGAAAAAACTATCAAAAATGTCAAATATTCTATAGATTAGATTAGATTAGATTAAACTTTATTGTCATTACACAAGTACAAGTACAAGGCAACGAAATGCAATTTAGGTCTAACCAGAAGTGCAATAGCAGCAAGTGCAGGATATACAATGGTTGCATAAGTGCAGGACATGGAAATATACTGAATATATATAAATATGTATAAATAGAGAGATGGTTATTACTATAAACAGAACTGAATTTACAGGTGAGTATGTACAGTGAATTAATATACAGATGGCTATTACTATAAACAGAATTTACAGGTGAATATGTACTATGAATATAATATACAGATGGCTAGTACTTTAAACAGAATTTTTACAGTTAGAGGTATACAATAATATGTTAGGCAAGATGAGGAATATAGCAGTGGATTAAGGTAGTGCAATAAATTATGGACAGAGCTATCCGAAAAAAAGTGTAAAGTGCAGTGGAAAGTGGTTGCATATTACAGTTAGAAGTACGGTGCAAAATGCAAATGTAAACATTGGTACTATAAATACAGTCGGCAGTGCAAATGAGCATAATCCAGTTAAGATATGGTAGTGCAGAATGCATAAGTAAACAGTTGTTACTGTAATAAAGAGTCGGTAGTGCAAATAACAAAGTGAAGGCAGATGTGAGGTAGGAGAGTTAGCAGTTTATGAGGGAAGTGGATCAACGGGGGTTTGAGTTCAGTAAAGAGACAGCTCTGGGGAAAAAACTGTTCTTAAGTCTGCTGGTTCTGGTCCGGAGAATCCTGAAACGCCTGCCGGAGGTAAGGAGAGAAAACAGTCTGTGGGCTGGGTGAGAGGAGTCCTTGAGGATGCTGCGAGCTCGATGCAGACAGCGTTTCCTCTGGATGTGCTCGATGGCAGGCAGTGGAGTTCCTGTGATGCGCTGGGCAGTTTTCACCACCCGCTGCAGTGCCTTGCGCTCCGCAACAGAGCAGCTCCCATACCACACTGCGACACAGTTGGTCAGGATGCTTTCTATTGCGCAGCGGTAGAAGTTCACCAGGATAGCCGAGGAGAGCTGATTCTTCCTCAGTGTCCTCAGGAAGAAGAGGCGCTGGTGAGCCTTCTTGACCAGGCTGGAGGTGTTGGTCGTCCACGACATGTCCGCCGAGATGTGGATCCCCAGGAACTTGAAACTGGAGACACGCTCAACAGCCATTCCATTGATGTGGATGGTGTCGTGTGTGCCTCTTGACTCCTTCCTGAAGTCCACGATGAGCTCCTTCGTTTTGGTGGTGTTGAGGAGCAGGTTATTATCAGCGCACCATGTGGCCAGGTGCTGGATCTCCTCCCTGTAGGCAGTCTCACCGTTGTTGCTGATGAGACCAATCACCGTAGTGTCATCAGCAAACTTGACGATGGAATTAGATCCATACACAGGCTTGCAGTCGGCGGTGAAGAGGGAGTAGAGAAACGGGCTTAGCACACAGCCCTGTGGTACGCCAGTGTTGAGTGTGATGGATGTGGAGCAGGTGGATCCTGAACGAACATTCTGGGGTCTGTCAGTTAGGAAGTCCAAAATCCAGTTACACATTGAAGTGTTGATGCCCAGGTCTCCAAGTTTGGCTTTTAACTTGGTTGGGATGACAGTGTTGAATGCTGAGCTGAAGTCAACAAACAGCATGCGTGCATAAGTGTTCTTATGGTCCAGATGGGTGAGCACAGAGTGCAGTGCCATGGAAACTGCATCCTCTGTGCTCCTATTGCTGCGGTAGGCAAACTGGTGTGAGTCCAATGTGGATGGTAGAGAGTCTTTTAGGTGTTCTAGGACCAGCCGCTCAAAGCACTTCATAACGATGGGTGTGAGTGCTACAGGGCGGTAGTCATTAGGGCACCTCGGGCTAGAGTGTTTCGGCACTGGCACAATGGAAGTGCGTTTGAAGCATGTTGGTACAGCTGCTTGGGCAAGAGACAGGTTGAAAATGTCCGTAAAAACCCCAGCGAGCTGCTCCGCACATGCCCTGAGAACACGACCAGGGATGTTGTCTGGTCCAGCAGCCTTGTGTGTGCTGATCCGGCTCAGTGCCTTGCAGACATCTGTGGAGGAGAGTGTGATTGGTGGGTGGTCAGCTGAGGGTTTGAGCTTGGTGGCAGTTTCTCTGTTGTCTCTTTCAAAACGAGCATAAAAGTAATTTAGCTCGTTCAGGAAGTTGACATCAGTGGCTGCGGGGGTGGAGTGGGTGGGTTTGTAATCACTGATGGCCTGAATGCCCTGCCACATGCGTCGAGGGTCAGAGTTGGAAAAGTGTCTCTCTATCTTTAGCTTGTAGCAGTGCTTGGCCTTTTTGATCCCCCTCTTGAGGTTTGCCCTGGACGTACTGTAGGCTTGTGCATCTCCTGATCTGAAGGCAGTATTGCGTGACTTCAGCAGGAGTCGAACTTCCCTGTTCATCCAAGGCTTCTGATTTGGGTATGTGGTGATCTGTTTCTGGGTTGTAACTCTGTCAATGGTGGTATTGATATGATCCAGTACAGAAGAAGTGTATGAGTCAATGTCCGTGTGAGCGCCACTGGTGGCTTGAGAAGCAAACATACTCCAGTCTGTGTTTAGAAACCTTTCCTGGAGTGTGGAATCTGCCCCCGCAGGCCACACCTTGATGGTCTTTACTGATGGCTTCACACG
The DNA here is from genome assembly GCF_949357685.1 of Gobio gobio. Classification (NCBI taxonomy): domain Eukaryota; kingdom Metazoa; phylum Chordata; class Actinopteri; order Cypriniformes; family Gobionidae; genus Gobio; species Gobio gobio. The sequence goes on from NC_137120.1 coordinate 3,905,881, forward strand.
GTTGATGAGGGGTGAATATTTGGGGCTGAGGAACAAAGAGAGGTGGTCTGACTGTCCCAGGTGGGGGAGGGGTGTTGCAACGTAAGCTCCAGCAATGTTTGTGTAAACATGATCTAAGGTTTTGTTTCCTCTGGTGTGGCAGGAAACATGCTGGTGAAACTTGGGTAGCACTGACTTTAAGTTTGTGTGATTAAAGTCACCTGCAACAATAAACGCAGCTTCCGGGTGATCAGTCTTTTGTTTACTGATGGCTGCGTGAAGTTCTTTCATAGCAAGCTTGGCATCAGCATCCGGAGGAATATAGGCTGCAGTGATAATGGTGGAAGTGAACTCCCGCGGTAGATAAAACGGTCCACATTTAACCATGAGAAACTCAAGTTTAGCTGAACAATGACTCCCAACAATAGCAGAGTTTGTGCACCAAGCTTTGTTAATGTAAATGCACAATCCACCGCCTCTGGTTTTACCGGAGCCATCTAATGTTCTATCCGCCCGGAGTGTGTGGCGTTCCGCTAGCTCAATAGCGGTGTCCGGTATTCCGCTGTTTACCAGGTTTCCGTGAAGATTAGGACGTTACAGTTCAAAAGTTTCTTACTGTGTGTGATGCTGAGTCGAATCTCCTCCATTTTGTTCACTAGCGATCGTACATTGGCAAGGAAAATGCTGGGTAAAGAGAGCCGGTAAGGAGTTAGCCTTAGCTTAGCTCTTAGTCCTCCACGCTTACCCCGCCTTTGTTTACGATCACAGCGCCGCCTCCTAGCACTTCCGCCCGGCCGGGCAGAGCGCATCGCCTCGGGCGTCCTAGCGATCTCAGGAAGGAGTCGAAGATTGTCCATAAAACTGTCGGAAATTCGCAAACCAATATCCAAAAGCTCACAGCGGGTGTACGTTGTAAAGGCACAACTGTTCTGTACGAACAGACCCGAGATGAACAAGAAAAATACCGCAAAATTGCAGAATCTGGAGAGAACCCTGAGCCTCGCGATCTACTCGCGCCGCCATCTTGGTATTGAACACACAATAGAACAGAAAATATGACAATATGATATTTTGGTGGTACACAAGGACATTCCCGCCCATCCTGAAATGTTCCCGCCAATGACATAATTGTGATTTTTGGGGCCCGATGAGGACACTCGTTTTACAATACACAAAATATGTAATTTCAGTGGATTACAGGGACTAGTGTGTTTTACAGGCACATGACCACACACACACACACACACACACACACACACACACACACACACACACACACACAAATGCAACAACACGGTGTATTACCAAGACTAAGGTGATTTAAGAGGACTGGATCTTTAAACACAATACACAACTGCACAATCCAACATTATAAGGACGTGTGTGTTAAACTGTACATGCCCACACACACACACGGAAGTTATGGCGGAGCTAAGAGATGATCACGTTTGTCTGATAAGAGGCAAAATAATAGCATAAATACTGCTCGGGTTTCTCGCAGAAACTGATCGTTTGGCTAGATAAGACCCTTATTCATCGTCTGGTATCGTTTAAAGCCCTTTGAAGCTGCACTGAAACTGTCATTTGGACCTTGAACCGTTTGGAGCCCATTTAAGTCCATTATTTGGAGAAATATCCTGGAATGTTTTCATCAAAAACCTTAATTTCTTTTCGACTGAAGAAAGAAAGACATGAACATCTTGGATTACATGGGGGTGAGTAAATTATCAGCAAAAGTTTATTTAAAAGTGAACTAATCCTTTAAGAGGACTGATCTTTAGACACAATACACAACTGCACAATCCAACATTATAAGGACGTGTGTGTTAAATGGGACAAGCCTACACACACCTGACGATATGGTTCATTACCAAGACTAAGGTGATTTAAGAGGACCGGATCTCCAATACATTACACAAAAAAGCATACAACATTACAGGGACCAAAGTGTTTTAGAAGTGCTTTAATTATGACTTAAAATATTAACAGAAACATTTTTCCAGTTTTACCATGTGATGCCATTTTAAGAGGAAAATGACACCCTCAAATGTACAAACATGTTTCAGAAAGCATACAGCATCATTACAAAGCTTCGGAAAGATTGACAAAACAAACAGGCACATTTGAAATCAGTCATTAAACAGGCTTTGATATATATTAAATGAACTCACTCGACATGCAATAAATGCTGCAGCATATAGAGAAACGACTTATAAGAGACGCTTTACCCAAAAAGACAATTCTGCACAATTGTCGAGTCAAGAGTTTCAAAGCAGCTAACAGGAAAACAGTGATAACAGAAAATGATGTATTATATTACATTTATTAAAATGATATTTGATTATGAAGTTAGTTTGGGCTGTAGAGCAGCTCTAGAAGAGTATAGTGTCGTCGTTCAGTGTTGATTGAGTTATGTTGTAGAAATCATCAGTTATTCCTTTAGTTCATATCATCTATAGCATGGGCGCCGGAAGCAAAACAAATGTGGTTGGGTCCTCTCAGAACATTTTTACTGCAGTAGATGCCATTTACAGTAGAAATATACCGCCTTGTTTGCTAAATGTCTGGTTGGGCAAGAAAAAATAACGGAAATCACCATATCAGTGAGAGCAGCAATAGTGTAGGGGTGAGACGCATGGCGTCAAGTTGACGCAAATCAACCCGCGGTTTGAATCCGCCTTTTGCCGAACTCGCTCTACTCCCTTTTCCGATCACATATCAGATCGGAAAGGCATTTATTTCCAATAGAAATTAAGAAAATATTAGAAAAGTTGAAATAAAGAGTCTAACATGTGTTTAATACTGAGTGTTTATCGGTTAGGGGTAGGTGAACAGCAGGGCCGGCCTGTGGCAAAGGCGGAATAGGCAAATGCTAGGAGCTCCACTCATCCATAGGGGCGCCAAAATGTATTACTGATACTATTTTATTAATATTAATTCAAAATATATCCAAATAAAGCGCAAAAATAGTCCCCCGCATCTTCCCGGTGCGCCTCATCAATCTCCCCCGCCGAGCTACTTGAAGTGCGTCAGAAATATAACGCGCGATCAGTTTCCATCCATCCATCCATCTTCTTCCGCTTATCCGGGGCCGGGTCGCGGGGGCAGCAGTCTAAGCAGAGATGCCCAGACTTCCCTCTCCCTAGACACTTCCTCTAGCTCTTCCGGGGGGACACCGAGGCGTTCCAAGGCCAGCCGGGAGACATAGTCCCTCCAGCGTGTCCTTGGTCTTCCCCGGGGCCTCCTCCCGGTTGGACATGCCCGAAACACCTTCCCGGGAAGGCGTTCAGGAGGCATCCGGAACAGATGCCCGAGCCACCTCAGCTGACCCCTCTCGATGTGGAGGAGCAGCGGCTCTACTCCGAGTTCCTCCCGAGTGACTGAGCTTCTCACCCTATCTCTAAGGGAGCGCCCAGCCACCCTGCGGAGAAAGCTCATTTCGGCCGCCTGTATCCGGGACCTTGTCCTTTCGGTCATGACCCAAAGCTCATGACCATAGGTGAGAGTAGGAACGTAGATTGACCGGTAAATCGAGAGCTTCGCCTTACGGCTTAGCTCTTTCTTCACCACGACAGACCGGTACATCGACCGCATTACTGCAGAAGCTGCACCGATCCGTCTGTCAATCTCCCGTTCCATCCTCCCCTCACTCGTGAACAAGACCCCTAGATACTTAAACTCCTCCACTTGGGGCAGGAACTCTCCACCAACCTGGAGTGGGCAAGCCACCCTTTTCCGACTGAGGACCATGGCCTCGGATTTGGAGGTGCTGATCCCCATCCCAGCCGCTTCACACTCGGCTGCAAACCGTCCCAATGCATGCTGAAGGTCCTGGTTAGAAGGGGCCAACACGACAACGTCATCCGCAAAGAGCAGAGACGAAACCGTGTGGTCCCCAAACCTGACACCCTCCGGCCCTTGGCTGCGCCTAGAAATTCTGTCCATAAAAATTATGAACAGAACCGGCGACAAAGGGCAGCCCTGCCGGAGTCCAACATGCACCGGGAACAAGTCTGACTTACTGCCGGCAATGCGGACCAAACTCCTGCTTCGGTCATACAGGGACCGGACAGCCCTCAGTAAAGGACCCCGGACCCCATATTCCCCCAGCACCCTCCACAGGACGCCGCGAGGGACACAGTCGAATGCCTTCTCCAAATCCACAAAACAAATGTGGACTGGTTGGGCAAACTCCCATGAACCCTCCAGCACCCTGTAGAGGGTATAGAGCTGGTCCAGTGTTCCGCGACCAGGACGAAAACCACACTGTTCCTCCTGAATCCGAGGTTCCACTATCGGCCGGATTCTCCTCTCCAGTACCCTGGCATAGACTTTCCCGGGGAGGCTGAGAAGTGTGATCCCCCTATAGTTGGAACACACCCTCCGGTCCCCCTTCTTAAAAAGAGGGACCACCACCCCGGTCTGCCATCCCAGAGGCACTGTCCCCGACCGCCACGCGATGCTGCAGAGGCGTGTCAGCCAAGACAGCCCCACAACATCCAGAGACTTGAGGTACTCAGGGCGGATCTCATCCACCCCCGGTGCCTTGCCACCGAGGAGTTTCTTGACCACCTCGGTGACTTCAGCCCGGCTGATGGACGAGTCCTCCTCTGAGCCCCCAGCCTCTGCTTCCTCAATGGAAGACGTGACGGCGGGATTGAGGAGATCCTCGAAGTATTCCTTCCACCGTCCGACAACATCCCCAGTCGAGGTCAACAGCCGCCCATCGCCACTGTAAACAGCGTTGGTAGGGCACTGCTTCCCCCTCCTGAGGCGCCGGACGGTTTGCCAGAATCTCTTCGAGGCCAGCCGATAGTCTTTTTCCATGGCCTCACCGAACTCCTCCCAGGCCCGAGTTTTTGCCTCCACGACCACCCGGGCTGCAGTCCGTTTAGCCTGTCGGTACCTGTCAGCTGCCTCAGGAGTCCCACAAGCCAGCCAGGCCCGATAGGACTCCTTCTTCAGCTTGACGGCATCCCTTACTTCCGGTGTCCACCACCGGGTTCGGGGATTGCCGCCTCGACAGGCACCGGAGACCTTGCGTCCACAGCTCCGAGCAGCCGCTTTGACAATGGAGGTGGAGAACATGGTCCACTCGGACTCAATATCTCCAGCCTCCCTCGGGATCCGGTCGAAGCTCTGCCGGAGGCAGGAGTTGAAGATCTCTCTGACAGGAGACTCGGCCAAACGTTCCCAGCAGACCCTCACAGTACGTTTGGGTCTACCGAGTCTATCCAGCTTCCTCCCCCGCCATCGGATCCAACTCACCACCAGGTGGTGATCAGTTGACAGCTCCGCCCCTCTCTTCACCCGAGTGTCCAAGACATACGGCCGCAGATCAGATGAAACGACCACAAAGTCGATCATTGACCTACGACCTAGGGTGTCCTGGTGCCATGTGCACTGATGGACACCCTTATGCTTGAACATGGTGTTCGTTATGGACAAACTGTAACTAGCACAGAAGTCCAATAACTGAACACCACTCGGGTTCAGATCAGGGGGGCCGTTCCTCCCAATCACGCCCCTCCAGGTTTCACTGTCATTGCCCACGTGGGCGTTGAAGTCCCCCAGTAGAACGACGGAGTCCCCAGTCGGAGCACTCTCCAGCACCCCTCCCAGAGACCCCAAGAAGGTCGGGTACTCTGCACTGCCGTTCGGCCCGTAGGCACACACAACAGTGAGAGACCTATCCCCGAGCCGAAGCCGCAGGGAAACGACCCTCTCGTTCACCGGGGTAAACTCCAACACATGGCAGCAGAGCTGGGGGGCTATAAGCAAACCCACACCAGCCCGCCGCCTCTCACCATGGGCAACTCCAGAGTGGTAAAGAGTCCATCCCCTCTCGAGGAGTGTGGTTCCAGAGCCCAAGCCATGCGTGGAGGTGATTCCGACTATCTCTAGTCGGAACCTCTCAACCTCACGCACAAGCTCAGGCTCTTTCCCCGCCAGCGAGGTGACATTCCATGTCCCAAGAGCCAGTTTCCGTGTCCAGGGATCGGGTCGTCTAGGCCCCCGCCTTCGACTGCTGCCCGATTCGCTTTGCACCGGCCCCTTACCGTCCCTCCCGTGAGTGGTGGGCCCACGGGAAGGTGTCCCCACGTCGCTCCTTCGGGCTGAGCCCGGCCGGACCCCGTGGGGGAAGGCCCGGCCACCAGGCGCTCGCATACGAGCCCCAACCCCAGGCCTGGCTCCAGGGTGGGGCCCCGGCTGCGCCATACCGGGCGACGTCACGGTCCTCCGTCTTTTTGTCATCATAAAGGGTTTTTGAACAGCGATCAGTTTAACGTTGGGAATTTGTTGTGTTGCGTCGCCTCTCGCCGCATCTAACGTAGACAGGATTTTAAAACAAGCTAAATGATCTGCCAATGGGGTGAGAAAAATAATCTAGTTTCTGATTGAAATCTTGTTTCTTGTTTCTGTCCCAAACAGAAATAAGATAATTTTTCTCACCCCATTTGGCAGATAATTTTGCCTGTTTTAAAGGGTAACTAAACCCCTGCTCAGAGCTTAACTCCACCCACTGGCAAATTTTGAAAAATGCTGGAAAAGTGGGCAGAGCCCAGCGGAGACAGAGGGGACGAACCGAGGGCGGGGCTGAGCGGAGGGTGTGCACATGAGACCCGCAGTAACGGGTTGATTGACCGCTGTCAGACTCGCAAGTCGCAGAGATGGAGAATGACTAGAGTGACGCCAGCTTTGCAACAGAGCGGTCATTCTCCTACCTTCACCTGAAGTGGAGGAGGGTGAATTGTCTGTAGAGTCAGACACAGACCCAGAGCCTTATCAATGCGAGCCGCTGGCTCAAACTGCGTTCACAGCACGTTACAGTATTGTTATTCTTCACCGCGTGATCTATCTGCGTCCGCGGCAACCACTTGCGTGTCAGGGTTTGAAAGCGCGTCTCATGTATGAAACTTATCTGTACACATGACGGGCGGCAATAATATCGCAAGAAAAGCCTGACGTGCTGACAACTTCATTATTTAACCGCATTTTCTTCAATAAAATGTTAAAGCAAGTGTCATGTCAGTTTCATTCATAATGTTTCTACTTCATGTAACATACATGACAGTTCATACTGGAGTGAAGCCGTTCTCATCATGTGATTGGGGGAAACATTTCTGAGGGCGTGGTGAGCTCGTGCTAGGGGCGCGGATAGTGAGCCGTTGGAGGTACCATCCTACGTCATGATGTACCACAACGTCCAATAGGAAAATTCAACTGCAGTAGCCACCGTTCAACCTTAAGAGGGCAGCACTTTGGCGGTTTTACACCATATTTTATAGAATTAAAACACTTTATACTCAAATGTCAAAACATTTACTTGAATCAATGAACAGCATTAATAAAGCCCCAGTATTACAGATCATTAACTAAAAAAAGTTGGTTTAGGGTTTAGTTACCCTTTAAGCAAAAACAGTTTATTTAATTGCATAGTAAAATACTAATGTTCGCTAATTAAATCCAGTTTTACCTTAAACTATATGCAAGCAGCCGTTCTGGGTTCTGCTGCCCTACATAAGTTTAGCTATAGAATGAAACTAACAAAACCAACAACCAAAATAATAATCCAGCATCAAATGAGACACATGATGTAACATCACTTATTTTAGGCTTTGCTTTTCAGGGTAATTCCTCGATTTCTTACAAAATATCTTATGTTTTGTACACTGTGCTTTCCCAAAACAGGATCCTCCGCGATCTTACACTGCGGTCTTTCAGTCAGTGTGGCCAGTTCTCCTTTGGCTATATGAGCCTTAAAATGTTCAATTACAGCTGTAACTTCAGAATTTGACCAGCACACGTTTTGTTCTTTCAGTTTCGGCCTCGCTGTCATTGTCTGTACAGAAGAACACATGCTTTAGTAAGCTCTAACTATATGAGAGCTCCTCAGGGCCGGCCCGTGGCATAGGCGGAATAGGCAAATGCTAGGGGCCCCACTCATCCATAGGGGCACCAAAATTTATTACTGATAATATTTTATTAATATTCGAAATATTAAAAAATAAAGCGCAAAAAAAACTTAACTAAGTCCACCGCCTCTTCCCGGTCCGCCTCATCAATCTCCCCCGCCGAGCTTGAACTGCGTCAGAAATAGAACGCGCGATCAGTTTAATGTTAGGGGAATTTGTTGTGTTGCGTCGCCTCTCGCCGCATCCAACGCAGACAGCTTTGCTTTTATTTTTTAGGGTGCTTGACCGCTCGCTTCAGGTGTAGACTCAGTGAAAGTTGCCTGATTATTTATGACAGATGGCCGGATTGTAGAGTCAAAAAAAGACAGAAGCCTCTGATGCAGGGAAGAGAAGGGATACACAGCAAAAAATGCTCTTCTTACTTAGTATTTTTGTCTTGTTTCTAGTCTAAATATCTAAAACTTCTTAAATCAAGATGCATTTACTAGAAAAGTAAAATGACATAAGATATATTTTCGTTGACAAAACTAAGTGAGTTTATGCTTAAAACAAGCTAAATGATCTGCCAATGGGATGAGAAAAAAAATTTAGTTTCTGATTGAAATCTTGTTTTTTGTTTCTGTCCCAAACAGAAATAAGATCATTTCTCACCCCATTTGGCAGATCAACCCCCACAGAAAACAAGAAAAAAATATCTTATGTCATGAATAATGTCCATAGAGTTGTTTACTTCGATATTTATTAGCGAATTAATGGTTAAGTAAATGTTTATATAATTAATTATGGTGTTTTAAACAAGTGAATCTTGTTTCACACACACATGATCTTATTATTTAATTGCAAATACTATCACTTTTTTAATAGCCTAATGTTTTTACTCTACAGTCGTGCAGTTTTAAGGGGACATATGGACATTTTAAAATGTATTTGCCGAAATTAGTAATGATATTTATGTACAGGTTTATTTAAAATAGCAACATTTGATTTAAATTTCACATTAAATATCTACATTTCTCAGTTTAATTCATGGTGAAAACATGAATGTGCGTAGTTAAGTGGAAGATTGCTGCCATCTATTGGAAAACAAACACTTTTGCTAGTTCTCAATGAATAGTTTGTGCATGAATGCTAGATACACTCTTGCTATTTGTGTTTGGGCTGTAATGTGGCGTAGGTGCTATTTTTGTATAGCTTAACTATCATCAGCCTTTTAAAAAATAAAATAATAATAATAATAACATGAACATAATGACAGGGTAGAATGGACGGGACAACATATAAAACAACAACATTAAAAATAAAAACATTAATGCATTACAAAAATGAAACAGTAGTAATTCCACAACTTAGACTGATAACATGTAGTGCTAAACCTTGATACAAGGGGCACCAAGTAAAATCTTGCCTAGGGCAGCAAATTGGTCAGGGCCGACCCTGGAGCTCCTGTACTTACACTGATGGAGGTATTCTGATTTAAACCTCAGGCACCTTGAGAAACTTCAGTGGCTTTCTCATCTTTTGAACACCTGGAAGAAATCATACACTGTTATACACTGATCAGAAACTCAGATATAACTCAAACCTGTATCTAGAACCTAAAACTGCTTATACACCTGATATCTAAAAAAAAAAAAAAAAATTCAAATGACATTCAAAATATTATTCTGGAGATGAAATGTTATATTAAACACCTCCTTTTTAAGTTTTTGACCAACATGAACATGATCAACTTATTGGTATAGGCCAGCATTACAATGTTGGTGCAACACTGATTCCATTAATGTTTCACTATATAAAAGTGCAAAAATCGGATTATTGATAACTGATTATTACAATTAATGGCAAAAGGAATGTTTAGAAATGTAAACTGATATTACCTACTGACACACTGTGTGCAGAATTATTAGGCACGTTGATTTTCTGATCATATTTTTTTTCCAGGGACATCTGACCAATTCCAAACCACAGTAATCCTAATAACTACTATTAATTTAGTATTTAATAATGTATAAGTGATAAATAATTGTTCATGAAGGCTGTAAATGAAAAACACCTTATATTCAGGTGTGCAGAATTAGTAGGCATGTTTTCTTTTACAGATAAATGAGCCAAAAAAGAGATTTAACTAGGACTGAAAAGTCAAAAATTATTAAATACCCATGAGAAGGATGCAATACTGATGCAATACTAGACATTGCAGTTAAGGCATGACCATTGGACAGTGAAAAGTCCTCGCACCAGTTTCTTCTTGTTTGGATGTGACAGAACGATCCGACCTTCAGAGGACTCCGCAGAATGGGCATCTTTCTAGTCCCATCTCCCTGCCCTTCCGCTGCATCAAGGGAAGCACAACACAGCAGACTCCTTTCCCTCCGGTAGGAGGGAACCAACATAAAGGTGTTTGCTCACCGGTTCCTGTTTGCAGCGGAGGGGCTTAACATCAGTCAGGCAGAGCTCAAGGACATTTTTAACAACCGCTTCAATGAGCCTATCAGCGCCTGGGAGATGGGAATGCTGGGGACGCTATCATTTTGGCAGTTTGTGGGGTATGTTTACGATCGTGATGGTGGAGGAGTGCCCTGGAGGGGTGGTCTTCCACCTCTTGGGCCTCCCCCATTTTTCCCCACAGACTGCCAAGTCCCCAGTCCTTCGATGACCCCTTCGGGGAGAAGGAGGAGGAAAAACGGGGTCACCACATCCGCCACCTACCCGGTGGTCCCTGTTCCGGTGGTCCCTGTTCCGAAACGGAGGAGGAGAAGGCCAGTTCGGGTGGTCCCAGTTCGGGTGGTCCCTGTTCCGGTGGTCCCAGCTCCGGTGGTCCCTGTTCTGATGGACCCAGTTCCGGTGGTCTCTGTTCTGAAACGGAGGAGGCGAAAGGCTCCCTCCATGCCTGCTCCGGTGGTCCCTGTTTTCCGGTGGTCCCAGTTCTGGTGGTCCCTGCTCCGGTGGTCCCGAGTCCGGACACGGCCTGGAGGGCTGTGATGGGATGCTTCGTGGTGGCAGTCCTGCGTGCTTTCTCCAAAGCTCTGGAGGTGGTTCCTGTGATACCAGTTCCGGTGGTCCCAGTTCCATTGGACTCTGTTCCAGGGGTCCCAGTTCCGGTGGATCGTGTTCCTGTGGATCGTGTTCCGGTGGTCCCAGTTCCGGTGGATCGTGTTTCGGTGGTCCCAGTTCTGGTGGATCGTGTTCCGGGGGTCCCAGTTCCGGTGGATCGTGGTCCCAGTTCCGGTGGATCGTGTTACGATGGTCCCAGTTCCGGTGGATCGTGGTCCCAGTTCCTGTGGACTGTGTTCCGGTGGTCCCAGTTCCGGTGGATCTTGTTCCGGTGGATCATGTTCCGGTGGTCCCAGTTCTGGTGGATCGTGTTCTGGTGGTCCCTGTTCCGGTGGTCCCAGTTCTGGTGGATCGTGTTCTGGTGGTCCCTGTTCCGGTGGTCCCATTTCCGGTGGATCGTGTTCTGGTGGTCCCAGTTCCGGTGGATCGTGTTCAGGTGGTGGATCGTGTTCCGGAGGTCCCAGTTCCGGTGGATTGTGTTCCGGTGGTTCCAGTTCCGGTGGATCGTGGTCCCAGTTCCGGTGGATCGTGTTCCGGTGGTCCCAGTTCCGGTGGATCTTGTTCCGGTGGTCCCAGTTCCGGTGGATCTTGTTCCGGTGGTCCCAGTTCCGGTGGATCGTGTTCAGGTGGTGGATCGTGTTCCGGTGGTCCCAGTTCTGGTGGATCGTGTTCTGGTGGTCCCTGTTCCCGTGGTCCCTGTTCCGGTGGTCCCAGTTCCGGTGGATCGTGTTCTGGTGGTCCCAGTTCCGGTGGATCATGTTCAGGTGGTGGATCGTGTTCCGGTGGTCCCAGTCCCGGTGGTTCCAATTCCGGTGGTGGATCATGTTCCGGTGGTCGCTGCTGTGCCGGACGTGCCACCCAGGCTCCTGCCTCTGCCCGCGCCGCCCTGGCCACCGACCTCCGCGTGCTGCCCGGGCCGCCTGAACTCTTTGTTTGGTTTGTCCCTCCCTGGTCTGTCCTTCCCGTCCCTAGTGGAGCATCTGGTAGCCGCTCCTTAAGGAGGGGGTAATGTCACATGCCTGTCCTGTCTTGTGTAGCACGTGTGGTGTTTTTGTTATTCTCCTGTCTCTGTCTAGATCCCACCCCCCTTGTTATCGCGTTATTGGTTTCATTTGCCCCTCCTTTGTTCCCTCATTCCCTGCTTGATTTGTCCCCTTTATAAGTTCCTTTGTGTGTTCAGTCTTTGTCGGATCGTTGTTATATCTACGTCTCCCGTTTCCCCCGTGATTTCTGTTTAGTAGGTTTTCAGTTTGTTTTGTTATTTCGAGTTTAGGTTGCCCCCTCGTGGGTTTTGTTTTGTATTTATGTTTATTTTTATAAATAAATCCTTTATTTCTGCACTTGAATCCTCGCACCAGTTTCTTCTTGTTTGGACGTGACACGCATCTTATTACAAATGGGGTTAAATACTGTAATCAACTGTCCACAAAAATTTTGGATATAACAACATGACATCATGACTTTGCGTAAACATACACGGCACTTTCTAAAGCCAAATGGCGTGTTATCTGTACGCATTTTGAGCTATCCGCGTGTATGTCTACGCTGTGTGATTCCGCGTGTATGTGTACGGCGTGTGATTCCGCGTGTATGTGTACGCCGAAACGAACATCATCTCCGCGTGTATGTCTACGGCGTGTGATTCCGCGTGTATGTGTACGCCGTGTGATTTCGCGTGTATGTCTACGGCGTGTGATTCCGCGTGTATGTGTACGCCGTGTGATTCCGCGTGTATGTGTATGCTGTGTGATTCAGCGTGTATGTCTACGCCGTGTGATTCTGCGTGTATGTGTACGCCGTGTGATTCCGCGTGTATGTCTACGCCATGTGATTCCACGTGTATGTGTACGCCGTGTGATTCCGCGTGTATGTGTACGCCGTGTGATTCCGCGTGTATGTGTACGCCGTGTGATTCCGCGTGTATGTGTACGCTGTGTGATTCCGCGTGTATGTGTACGCCGTGTGATTCCGCGTGAATGTAAATGCATTTATAAACATACTAAATTATGCTTTTTTGAAAATGTAAAAATGCAGAATGTTTCCTGTGATGGGTAGGTTTAGGGGCAGAGGCAGTGTGTGTGTGTATGTGTGTGTGTGATGGGTAAGTTTTTGGCCGATCTCACGAACCGATCCTAATTTAATGACGTCATCGCGTGAGGGCGTACATGACGTGTGGGGTAGGTAGTAGCAAATATTCAAACAAGAGCTTTGAAGGCCGCGTGCACGTTCGCCAAACTGACGGAACGCGATAATTCTGAAAATTATACATATTTCTAAAATATTTGTTGTTGGACAATAAATGTGCCATATGTAGAATTTTAAACCTACAAGTATTTATATTTTTATGAAAGTGAACATTATAATTGGGTAATCAAATGTAGGCTAATATGCTTTTGTTTTTATTTTCATTTTTAGTTTAGTGAATTAAAAAACTAAATTATTAATACATGCCTATATTAAATTCACTGTATTTGTTCATAGCCTTCAATATATCAACATTGTTTTAAGGACATCATTGGGCAGGATGTGAAATAAAAGTATTGTTAAAAATACAGATTTTTTTTTTTTTATCCAAATAGAAAAATGTAGAAAATACAGCCCTATTAAGTATCCTGATATGCATAGTGGTATGCAGAAACCCCATTTAAAAGGCATATTAAAATGTTCACTGTATAATGAATACTTTTTGTGATTATTTAGTACCCTGTTAAAGCAATAATTACATTACATAATTACCATAAACATGTAAAAAAAATATAATAAAGGCAACATCTATAGTTTTTTTTTTAATCTGAAAAAAGGTTAACAGTGATCAGAGACCAGACCAGGCAACATTTTTCCAGTCTTCAACTGTCCAATTTTGGTGAGCTTGTGCAAATTGTAGCCTCTTTTTCCTATTTGTAGTGGAGATGAGTGGTACCCGGTGGGGTCTTCTGCTGTTGTAGCCCATCCGCCTCTAGGTTGTGCGTGTTGTGGCTTCACAAATGCTTTGCTGCATACCTCGGTTGTAACGAGTGGTTATTTCAGTCAAAGTTGCTCTTCTATCAGCTTGAATCAGTCGGCCCATTCTCCTCTGACCTCTAGCATCAACAAGGCATTTTCGCCCACAGGACTGCCGCATACTGGATGTTTTTCCCTTTTCACACCATTCTTTGTAAACCCTAGAAAATGTTGTGCGTGAAAATCTCAGTAACTGATTGTGAAATACTCAGACCGGCCCGTCTGGCACCAACAACCATGCCACGCTCAAAATTGCTTAAATCACCTTTCTTTCCCATTCTGACATTCAGTTTGGAGTTCAGGAGATTTTCTTGACCAGGACCACACCCCTAAATGCATTGAAGCAACTGCCATGTGATTGGTTGATTAGATAATTGTATTAATGAGAAATTGAACAGGTGTTCCTAATAATCCTTTAGGTGAGTGTATTAATCAGTAAAGCTGACGGCACAATGAATCTCTTATTTACATGTCTACACTTTATTAGAGAGGATTAGCGCGTGTGCAGAACTGGACAACAACTCGAGCGGTGAGTGGATTCTAACTTCAACACCTGTGATTGGCCATTGCGTTTTTAGAAATCAATAAACATGTCTGTGATTGGCTACATTACTCACCGAAGGGGAAACACGTTGGAAATGTAATCTAGTTTTGTGTGTTTTTAGCGGCATTCACGCTGTAAACCAATGCTGCCTCTCAGTCGTTTTGCCACTCAATGTGGCGTAACCGCAGTCACTCCAGCTGAAGATGACGTCACGTGCATACCCTCTATAAGTGCGCTAGCACCGTTAGCATCACACGCTAGCTGGTTTCTAAAGCCTTGTTTATACTTGACGCGTCTGCAAGAGCGCGTGGGTGCGCATGGCAAAAATGACGTCAACGCGGAGTGGGCGGTCCTGTGCATTTGTGCGCCTTGGGTGCGCAAGACCCCATTTCGCCTGGCGGTGTGCAGCGCATTTTTTGTAACAGCGCGCGGGACTCCACATCCGAAGTTGAACGTGTTCTAGGCCAATCTAGCCGAGCATTACGTCTCAGCACACCGGCACCCCGTTTGCACATACAAATTAGGTGCTTATATTTACAAAATTAGTCTACAAAAGCAGAAATAAGCCCTTTTAAATAATGATCCATGTTTAATTAAAAAAAAATCACGAAACTAAATGAAAATGTTTAAGAGATCGTTAATTTAGTTGTATACATTTACATTTACATTTACGCATTTGGCAGACGCTTTTATCCAAAGCGACTTACAGTGCACTTATTACAGGGACAATCCCCCTGGAGCAACATGGAGTAAAGTGCCTTGCTCAAGGATACACTGGTGGTGACCGCTGGGATCGAACCAGCAACCTTCTGCATATCAGTTCCATGGTTTAACCCACTGGACCACCATCTCCACATACATGTGTGCATATATTTTGTTCTCATGTCACAAGTTATATCAAGGTTTACTGAATTTTACACAATCCTTTTGTAGTGTGGTTTTTGGTGAAGCGTACTAAAATAAATATCATCACCTGAGTACATTAGCCATAGACAGTAGACATTAGCCCACTTCTTATCAACGCTTTTTCCTGATGGTTTATAAAACAATTACTCCGAGTTGCCCTCTGTCGTTTCAAAGAATAGCACAACGGCGAGCGCGTCGAGTATAAACGCCTCGTCCGTTTGGGGAGGAGCGCGCGCAGTCAGCGGAGGCTCGCGCTGCGGAGCCAGGTGAAAGTATAAACAAGGCTTAACTGTAAAACGAGCTGGGAAGAGCTAACAGGACATGCACAAATATGCCAAACGGACCCACATTTTATTAGAGGAGCATTACAACATTATTAAACAGTATTATAACTTACCTTTCAAATAACAGTTGCCTTCATCAGGTCCGCAGACG
The DNA here is from genome assembly GCF_949357685.1 of Gobio gobio. NCBI lineage: Eukaryota > Metazoa > Chordata > Actinopteri > Cypriniformes > Gobionidae > Gobio > Gobio gobio. The sequence goes on from NC_137120.1 coordinate 3,921,715, forward strand.
TCTTCTGTTCTCATGTCTGGTCCAAACAGGAAATGAACTTGACCCATACTTGACTATACCACACTTATCATAATATGAACGGGATTTTATCTCATATTTCATAATTAATATATTACTTGCAAAAATACTTAAATAATTAGTATTTTGCATTATGTTGCTTATTATACAGACTAAAGGCCTGTACACACCGGGACGAATATCGCGCGCTTATCGCCAGCGTTTTTCGTGACGTTTTTCGGCTCGTCTTGAGTGTTCATACCCAAGCGATTTCCACTGGCGATGCGCAGAGTGAACGTGAACATTCAGTAGATGCGCTACCGGTACACAAGGTGGTGCTGCGGCACTTTGCACTTCTGACACTCGCTTGTCACACAGAAGAAGAAGAGAGACAGCATTTACGTGCTTGCCAAAACCATAGACATTTTTTGTCTTTGTCTATTTACTTCTTCGTCGTATCAATGCGTGCTCGGCAAGACTGTTTTGTGATTAAGCGCCACCAAGTCGTGTTTTACTGTCACTTCAGCAGCTCCAGGCACGTGAACAAAAGCGCCGATCTTATTGGTTGGCCAGTTTTTAACGCGCCACGTCAAAATAAAAAAACGAACCCAAGGCGTTTTTTTAAAAATGACGCTTTTACGCCTGCCGTTTTGCGCGTCGGTGTGCACACTCACTTTGGCGCCCTTTGTTTAATCACGAGGCATTAAATGTCGGCAATAAACGCGCGTGAAAATCGTCCCGGTGTGAACATGCCTTTATGCTGAAGCTGAATGAAGCTCCGCCCACCGGCGCCATCTTGTTTTCGCGATTTCCCGCCTACCAGTACCGATCTGTCCAATCAGAGACCTCAAAACTTACACTTATGTGTATTATGCAAATGTTTGATGACGCAGGTGTTATACCGGGACCTGGCTCCAGGGGCGCACTCTCGGAATCAGGGATACACTGTGTATAGTAAAATTTCAGGGTTTTGTGGTATGTAAGGACATCGCGCCAAAATTGGAGAAGGTGCTTCTGGGACATAGTAAATGACATCCACACTGCCGGAATTATGAGGACATGGTCCCTGTCCTTAAACCCAAATGTCTCCGTAATGCTGGTGCGTATTCAGGTCAAAAGTCCTTGTAAACCACAAACACACACACACACACACACACACACACACACACACACACACACACACACACACACACACACACACACACACACACACACACACACACACACACTTTGAACATAGTGGTTATAATCTAAAATAAATTCCTTATAATGTAAAAATAATGAATTAATTACAATGATTAAGGTTATCCATATCGGAAATTGCAAACAAAGTAAAAACTATTTCTATAGAATCAATATCTAAAGAAATCTCTAGGTGTACCAAATGATTCATTGATTAACCTTTAAGATCATTCGGATTAAATAAGAGACAAATGTATTAAACTGAACGAGAAGAAATGCAAATCAAAAGTTTGATAGTAAGAGCTTTATGAAAGGCAGTTGCTGTGAACGAAACATTTATAAAGATTAAACAGTTATTTTGTGTAGTGAAAAGGATATGTTGTGTTTTTGTGTATTGTACTAACACAATTGAACTAACACAATCCGCTTCGCATCAGGGTCCTGATCACTCTGTCAGGGTTTATTCTGCGATAACAACCGGCTAGATGTACATTATCCCTTACTTATAGTAATAGTTACTCAGTGTGTTAATAAATGCTTTATTATCATGTATTCCTGCTGTAATTCATGATTAATTCAGGTAGTTATGAAACATTTAGTAGTTGTCAGTGAACTATTTTTGTGAGCTCATCTAAAGTGAGGACTATTTATGCCTCATAAAGCTTTACAAAGGAGATTTAAAGGCTCAGTTATCTTCTCAAGAGAAAGGAAACAAACACAACACATAGTGATACAGAACATAGAGATATTTATTTCAAGATGTACACTTTATATAACATGAAATATAAACCTCTGCAATGTCATAGAGGAACTAAACAAGCAACAAAGTGAACAAAAAAGAACAAAATAAGAAAGCAAGTGAAATAAGATGCTGCTTGATGCATCGCTTGTGCTGAAAAAATCCCCCAATGCTGAAGTCTTCTCATCAGATCTTCATGCTTCTTCCCTAAATAATAACACAAATGTTATCAACAAAGTTTCTTTTTAAAATCAATTTGATTGGCAATTATCAGTAAGATCAAATCAAATCAAATTCTATTTTATACATCTGGGATTCAGACAGTTGTGACCGATGAATAAGAGGTTTTTGAACAGGACAATGTTACCTCCATTTTTTTTCCTTTCTTTTTTTAACCCTTGCCTGTACCAACTACATATGAGTAGTTTTATTTATTTAAATGATTTATTGCTATTTTTAAATATGCTTTATGTAATATTAATTACTAATTAAATAATATATTAAATACAATTTGTTAAAATAAAAAACTATTCTTTCATTACAGGCAAGCTACATCAAGGATCCTAACTGTAAAGTTTAGGTGTAATTCTGTGTCTGTCCAGCTGGTGTCCTTCACGAGTCTCTTACTACTTAAGATGCACTTTTAATTGGATATAATAATATCATCATCAAATCATACTTCACTGCTTTCACTGCGCTTAGGTTTCTACATCTATGACTATAATCTATAACAGTTAAAGGTTTAAGTTTAGATATGGAAATGATCAAATCATGCACTGCAGGAACAGACAGCGGCAGGAAGAAACAGACACAAACTCTCTGTGTACGAGCGCAGAACAAAACCAATAAAGCTATCGTGTGTGGTGGAGCTCACAGAGACAGAACAGCAACTGCACAGTTCATGTGTGATTCCTAGTGTTCATGCATGAGCTTCATCTGTTCATGAGTGGCTCAATCACTTCTTTTTCTTTTTTGGCACCAGGTTCAGTTCATCAACATTCAATGACATTTACGCTCTACATTGACTGTCGGCTAAATAAACACATTTTACATCCCTCCCAAAAGCTGACTATCATTTGTAAGCTAGCTTAAACAAACTTAAAGTGTCATGAAAATTCTTACCTTTTACGTGTCTCGAAAGCGCCGACTCCCTCATGGTGAAAAGCTGAATGTTCTTTTTGCAGACTTTGGTCCTCGTTAATTCGTGTATCATTCGTTCAGTCGATTTTTGATTTAATATTGAAAGTTGAAAAATGAGAAAACTGATTTCGACTTGATTTTTAGTTTTTTGTTCAGAGGTAGAAAAATGAATAAACAGTTTGAATATTCGATTTCTACACGTGGGCGGGAATTATACGTCCCTTTCTGCTGATTGGTCAGCCGAAGATCAAACTATTCCGTCATCGGTTCTTCCTCAGTCCCGCACAGCAGAATAAAAGCCATGCGCTTCTGCAGCTGTACGGATTCTTAACGTGTTTATACTACATTTCATATTTTTCTCATCAAACAACCAGACTAACGAATGGCTCGACACAACCCATACCGGGGCAGAGCCTAGACAGGGCTTTCTTCTGTGTAGACCAGCGGTTTTAGTCCAGGAAAGTGCAAGGGGTCCGCAAAATAATTTGCTATATCCTACAATATTTTCCGTAGGCCTACTGTAAAGTCACGTTTTTTTTATCGTGAAACATGCCGTGATTTATTCCAAAGTGACTTATATAATGCATTTAAGGTCAAATAATCGAAATGTAGACTTTTTAAAGTAGGCTGTTTTAGTTCATGTTGTGCGTTTTACATTTTACACATGTTACTACATTTTGTAGTCATTTTAAATGTACACAAATAAAATAAATATTTTACTGTTTCGAATGAGGAAAAAATTAAGAGATAGCGCCGGCAACTCGCGAACATATAAAAAGTTTGGTTTAATTGAATTTGTCTGTTGTACAATATTAAGGCTGTGCAAGTCAGTACTTGCTGTTATTCCAAACTCATATCTCTGCATGTGAAGATGCCGATTTAGCCGTATGGGACTGGACTGGACTGAAATACGAAGCCTTCTTTACATAATAGCATCCAAATGTTACATTGCAAATATGGAAACTTTGGACCGAATGAAAGATGCACGAGCGACGAGTCCAATGTCGATATGTTTCAATTCAAGTAAATTCATTTAGGCTTGGTGTTTAAACTAAATGTTGTTTGTAAACAACAATAAATGGCATAATATATAGACTATTTTATATAGGCTAGGCTTCTATGTATATTTTTATTATGTGGCTACTTATATTTTTCATTCTTGTTGTTTTCTGAATACCATTCATTTAAGGATTTGTCATACAGTGATGGGAAGTAAAATAGCCTACACATAGCCTACATAGCGTACGTGTTAATAGTGTTTATAATGTTAATGTTGTATTTTATTTACCAGTATTTTTCTGAATATAGCCTATGCTATCCTATGTTTCTCTCTCAACATGACCCGGCGTGTGAATTACACTCGGTGCAACTTTTCTGGCAAATATGGTCAATTATAAAATATTCTTTATTATTACAAAATGCATACGATGCGTTATAGGCTATACACTGTGTTAATTATCCCCACCCTAAATTTTTTGGCCTATTTATTTTTTAAAGCGGATGCAAATATAGACTATCGTAACATAATCTATATCCTATGCAACTCATATTCCAAGCGCTCTGAAGGTATACTGGTTTGAGAAACAAACCGAAATGGCAAGTTATTACATGCTTTAATGAAAATCTTTTGGGATCAATTTTAATAAAACATAAATCATAAAAAAAGAAGAGTATGTATTTTAATATCTCTGTTCTCCGGTTTTTCTGATTCCAGCGCATCATTCTTTCCTTTTTGCATTAGTGTTTAATATATATATATATATATATATATATATATATATATATATATATATATATATATATATATATATATATATATAATATTTACTTAACCAAGGTAGGCTATGACGGCCGTCTTACACTGCCAGCTGATGCAAAGAGGTGAATAATATCTACACAGAAGAAAGCCCTGTCTAGGCTCTGCCCCGGTATGGGTTGTGTCGAGCCATTCGTTAGTTTGGCTGTTTGACGAGAAAAATATTAAATGTAGTATAAACACGTTAAGAATCCGTACAGCTGTAGAAGCGCATGGCTTTTATTCTGCTGTGCGGGACTGAGGAAGAACCGATGACGGAATAGTTTGATCTTCGGCTGACCAATCAGCAGAAAGGGGCGTATAATTCCCGCCCACGTGTAGAAATCGAATATTCAAACAGTTTATTTATTTTTCTACCTCTGAACGAAAAACTAAAAATCATGTCGAAATCTCGTTCCTTCTCGTCAGTTTTCTCATTTTTCAACTTTCAATATTAAATCAAAAATCGACTGAACGAATGATACACGGATTCCGTTTCAACCATAATTTGTTTCTTATCTTTTTCCAAGCCAACTATCATTGAAGCGTCGACCGCCCGTCATGTTGTCTGTTCATCTGTAGTGTCACTCGCGCAGAATCAGAGCGGCAAGAGAGGCTCGAGCAGAATGAGTGTTTTATGAGAAAGCCATTTAGGCCTTCCGACTTATTTCATTTAAAAAGCGAACTATTGTCATATACAAATTATTATGAAAGCTAGCCATTAAAATTTCAAGCAGTTTTAAGCACTTTATCCAAAATCCAAACACTTTCCAAACCTTGAAAACTCCACATTAAAGCTCAAGCGTTTTCAAGGATTTCCAGCACCTGTACAAACCCTGTCTATCATTAGTTCATTAATCCCAGACCTGTTTCTGTTCTTCCAATGATGTCCCTGTTATTTAAACCCTGAGTTCTGTTCAGTTCATTGTACGGTATCGTCTACGTTACGTGCTTGTGTTTCTCCCCATGATTCTCCTGTGTATTGTGTGGATTAAGAGATTAAAGACTGTTCTTTGAGTTATTTCCTGAGTCGTTCGCTTCAGTACAGCCACCGTCGCTCACACTAACAGTGAATGTTAATCTTCTCCAACTGATTTAACCAGTAATTTATCACATGATACAGAACAGAAACAACTGAAGCCATAAAAACACATTTAAAACTCACCAACCAGAAGACACAGACAGAGCAAAAGTAATTTGAGGAACATTTTCTTCATCGGTTCACTGAAAAGCCCACGATAGTGACTCTTAAAATGTCTGAATGCCTCAGATTGATCTGAAACACTGAACTGTGATATTTATCTGGTTGTGTGTGAATCCTCCCCCAACCTCAGTTAGTTTCCACTCACACATCCGTCTCCTTTAACATCACGGAAATCAACAAGCTTTTGCTGATCTTACGTTTTCAAATGAATTCTGGCCCTGAATGAAAACTAATATCAGAAGAGTGAAATATTGGATTAGATATCTGGATCTACTGGTGTGTTATTTAGTGCTGTGAACTGCCAATCATATCTGACCTCTGACCTGTGACTCTTATTTGACTGTTGATGGCTTCACTTTATTTCTGTGTAAAGATGTTTTGTGTGGAGATGAAGATTGAAGATTGCTTCTTATTAGCAGGAGAGAAAATGAAGAAACGCTTCACCCACAAACTCCTGACACGCACAGAGACGACAAACATCCAGCAGACGAAACTCATGAGTGAACATTAATGCAAACATACATAACCTTCATTTACATATATGTGGAAGATGTCGAACAAGCCTTTTGCTTCAGTCAGCATAGCAAGAGCAAAAAACATATTCGACAGACTACACTTTAAAGTTTGTTTACAAGATGAAGCAGGTGTGACTCAGCCATACACACTTACCAGACCGTCTCATGCGGATGTTTTACACACATTTTAGTCTGTTTTACACACATTTTAGTCTGTTTTTGCTCTATTTTGTGAAAATAGTTTCAAACATGTTTGTTCTGTTGTGCATCTCCAAGCAACCGTGATTCTTGAATGAATCTGCGTTTTGAGCAATTGAATGAATGACTCGAACATTAAGGCCTAGTCCACACGTACACGGGTATTTTTATAACCAGAGTTTTTCCTCCTCTGTTTTAAAAAACAATCACGTCCACACAAGCGCGGATTAAAAACATCTCTGTCCACATGAAAACGCAAAACCACGCTATGATTGGCTGCCTGATTTCCACATGGGTCCCATCCACGCCACCGAAGCACGGAGGGATGCCATGGGCTCAGTGAAACCCTTCTACAAGTTTACTTTGGACTCAGTGACAGGTAAATGTATGGGGGCAGGGCCCAAGTGGACTGTAATAGCTTCACACACTTGCCTTACTATTTTGTATTATTGCATTCTGGCGCCTCTGTTCTGCAATACAATGAGATAACTGCACATGTCTCTGTATACATGTGATAAGCGCTGTTAGCAGAGTTATTAAAATCTACGTCCGCCATTGCATAGACTCGACTCATGTAAACAAAAGAGATAACGGCGCACAATCTGACGTCAAACAAAGGAGAGAACAGCGCACACTTTGACTTCACAAGCCGAAATCTCCGGTTTCACCATCTACACGACAACGCTGCAACCGGAGTTTCTAAAAATCTTCACCCTGACCGGAGTTTTCAAAAAAGTCAATTCCACACAAAGATGGATCTTTTTAGGCTGATTTCATCTGATTGGTAACTGTCTGATTGTGTCTTATTGTTGTAAATGAATTTATTGTTTAATATTTAAAAAACTATTCTATTTTAATTTAAGAAATTGACAAAAGATGATGTGTACATTTAATAAGGTTAGAAAAATGTGCTCTTGTGATGGTAAAAATGTCCCTGGAAATGAATTTGAATTCTATTTTTTTTTAAAGAAAAGTGTTAACGCAGAGCCCTGCTACCTTCTGTGGATTTTTTTAGAACTATATATATGAAACTGTGAATTGTGTCTAAAATGTAACTCAATGTTAATTTTTGTTTGTTGAACTGTTGCATAAAATCAGTATCACATTTGCAATCGTGCTGATGTTCAGAAAAACAGCACTCTTACGACATAAGTCTAAAAAGATATGAAAAGTCATCCAGATGTTATCCTCATATCTTGATATTTTGGGGGAATTCAAACTGCATCATAATCACGCAGTGAAAGCGTGCACTCTTAAAGCGCACGTGCAGGAGTTTATCTAAACGCTCCACAAACATCCAGCAGAAGCTGTTTATCCACCCAACAGATCAAACCACATTTCTGTGCAGATAACACAAAGAAGAAACCATCGCAGCATCCATGACCCCCAAACCAGTGAAGAACATGTATAATGTTTGCCTGCATTACAACAAAATGAGAGAAATCTGAATTTGGTTGCCAGAGAGATGAAGTATTTCGAGTGAAATACTCGAGTTTATAACAAGAACTCGTTTTTTTGATCGCAGACTTTGGTATTTTGTCAAATCTGAGTAAAACAGTTCTTTTTGAAAGTTAAACGTGAGTTGGTCTTTTCTTCTGAAGAAACTGAGAAGTGTCGAGGCCTGGATCAATGTTTCCTGAATGTTCAAGCATGATGAGCTTACACAACAATCCTCATAGTTTAACTCTATACTATGTTTGCTATATAACCATAACAAGACTTATTTATCCACTCCATGTCGGGGCTTTTGTATTCCTTACTGTAAGCTACAGAAATTGCACACATTAGGCCTACTCATCTTTCATTATTAATATTCTAACATTTTATAAATATTGCAAAGTCATCAAAACTGACTCGTGTCATTAAACCAAATTAAGTTGTGACCAAAAAATGTGACAAATAAATCTAAATGATCTATAATATAAATGATATATATTTAGCTATAAGCAACCCAATTGGTGTAGATCTGTAATATTACTTCCCTTGTGTAACGAGATTGTCTTAATTATGAATTATATTGCATTTTTATTATGTATTTTATGCTTTTTGCGAGTGCTCAGTCTCACAGTCTGTGATTTAGTCAGCTTGTTAATTGTTCCAGCGAACTGTTGCATAAAAGTATTATGTAAATAAATAAACATAAATAAACTGCGAAAAAAATAGCACAACAGAACTCAAATCAATGTTTACAAAAAGCAACCGCCCCGTCCCCTCTTTTTTTTTGGACAGTGCGCACCAGTATTGAGTTCTCTTTTGCATCTTATCATGCTTCAATCATAACATTATGACCAACTTCCTAATATTGTGTTGTTCCCCCTTTTGCTGCCAAAACAGCCCTGACCCATCGAGGTGTAAACTTCCATCCATTTAGCCCAAAAAACGGATGCTAATGGCTTGGTCAAAAGGAATTCTGCGTGTAAGCCTTTTCAGCCTTTCGGTGAAGTTCTCTTAATTTATTGATATCTCATTTTAGATCTGACTCAATTAATATTTTTATCTGACTCCAATTTTATGTGACTCCATCAGTGTTGGGCACGTTACTTTAAAAAAGTAATTAGTTATAGTTACTAGTTACTTCTTACAAATAGTAACTGAGTTAGTAACTGAGTTACATCATTATAAAAGTAACTAATTACCAGGGAAAGTAACTAATGTGTTACTTTTTTTTTTTCTTCAAATGTTCAAATATGTCAAATAACTTGGATGCCCCCAATATTAAATATGTTAAATGAATGAATTGGACACTAAATAGAATAAATTCTTATTATAAAACATTGCACATTAATGTACACGATTGTAATGTTGCTGTGGGACAATGTGAGAGACACCTATCAAATTCAATATATTATTGTAAATATTATCAGTAGACCTACTATAGTGTAAATATAGTGTAAATAGTATCAGTACTTCTTTACTACTCCTCTGGTAGTGGAGCTCACGTTATCACCTGGGTTTTTAGCCACTAATGTTGTGGCTGTGATGACGTGAGTTCCCTTTCGAAAGGGAACTCGCGCTGCGTCAGCTTGACGCTACGAGGAACGCCTCCAGCGTGACTGGTGCCTGAAATCACAATGAAAAAACTTCAATCCTATTGACCGGCGACAGCCTATGATGTCATCAAGGTGCGACCAGGAAGTATATAAGGGCGCCTTGCCAGCATGACAGTATCTCTTCGTCTTCAGGGACTGTTTTGCCTGTCTTCACGTGAAACGTCTACAAGAAGGATAACAATGAAGTGTGCTGAGAACGCCACTTCTGCAGGTGTGTTTTGAATGTGTATCTTGCGCTTTGGATACACACACACTTTGCGTTTACTGTCTGGGAGAAGAGCATGCATGAGAGGTTTGCGAACCTCTTGTGAAAGTATTTGTGAGCGTTGTCCTCTGGAAACGCTCCACTCTCGATGGGACCTCTTCTCGAGGGGAGAGGTTTCAGCATCTGGGAAAGACCACGCTCAAGCTGAGGCTGAGCGGCGTCTGAAATGCGCTTCCCAGATGGATCTGGCTCGTCGCTTGGAGATAGTTATGGTTCTTGAGGACGATCCAGATCGCGAGAGGCTCGAGCAGAGGATGGGTGAGTCAGTTAAAGATGCTGAAGTTTTTCAAACCATCCTGTCCCATGTACGGGGAGTTGCTGGAAGTCATGGAACGCGCTGCGGGTAGACTGCAGCTGCCTTGCGGCGCGTGAGGAGAAAGGCTGAGCGTCCAAACAGTTTGGACGATCGGTTTCTCTCCGCCCATGACCTCCCAACTCCTGGGAGTCTTCCATTCTTTCCAGATCTCCATCAGCAGATCTCGAGGGAATGGAAGAAACCATACTCAGCCCCGCATCTGTCGACATCGGCGAGCTAGATGTCGCTGATGTCGAGGGACTGCCTGGCTGGGTATGTGTCGAAGCCGCCCGTGGACGAGATGTTATGTTTATCTCGCCTCTGGGCGGCCGGCGACACTGTGGCTCCCACCCTGCCGGTCTAAACGCCTGAATGGCAGGGCGTACATGTCAGTGGGTCACGCTGCGGCGGCTTTGCACACCACAGCTGTGTTGCAGGCTTACCAGGCAGACCTGCTGAGGGACCTCGATCAGGGGGAGGGACCCCCTGAGGCGGTAGTCGAGTCGCGCTGGACCGCGGTTTTCGCTCTCCGGGCCACCGTACAGATAGCGCCGATGGCGGCAACGGTGGCCACGGAGAGACATCTGTGGTTAAACCGTTTGGACATCAGGGAGAAGGAAAAAATCCTTTCTCTCTGATGCCCCGGTTTCGCCATCTGAACTTTTCGGCACCTCCGTAGAGGCGGTGGTGGGAAAGTTCGGAGAGGCGAAGGCGCGCTCGGCGGCATTCAGGACATGCATTCCGCTGAGGTCCGGGACCGTGCCCAGGCAGTCGGGTGTCCCCGGCCCATCCCAGTCTGAGGGCTGGAGACAGGAATAGCGAGCCAGCGTCGCCTCTCGTGCGCCCCGCCGCGGAGGACTGGGGGCGCAGGGGAGGCGGGACACCCGCGACAGGAAGAGGAAGGAAGCCGGGGCTGGTAACCGGAACCAGCGCAGGCAGCAGACTCCACCCCCCGAGGAGCGCGGAGATGAACGCTGCCTTTTTCCCTTCCTCTGGTTTTTCCCCCGGGCGCTTTTACATCAGGCCGGTGGCCTATGATGAGCAGAAAATGTAAGATTCTGCCGGCTCGCCTGGCTAGTTTGGTGAAAGCGCCCCCCTCAGGATGGCGGGCGGATACGAGCTCGATGGCTGGGTTGAAGCACCGCGAGGAGCGATTGGTAAGTCCCCCTCTATGAGGGCGAAACATTTTCAAAACTATGTTTTTCAGGACTTTTTGACCGTCGCTCCCCTGAGGGGTTGCTTGGGAAAATTTTGGATCATCGAGGGATTTCGCAGGGCCTGCAGCTCCCCGTGAGTAAGCTAAGAACGATCTTCTTTGCAACATTATGTGGTTGTCTGTGAATGCCTCACTTTTGCTAGTAGAGTCTTGCTGCCTCTCCGTGTTATTTTTCTCACTATGTGGGTGTTTAATTTGCGCTCTTGCCCAAGGGCTTGTAGTGTAGAGGGCTAGCTGTGTTTTCCTAGCGTAAAAGTGGGAAGTAGCTGAAGACCGGGTACGCGCTAATGCGCGAGCTGTAGTAAGATCTGCGCCCAGCTCTGCGGGGCTTTGGGAAAAGGGGTTTCGGGGCCTCAGTGTGTTATATTAGAGGTAATAATATTTCTTTCCCGAGCCCTGAGTAGATCTAGTGCGGTATGCCGCACCACTTGGCCTAGGCTTTGTCAAGGATGGGGGCGTTCCCTTTTAATGAAGGTTGTTCGCCCCTGGCCTGTCCTTTGATATGAGAACATGGCGTGGTTTATGCATCCTTGTTTCAGCCTCCTCTTGTTACAGAGTCGTCCGGCCAAGGCCCGCCCCCTTCTCTGCGTTCTGGGGTTACGAGTAACGCAGTCGGGGTGTTGCAGCAGACAGCGACTTTGCCAGTGGTCGTGGGGCGGAGTGAAGCGTCTTTCGCTGGTTTTGCGATCAGACTTTATCTGCCGTTTCCGCCTTTCAGAGCTTGGTGGCCGCCATCTTTTGGCGGCCCCCGGCCTCTTCCTGGAGGATGTTCGGCCGGTGGGTTCTATATTTTCTAAAAAGAAAAGGTATTGTTTCACCCTTGCTCTATGTCTCTGCTCCACCTCCTTTAGGGCTCGGGTTGAACTGAACATCGGATAAACCTCTGTGAAGGTTCTGGTCGGATGCTCCCCTGAGGCCCGAGCATTACCAATGGCTGACGCCCTCGCACTTATGGTTGGCCGCTGCATGGAAAGTAAGACAGCCGCCCCGAGGCAGGTGACGTAAGTTGTACTCCCCTCGCTTTAGAGGGTCTTTGTTTAAGCACTTTCGCTGAGTACACTGCTGTTGGCAATGTGATTAGGTCCATGTTTGTAGGCGCTGCCCGAGAGACTGCGCCGTCCTAGGGGCCCTAGGACACGGCGATGCAAGTTGTCCCTAGCTGCCTCTGGGATGGAGCCAGCCCAGGTGCGGGCATAGGAGCCAGCTGGTTGTTAGTAGCCAGCTTCGGCAGTCTGGGCAGTTGGACTTCAGAACAGGTAGTAGGCATCAACCGGCCTCCCTGCAAGGAAGTCTCGACGCCGTGGCCCACGAGTGGGCCCTGGAGGCTCTTCTCCACTGGTGTCGACGTCAGCAGTAACCTCGTCAGCTACTCTCCTTGGGGATGAGTTCCCAGGTGTGAACTGGATTTCCAGGCTTTGTCAGCAGCAGACAGCTGCCGCCAGCCCAGGCGCAGCAGCCAGCCTTCTTAAGGCCGCCCTGAGGGGTAGGCTCCCGGTTTGGTTTACCTTTACTCAGATGGTAGGCCCGATTGGCCTCCCTGAGGGCCTGCTGTGGTCAGCAGGCGCTGCCTGGTCTCCCCCGAGGGGGCACGACTGGCATTGAGTCCCTCGATGGCTGGTATAAGCTGCTAGTAGGCGCTGTATGGCTAGCACGAGTGCTAGTAGGTAGTAGGCCTCAACCGGCCTCCCCTAATGCAGCCGCTGGGGCGGTGACCATGAAGTGCCATGAGTAGCACATTATGGCTTGGGCGGCTCGCTCTGCTATCAGGTAGAGGCATTGCGCCTCCCTGAAATCGTTCCCCGGTCCCCAGGTTTGGTAACGGATCGTAGCACGGGATGCTATCAGGCAAAGCTGCACGGGGCTTCCCTGTGGGATTCGCTTGGAGTAGTAGGCCCCACGTGGCCTCCTCTGAGGGCACGCTCCTGTCTCGTGGTCTCTGGATAGGTCCAGTCACTGAGCAGAGGGCTGTGATGGAGAAATGCCCGGCATTGTTGCAGGTGGTAGGCCCGTTAGGCCTCCCTGATGATGCGAGTCCCTATCTTCCCTGCTACCTCGAGGGCTAGCACGACTGCGATCAGGTTTCAGGCCCGTTTGGCCTTCCTGAGGGCGAGCTCCGCTGTTGGACACGCGAGCAGTCGGCAAGGGTTACCAGGTGGAGGCTCCTCTCGGCCTCCATGGGGAACGAGTTCCCCTGGCGGGAACGCACAACTGGCTTTACGCTGACAGCTAGTGGTCACCCGCTATCAGGCGCCGGTCTCTGGCCGTTCGCGAGACCTGGAGGCGGTGTTCTTACCCTAGCACGACGAAACTTACTGCTGCTATGCGGTCCCCACGGGAGGGGACTTTCATAGTTTGCCTACTGCATGGTTACCTACCAGGCAGGCTTATGAGCTCCTCTCGATTGAGGGTCTACTATGAGCTTACGGCCGCTTGGCGCTGGTTAAGGGTTGTAGGCCCCTCGGGGCCTCCCTGGCATAATCAGCCTGTAAGGCCTCTGGCCTCCTAAGCACGTTTTAAAGTAGGTGCTTGGTAGATCCGAGGATCGAGCGGCTAAACTCCCCTCGCTAGCAAGGGTTATATAGCACTTCGCTGAGAGCTGCTCTCCGGGATAACCCGTCTCTGAGATCTGGCTAGTGGATGTCACTGCCTTTTTTGCAGCACCCTAGCGGGATGCCTCTTCGGAGGCGAGTACCAGAGGCTCTGTACTGTACAGACAGGGTTGACCGTATTACGTGTCCCATAACAGACTGGGTCACCTGGTCAGGTCTCCCTGGTGGCATTCGGTGAGAACCTCCCGAATAGTGACTGGCATAGGGTTCCCTCGTAGTTCCCTTGCCACGTTCCCTTAAAGGAACCCCTTCTAAGTCGAATGGGCTGGTTCCAGGCCTTCGAGCAGGGCCTGGGAAGGACCTCATGTGTGTGAAGGTTCCTTCTTGGGCGATAGCTTGGGCTATGACCGTAGGGAGCGCTGTCACTGACAGCCTAATGTGACCAGAAGGGGAGTGGTTCAGGCATCTCAGTAGAATTTGCTTGTCTTGACAGTTGTCACTGCCAGTGGGCATGCACTCCCGTCGGCATGGCGGCGTTGGTATATCGTTCCCCGTAGCGTCAAGCTGACGCAGCGCGAGTTCCCTTTCGAAAGGGAACGTCTCAGGTTACGAATGTAACCATTGTTCCCTGAGAACAGGGAACGAGACGCTGCGTCGCTGTGCCATGCCGCAGGGCCTGCCTGCCGAAAACAGTCCCTTCAGACGAAGAGATACTGTCATGCTGGCAAGGCGCCCTTATATACTTCCTGGTCGCACCTTGATGACATCATAGGCTGTCGCCGGTCAATAGGATTGAAGTTTTTTCATTGTGATTTCAGGCACCAGTCACGCTGGAGGCGTTCCCCGTAGCGTCAAGCTGACGCAGCGTCTCGTTCCCTGTTCTCAGGGAACAATGGTTACATTCGTAACCTGAGACGGCTTCATTAGATTAGAAATAGAACTACTTGCCACCGACGTGGATAGACTCTTTCTTCCTGGGCATAAGCTGCACGTTACATAAACATATCTTACCTTTCACCTCAACGAGGGAAAAGTAGCGTTTATACTTTCAGTTTGCGAAAGCTACCTTTTTTGAAGTCGTTGGACTGTGCATATGCGTGTGCGTCATAGGTGTGTGTGTGTGAACTCAACCTATCAACCTCAACCTTGTCTCCCACCCACCAATCATCATCAGTTATGTGTACCACCCAACCCAACCCCCAACACGCATGGCTGGCGCGCACACACACACACACACACACACACACACACACACACACACACACACACACACACACACTCGTTGCAGGTCCGACTGACAGAGAGCCTGTTCGGATGAAAACCGCTTCAATGAGCTCAATTATAGTAACGCCGCATTTTTTTCCTCAGTAACGCTAACGGCGTTGTAACGGAAGAAACAGTAATTCGTTTGATTACTCGTTACTGAAAAAAGTAATTCCGTTAGTAACGGCGTTTGTCTATAACGCCATTATTCCCAACACTGGACTCCATAAAGTGTGTTACGTTTAGAGTTTATCAGCTGATTTTAAGATTAGTTGCGATTTTAATTTAGATCATTGATTTTCTTTGTATCTTCCTAGTTTTCATATTCGTTCATCGAGAGACCCAATATCGCAGAGAGACAGACGCATCCGGTTCGCGCACTCACGGGCACAAAATGTTTACTTCTGTAATTAGTCAGAGGATGCAGAGTGAATATTTTACTTTTAAGTGGTTGCACATGCTCACTCAACAAAAAGTGTAATTTTAATAATATTCACGAACTGCAACTTGCCAATCCAGCGACAGTCCGAAATCGGAATATCGCGCACGCTGCGCCCCATGCTTCAGTCGTGGCGTCATCGGTGTGATCTATAATAACCCTAGATATTGCGGTAATAAAGGAGTATACATCGATCCATACTAGAATAATGATTTCAGAATCATACAAGATAAATCAAGATTAACATTTATTTTGGCCAGACAGGAAAAGTAAATAAGTAAACAAGAATCCATGGTACACAACTGATCAGCGTAAAAACATAAAACACAATTGCAAAGCAATATGAAAATAATTTAAAAGAGTCATCATGTCTGGCACAATACATGCAGTTTGGGTCAGTGTCTCAAAGACACTGACCCCACCACATGGGGGTTCTGACTACAGAATATTCCCCCCGAGAGTTAGGTTATCCAGCCTTAAATACTCCAACTAGAACAAAAGGGATGTAAATATTTGCAACACACCCACCTGGTTTTGGGGGAGTGGATCAAATTCCTCAAAAGGAGGACTGAATTCTCATTAGTTTTCAATCTTTCTAATACTACTAGTGACTGCAGTGAAACGTCTCGGTTACGTATGTAACCCTCGTTCCCTGAAGGAGGGAACGGAGACGTACTTCGGAACTGACCGACGAATTGGGATCTGTTTCCAGAGACCGACCTACTTCGAGTGATTAAAACGAGCCAATGGACATTGGCATGCGGTTCACACATTCCACGCACCGCCCCGCAGCGCGGGTATAAATACGGAAGTGGAATACCGCATCATTGCTTTTCAACTGAGGAGCCGAGATAAGTGACTCGGCCTTCAGCTGAAGCACAGCACCTGGCGACGGGACGTACGTCTCCGTTCCCTCCTTCAGGGAACGAGGGTTACATACGTAACCGAGACGTTCCCTTTCAGTCGGTCACGTTCGACGTACGACGGAACTGACCGACGAATTGGGATCCCTACCAACACGCCAGGAGGCTGGCCCTTCCAGCATCCTGCCTGAGCTCACTGGACCACTCCTATGTTAGAGTGGGAGTCAGGGCTCCGGGCAGGGAAGGACAGTCACTGCTGTTCCTGCAAGACCCACTCAGTGTGACTATTGGATAACGCTGGGAAAGCATGCCCGTCTCGGGAGATGGTACGCTGCGGAGCCACGTCCTTCAATGGAAGGAGAGGTGGAATACACATAAGGACTAACCTAACAGGGTAGTGCAACAAATGGCAGTCTCTGGAGTGGACCCAACCTGGTTCCAGGGGGGGGAAGAACACACCCAGAAACGACAGAGGAAGCTCTGTCGAGGGAAAGACACGGGGCTAGGCGAGTAGGGTAGCTGGTACCGTGGAGAATACACATATGGGGTAGCCGAGAGGGGACCGCAACATATGGAACCCAGCCTACACACACGTTCCACAAGCATACGGGTGCAGGCCTGGCATCAGACGGCCGCCACGTCTGACACTGAAGGGGTGACGGAGGAACTCACAGGGTTAGCCGTTTCCGGGGAACACAACTGGAGCAGAATAGACGCACGTATCCGGCCCAGAGGGCGGGAGTGGCGTATGCAAGCCGACACTAGAACGGGCACTTAGCGCTGCTGGCGACTGGGGGCGAGAATGCGGGAAGATACCGGCTCTACACGGAGGCTATAAAATCTAGCGAACGTGTTAGGTGTCGCCCAGCCCGCAGCTCTACATATATCTGTCAGCGAGGCGCCTTGAGCCAACGCCCAGGAAGAAGCAACACTCCTTGTTGAGTGTGCTCGCAACCCGAACGGGCAAGGTACGTCTTGGGACTGGTAAGCCAAGACAATGGCATCCACTATCCAGTGGGCCAACCTCTGCTTGGAGACAGCCTTTCCCTTCTGCTGGCCTCCGTAACAGATGAAGAGCTGCTGTGAGGATCTGAAGCTCTGAGTCCGGTCAACGTAAGCGTGAAGAGCGCGGACGGGACAAAAAGCTAGTGCTGGGTCTGCCTCCTCCGAAGGCAGCGCTTGCAGGTTCACCACCTGGTCCCGTAAGGGAGTGGTAGGAACCTTGGGCACGTATCCAGGCTGGGGTCTCAGGACAACGTGAGAGCACAACGTTAATCGAACACCTTCGGGGGGTCTTCCTGGTGGGAAGAGCACCACTCGACGAACAGGTTCCACTTCAGAGAGTAGAGGCGCCTCATAGAGGGGGCTCTAGCTGAAGCGATGGTGTCTACCACTGCTTGTGGTAGGCCACCTAGAACCTCCGCGTCCCGTCCAGGGACCAGACATGGAGACATGGAGACATGGAGACATGGTCTGGACGCGGGTGCCATAGAGTGCCCTGCCCCTGAGAAAGCAGGTCCTTCCTCAGGGGGATCGGCCAGGGAGGGGCTGTCGCGAGGAGTGTGAGTTCTGGGAACCAGGTCCGGTTGGGCCAGTAGGGCGCAACTAACAAGACCTGCTCCTCGTCCTCCCTGACCTTGCACAGTGTCTGTGCGAGAAGGCTCACTGGGGGAAACGCATATTTGCGTAGGTCCCGGGGCCAGCTGTGCGCCAGTGCATTTGTGCCTAAGGTACCTCCGGTCAGGGAGAAGTACCACTGGCAATGGGTTGAGTCCGGAGAAGCGAACAGGTCTACCTGTGCAACTCCGAAGTGGACCCAAATCAGCTGGACGCTCCGGGGGTGGAGTCGCCATTTGCCCCGAGGTGTCGACTGGCGAGAGAGCTCGTCGGCTGTCTGGTTCAGCGCACCTGGGATGTTAATGGCACGAAGTGACCTCACAAACTTCTGACTCCACAGGAGGAGATGGCGGGCGAGCCGGAGCATGCAACGGGAGCATAGACCACCCTGACGGTTGATGTACGCAGCGGCCGCAGTGCTGTCCGAATCGACCAGTACGTGCTTGCCCCGAAGCGGCTTCTTGAACCGGGCCAGGGCAAGACGTACCGCCAGTAACTCTAGGCAATTGATATGCCAACGCAGTTGGGGCCCCGTCCACAGATCCAAAACTGCGTGCCCGTTGTACGTGGCCCCCCAGCCCGTGGATGAGGCATCAGTGAAAACCACAGCATGCCTCGACACCTGTTCTAGGGACACTCCGGCCCGGAGAAACGAGGGGTCTGACCACGGACTGAAGGTTTGGCGACAGTAAGGAGTAACAAAGACCCGGTACTGACCGCTCTGCCACGCCCATCTCGGGACTCGGTCGTGCAACCAGCGTTGAAGTGATCTCATATGAAGCAATCCGAGCGGCGTTACCGCGGCTGCAGATGCCATATGCCCCAGGAGCCTCTGAAAGAATTTCAGTGGGACCGCTGTCCTGCCTTTGAACGTATTCAAGCAGTTCAACACTGACCAGACGCGCTCTGGAGTGAGGTGCGCTGTCCGGCTGACCGAATCCAGCTCCATACCGAGATAAGAGATCCTCTGCTCGGGGCAGAGTTTGCTCTTCTCTCGGTTGACCCGAAGTCCCAACGGGCTGAGGTGACTGAGCACCATGTCCCTGTGTTCGCACAACTGCTCCCGAGACTGGGCGAGTCTAAGCCAGTCGTCGCGATAGTTGAGTAAGCGAACGCCGTGTTCTCTGAGTGGAACAATGGCTGCCTCGACGACCTTCGTGAAGACGCGAGGCGACAGGGACAGCCCGAAGGGCAAGACTTTGTACTGATATGCCTTCCCCTCGAACGCAAAGCGTAGGAACGGTCTGTGTCGAGGAAGGATAGAGACATGAAAGTACCCGTCCTTCAGGTCGATTGCTGCGAACCAATCTCGGGGACGGATGCATTGGAAAATGCGTTTCTGCGTTAACATTTTGAACGGGAGCTTGTGCAGGGCCCGATTCAGAATGTGCAGGTCCAAGATTGGCCTTAACCCACCCCCTTTCTTGGGTACAATGAAGTAGGGGCTGTAGAACCCCGACCTCATATCGGCAGGAGGAACCGGCTTGATCGTGCCCTTCGCCAGCAGGACATCGATCTCGGACCACAAGACATGGGCATCGCTGCTCCGCACGGAGGTGAAGAGGATGCCCCTGTACTTGGGAGGCCGGCGTGTGAATTGAATCGCAAAGCAGAGTCTGATGGTACGGATGAGCCAGCGAGACGGCCTGGGGAGACCTAACCAGGCCCCCAGAGACTGAACTAGCGGGACCAACGGCACCACAGACGTAACCGGGGTGAGGCAGCAAGGTGGAGTATTCAGACCCGACTCGGGAGGCCCGGAGGCGGCCCGGAGTGTTGCCTGAATACTCCAGGTGGGGCAGAGAGTGGGTGAGAAGGCCCGGGGGCGTCCTCTGTGCCCAATCTGCTGCCCCCTGGCGAGGGGTGAGAGGGGAGGAAAGGAGTGGCAAGGCCCGGGGGCGTCGCACACTGCCAACCTGTCCCTCTCTGGGCTCAGGGAGGGAAGAACTGCTCTGAGAATGTGGGTACCGAAACCAAAAAAATATTCTCCCCCCGGTCCTCCTCCGGGGGAGGGAGGGGTGCGGACACCGTCTCCCCGAGCAATTCCTCTCTCGCTGGGCTGCCCGTTTCAGGGTCGCTTGCCCTTGTGCTTGCTAGCAGGCTCGCGGGACCCTGGATGGGTTGGGCACCTCCCTTGCGCCCGGCCACCTGCTGCCTGGGTGGAGGCGGACGCAGGGTGGCGCCCTCGGCGACAAGCAGATGGAGGTGCTGCGGCCGACGACTGGGTGTAGGCAGCAGCTGGTCGTCAGGGCAGGTTTTTTTTTTTTTTTTTTTTTTTTTTTTTAATTTGTAATTTTTTAGCCACCTCCGTCCGCTTCTGGGCCACCAAGAACTGCTGGGCGAAGTTCTTGTTGGCGTCGCCGAAGAGGCCAGCCTGACAGACAGGGGCGATGAGGAACCGAACTTCGTCGGGCTCACGCATATCTGCCAGGTTTAGCCCCAGCTTCCTGGACCACTGGTGTGGACGTCGCCTGACCCAGGGAGCGTGCAGTGACTTTCGTCACTCCGGAGAGCGAGGTCCATCACCGCACGCAGTTCCTGCATAACCCCTGGGTCGGGACTACCCTCATGCATGCAGGACAGAGGGCAGTGAGAGAGGGAAAAACTTATACAGGTTATGGCCCTTTTGGTGTTCCATATTTTGACACCAAATAGTTCCATGCTGTTAAATTTTTCCAATGCACATCCGGGAAGCCACCCCGGAAAGCATTGCTGTCAACTCTGAATCTGATTCAGCATGAGCACACACCATTATAGTGGGAAACTCAGCATTATCATTTCCAGCGCATAACAGCCCTCTCCCCGATGCAGCAATTGACATCTGTCCTCCGCCAAATGAAACGCTAGATCCCCTTTTTTTTTTTTTTTTTTTTAAAGGACCAGCAATCCCATCTGTAAGCTACCAGCAGGCATGTGAGACAATGAGCGTGGCCGTCAGACTTGACGGCACACGGCGCACTGAACAATCCAGCCCCTATGAAAGAGCAAGGTGAACAACGCGCCGACGTGGTCATGTTCTCGTGAGAGAACATGAACCACCCACAAACAAAGTCTCAGCACGCTCGTGATGCGATAGAGGAGTGGGGGCCCGAAGAGATGTACTCGGCGGGGAAGCCCCACTGTAATCCTCAGGTCACCAGCGCTTATTAGCCAAAGTAATCCTTTTCTGGAGCCCCAGAAAAGAAACTAGATCGGGGAATAAGTGAAGGGACTCAACCCCGTTTGAGGTTTCATAGTCTCGACCGCGCATCAGAGCGCCGAGTGACGCGCTGGGTTGCCGTGACAACCCCCGCTATCAGCCGGCGCGAGACGGCACACGGTGCGCTGAACGCTCAGCCCTTACGAGAAAGGTGAGACGAACAACGCGCCGACGTGACCATGCTCTCCTGAGAGAGCATGGATCACCCACGAAAGCAATCTTACATGTTTATATGCGAGAGAGATCGTGGCCGTCAAATGAGGACAGGAAACAACTGCATCCAGAAACACACGGTTTGAGTGACATCTTGAAAAAGACGCAGGTCAAACCGTGTTGCTCTTTTAGAAGGAAATACTCTTTTAGAAGTGCTGAAGCACTCGGGGAGATGGCCGCGGCTCACAGCAGTCCGATTGCAAGCCTGCGTGTGAGCACTCAAAGAACGGAAACGCCCAGCCAACCAACACAGGAACAAGTGTATGTTGCAGCGGCCACTCGCTGACTCGCGCCGTCACACCAACACCCAGGTAAGAGAGCGATCCTCCTCGAGACTCGTCTAAACACTCTTCGTAGAAACAGCTTGATACAGCAAACCGTTCGGCTCCGAAGTTAAAAAGCAATGATGCGGTATTCCACATCCGTATTTATACCCGCGCTGCGGGGCGGTGCGTGGAATGTGTGAACCGCATGCCAATGTCCATTGGCTCGTTTTAATCACTCGAAGTAGGTCGGTCTCTGGAAACAGATCCCAATTTGTCGGTCAGTTCTGTAGTACGTCGAACGTGACCGACTGAAAGGGAACTGAGACCATTTTACCATTCGCACTGAGACCTTTAAAAAGACATCAAACATGAAAGGGATAAAACAATAGATTTACAAGATACATCATCACTGGTATATCTGCATTTGGTGACTTGAAAACAGGGCAAGGAGAGGGCAAAATGGGGAGGGGGGAGAAATGTTTGTCAGGGTGTTGTCACACAGTTTCTGTGAGATCTTCTCTCAAGATTAGTGACTTTTATTGTTCAATTGCTGGGGTGTGTATCTCAGCTTTTGTCTTAGCACCAAAACCGATCCTTACAGAGGCATGGACTTCACTAGACCCCTGAAGGTGTGCTGTGGTGTCTGGCACCAAGATGTTAGCAGCAGATGCTTTAAGTCCTGTAAGTTGCAAGGTGGGTCCTCCATAGATCAAACTTATTTGTTCAGCACATCCCACATATGCTCGATTGGATTGAGATCTGGGGAATTTGGAGGCCAAGTCAACACCTCAAACTCGTTGTTGTGCTCCTCAAACCATTCCTGAAGCATTTGTGCTTTGTGGCGCAGCATTATCTGCTGAAAGAGCCACAGCCACCAGGGAATACCACGTTCGCACAGGGCCTCGCACCCCCCTTGCGATGGGCCAAGTGACACCATTGCATCTGACCAATCAGGAGTTGCACGGGGCAGTTCAAACCTCAGCGTCATTTCAGAATTTGTGAATGACGGATTTACGCTCCTACCTACTCCCATAAATACGGAAATAGCATCGAAACAAACAATGGTAAGTTAATGAAATTACACATTATATGGTTGAATAGTTGTGTTAAATGTTGAGATAGATGTTGCTTGCGTAGGATTTCTAGAAATTAGTGAACGTTGTGGCATGAAAAATGGTGTGATCATATTTGTATTAGGTATTTGTTCAGGTAAGACTAGCGCAAGTGACAAAATGTCAATTTTTAGACATACACTCAATACGTCTAGTAAGCCATACTTAGGGTAGTGTTTTTTTTTTTTTTACAAATAATGCTCTATAACGTAGGACAATAGTATTTAATAGTGCATTGAATGTTGCAACATGGTTGCATAACATAATACAGTGATCCAGTGGGAACCGTAAACCATTTATTGAAATAACCAAGCCATACATAATGAAATGTGTAATTTTGGTCAGTTTTATGACCTTATAACAGTTTTTAATATACTTAAATAGCATATATTGGTGTTTGTTTTTACTGTGAGCTTCATTGCTGCTAAAATAAGGGGTACCACCAGTATTTATAGTGCTATTTTTACTTAATGCATTATAACATATAGGACACTAGTACTCAATAGTGCATTGAATGTTGCCACAGGTTTGCAAAACATTATAAAGCGATCCAGTGGGAAACTTAAGCAATTTATCGTAATTTTGGTCATTAGGGGCCAAGCACCGAAGGTGTGAATCTTCTTCCTCTTCTTCCGCTCTTGAGTCTATGGCAGGAAAGTTATGAAATTTGCCACAACGATAGAGAATAGTCCCAACTGTTACTATAGCAAATTTGGAGTCTCTAACTCAATCCTTCTAGCGCCACCACCTGTCCAAAGTTGCACTCATGTTTGGGCTAATAACTTTTGAACCCTAAGGGTTAGAAACAAAATTCTATTTTCCAGGGCCGGCCCGTGGCATAGGCGGAATAGGCAAATGCTAGGGGCGCCAATCATCCATAGGGGCACCAAAATGTATTACTGATACTATTTTATTAATATTAATTTAAAATATTACCAAATAAAGCGCAAAAAAAACGTAACTAAGTCCCCGCATCTTTCCGGTCCGCCTCATCAATCTCCCCCCGCCGATCTACTTGAAGTGCGTCAGAAATACAACGCGCAATCAGTTTATCGTTAGGGGAATTTGTTGTGTCGCGTCGCCTCTCGCCGCATCCAACGCAGACAAGGTTGCTTTCATTTTTTAGGGTGCTTGGCCGTTCGCGCCAGGTGTTGACACGGTGTAAGTTGCCTGATTATTTATGACGGATGGCCGAATTGAAGTGTCTAAAAAAAAGACAGAAGCCTCTGATGCAGGGAAGATAAGGGATACACTGCTCTTCTTACGTAGTAGGCTATTTGTGTCTTGTTTCTAGTCTAAATATCTAAAATTCATAAATCAAGGTTGAAGGTGCATTTACTAGATAAGTTAAATGACAGAAGATAGTTTTCTTGTTTTCTTGAAAATAAAATCAAAATGAAGTGAGTTTTTGCTTAAAACAAGCAAAATTATCTGCCAATGGAGTGGAAAAATAATCTTGTTTCTGATTGAAATCTTGTTTCTGTCCCACAGAATTAAGATTATTTTTCTCACCCCATTGGCAGATAATTTTGCTTGTTTTAAGCAAAAACTCAAGACATTTTTCTTGTTTACTTGAAAATAAAATCAAAATGTAGTATGTCATTTTACTCATCTAGTAAATGCACCTTGATTTAAGAATTTTTAGATATTTGGACTGGAAACAAGAAAAAGATTCTAAATAAGAAGAGCATTTTTTGCTGTGTAAAGACAGAAGTAAAGGGATGTGGGCAAATTAGTTGAACAGTTAATGAACAGTTTATTTAATTGCATAGTAGTAAAATACTAATGTTTGCTAATTAATTCCAGTTATTTTTACCTTAAACTTTATGCAAGCAGCTGTTCTGGGTTCTCCAGAGGTCACAGCCAGTGTGATTTTGTAAAAAATAAATAATATAAAAATATTAAACGCATGTAATATCACTTTTTTAATAGCCTAATGTTTTTACTCTGCAGTTGTGCAGTTTTAAGGGGGTGTATAGCAATTTTAAAATGTATTTGCCGAAATTAGTAATGATATTTATATACAGGTTTATTTAAAATGGCAACATTTTATGTAAAATTCACATTAAATATCAAAATTTCTCAGTTGAATTCCTGGTGAAAGCATGAATGCTCATAGTTTAGTGGAAGATTGCTGCTATCTACTGGAAAACAAACACTTTTGCTAGTTCTCAATGAATAGTTTGTGCATGAATGTTGGATGCAATTACTCTTGCTATTTGTGTTTAGGCTGTAATGTGGCATAGGTGTAATATTTGTACAGTTTTACTATCATCAGCCTTTAACAAATAAAAAAATATCATGAACATAATGATGGGGTAGAATGGACTGGACATCATATAAAACAACAACAACAATAAAAATAAAACATCAATGCATTACAAAAATAAAACAGTGTTTCCACAACTTAGAATGATAATGTGTAGTGCTAAACCTTGATACAAGGGGCACCAAGTAAAATCTTGCCTAGGGCAGCAAATTGGTCAGGGCCGGCCCTGCTATTTTCCTCTGATTCCTCAGCTCAAGACGATTCAATGTAATTTTCCGTCATGAAAATTTTCCAGCCATTTTGAATTTTCCGAAAAACCTACTTTTGCGAACTCGTCGTAGTCGGTTTGTCCGATTTGCTCGAAAATTGAACCAGATCATTCAATTCAAGTTGATTTGTTAAATCTTTTTCGATAAACTTGCGAACAAATTTTATGTAGCGGTTGCAAAAATACACTTAAGGCTACATCTCCGCAACGCTTTATCGTATTCAAACAAAACTTGGTACATGTCATCATCACAAGCATGACCTGAGGCAACATGCAATGTTTTGGTGCAGTGCCACCTACTGGTCCGGAGATACGAAAAATGGCTATTTTCTGAACCGTTTGTTCAAAAAATATAAAAGTGGTCTCGTAAGATTCAAGATGGCATGCCGAGTCGTCTGATATAAAATTTTACCATATCGGCCATTTTGGCTGTCGGCCATTTTGAATAATGTGCTAAAGTGCTGTATTTTATGAACACATGAACGGATTGTTACGAAATTCGGTATGGGTCATCAACACGATGCCCTGAAGGAGCCTGATAAGATTCGAAACAGCGCCATCTAGTGGATACATTTTTTCCCAAATGCTTATAACTTTGGGTGTGGTTGACTTATTTTCATGGGAGTAACTTTTTTTAGCTCTTATAAAATGTTAGCTGATATCTTCGAAACCACTTGTCCGATCGAGACGAAACCAGCATCAGAAGTTCGAAAAAATAGGTCGATAGCTATATACTAATAGCCTGGCTCCGCCCTCCTGCGTACTTCCGCTCAATTTTCATTTACCTTCAGTACTACGTCTGGTACTGCTGTATATGCTTAGGTTTTCGCCCGAACAATTTTTTACCGGTCCAATCAGCGAACAGAGGGAGTGGCTGAGAGCAATGACATTGATGTCGTGCGCTAGTTTGAGTTGTGGCGAGGTGGAGGAGCGAGCGATGCGTGATTGAGAATGAGACACACCGGTCTCGAGTCCTCTCATGAGGGAGCACGGAGGCATATAAGGACGAACGATACTGGTGAAGGACGAGAGAGGACTTGGCCTGGATTGAATAGAATGACAATGAATAGAATGGCCTGGAAGTTGTGTTTTGTTATGTTTGTGTGCGGCAGTCGTCCGTGAGGGGTTGTCGCTTTTACTTTCATTTTGTGTTTATTACTTGATTAAAAGTTGTTAAACGTTCGCCGGTTCCCGCCTCCTTCTTTCCTGAACAAACGAACTCCGTTACACGGAGCAAGAACAATCACTGCTGTACTGCTGATGTTGTGGTCCGGGAAAAGTCTTTTTCAGCTCGCTCCGTTAGTGGTGAAGGAGTTGGCTGAAGTCGTCCGTCTCCCACCACCCGCGAGAAAAACCCAGGCTGAATTAACTTACCGACTGCTTTTGACAAACACCAAGGTCGTGTGGTAATGTAATTGCTCTCCAAATCCACATCCCTGAGTTTTCAAGAATATATCACTTCAAAATTCACTGTTTATATCCTTTATAGACCCCTGCAGAGCACAGTGCGGTTGCGTGTGCTGTAATTTGCATTTCTAGACTTGTATTTCTTTAAATGCTGGCAAGTGTTTACAAGGGCAAAATATTTCATCACCGCTCAAAAAATAAAAGAAGAAAAGCACATAAACATTTGAATTGGGCTGTTATTTACGGCAGCATTTATTCTTATCATGCCAAGCATATGGCATTTTACTTACAGCATACACAATCATGTTATGATTGCACGAGATATGCACCACGAGAGCAGCGCGTTCCGATCACAAAACTCTCCTCTCCACCGTGAATAAATAACAATCCGAATGCACAATGTTTTATCAGTAGGTGCGTTTACATGGAGCACTGTAATCGGTTTAAAAGTCCAATCCGAATGAAAATGCTCCATATAAACACCTCAATCGGAATAAAAATGGCCAAACCGAATGAAATTATTATCGGTTTGAGAGGGGTGGGATAAACCTTTTCATGAACCGATCAAACGAAAAAATCCACCATGTAAACTAACTGATCCGATTACTTTGAGTGTACGTCTTTCTGTGACGTGATATACAGCGCGCGCCTCCTCAACTGAAGAGCGTGCGCCGCGCTCACACCAGGCTAATGTTGACAAGAGAGGAAAGTTATTTTTTCTGAGGTATTAAACTTTTTATTTCGTAACATGTTATGAACATGATGTTGGAATAATGACACAGACATAGCCTGGCTACACCATCTCATCTTGACAGCGTTTGTCCTAGGCTTCAACTGCGCCTGACAGAAGAATTAATTTTTCTGAGGTGATTCTTACACTTTACGACAAATAATAAATAGCTTTTATAAAACTGTATAAGTCCTGGTGTCCGTTGAGAGTTGCCATTTCAAGGGGGAACATTCAAGCTTCTGGAGAGGACGTGTCGACATTTCTCTGTTTCTCGTTAGTTAGCTATAAAAAAAGTTCAACAACTGCTTCAAATTGGTTAAGTAACATTACCCACAGTCTACTTTAATTACTTTTTTTAATATTTATACCTTTGTGATTATGGTATCTTTCCTTAATCATCTGAAATATCTATGTAGTACTAGTAATGATGCTGAGCACATCTTGAAAGCTTTCATTCATGTTTCACCATACATCCTATGTTTTTATTAATCATTTGAGTGCATTTTATTGTTAATTTTGTGTTTTTCAAAATAAATGAATTGAATTCATTTTGATTCCGCATTCATCATTCACAGCTGTTGAAATAGCCATTGTATAGGACATTAATTAGGTTAAACTACTGCATGTCCGCACACAGAAAAATAAATAAATATAAAAATTACCAACACAAAACTATTGATCCACGATACTAACGTTACGAATCTGAGGCGGCAGACAAACTGTGTGCGCATGTCACAAAATGATTCCGACTGAAAGTCAGCACATGAGAACATCAGATCGATTTAGATAACGTCTCATGTAAACAGTCCACCGAATCTTTCAATCGGAATGATTTGAATCAGAATGACAAAAAAGTGCGCATGTAAACGTGGCTACTGACACTGAGAGAATCAAATGCGAACGGCACGTGACATACTTCACGACCAAACATTAGCGATTGGTTATGCAGATCCAGAATGACTCTTGGCAGATCCAATAGTTTTAAACTTCAACAGAGTTCCCGCCTTCAAGGAAGTAAACGCTTGTCAATGGAGAGTGGCCAGACTCTATGTACTAATGAAATGTACGAGTCTAGTAAGACCAGGCTAATAATATGTCCCCTTTAATATTATTTCAAAACTCAGCATATTGTAAGTCTCTGGCGATTCCCACCCCTATAAACTACTAGTACACTCATAAGTTCACTTGTAGTAAAGATCTTTTGATGCTGATTTCATCTGACAGGTAACTTTCTGATTGTGTCTTATTGTTGTAACTGAATTTATTGTTTAATATTTAAAAAACTATTTTTCTATTTTAATTTAAGAAATTGACAAAAGATGATGCGTACATTTAATAAGGTTAGAAAAATGTGCTCTTGTGATGGTAAAAATGCCCCTGGAAATGAATCTGAAGGGGCAAATATCACCCAGTATTGGGAAAGTTACAGTCTGTTATTGATCAGAAAGATCCTAAATAGTATTTTTATTTTCTTTTAAAGAAAAGTGTTAACGCAGAGCCCTGCTATCTTCTGTGGATTAGTTTAGAACTATATTTATGAAAAAGAGCTAAAACAGGCAATATTGTGCCTAAAATGTAACTCAATGTTAATTTTTGTTTGTTGAACTGTTGAAATAAAATCAGTATCACATTTGCAATCGTGCTGATGTTCAGAAAAACAGCACTCTTACGACATAAGTCTAAAAAGATATGAAAAGTCATCCAGATGTTATCCTCATATCTTGATATTTTGGGGGAATTCAAACTGCATCATAATCATGCAGTGAAAGCGTGCACTCTTAAAGCGCACGTGCAGGAGTTGATCTAAACGCTCCACAAACATCCAGCAGAAGCTGTTTATCCACCCAACAGATCAAACCACATTTCTGTGCAGATAACACAAAGAAGAAACCATCGCAGCATCCATGACCCCCAAACCAGTTAAGAACATTTATAATGTTTGCCTGCATTACAACAAAATGAGAGAAATCTGAATTTGGTTACCAGAGAGATGAAGTATTTCGAGTGAAATACTCGAATTTATAACAAGATCTCATTTTTTTGATCGCAGACTTTGGTATTTTGTCAAATCTGAGTAAAACAACTCTTTTTGAAAGTTAAACGTGAGTTGGTCTTTTCTTCTGAAGAAACTGAGAAGTGTCGAGGCCTGGATCAATGTTTCCTGAATGTTCAAGCATGATGAGCTTACACAACAATCCTCATAGTTTAACTCTATACTGTGTTTGCTATATAACCATAACAAGATTTTGAAAAACATTCAACATCTTTAACAAGAGAAGAAAAAGCCTGTGAAGCGCCGACTCTTCTGATATAAAGATCATAGATTATTATTATTAGTTCATTTCATAAAGCAGTTATTCATGTGACGGACATAGGCCAGTAAGAGCTGTGTGTGTAAACCTCACTCCCCTGGCTCGAAGTAGGACTGGTCACATTCACTTAGGGGGGGGTCCTTACATTTTGTGCATTAATTATTGACAATAATTCATGTGACTCTGTATTTTTAGGCTGCTTTTCATTTATCTTTAATGTAAACGCCCCTGCATCTAAAGAGCACTAAAGAGTGCACGACAGCGTTTACTGAATGAATAGCTCTGATAACCCGTCACTCGAGTCGGAAGAGAAAGCTTCTTACTGACTTTGATGGGGTCATTTTCAAAACCTTTTTGAAATTGCACACATTTAGGCCTACTCATCTTTAATTGTTAATATTCTAACATTTTATAAATATTCCAGCGAACTGTTGCATAAAAGTATTATGTAAATAAATAAACATAAATAAATGGGGAAAAAAACAGCCAAACAGAACTAAATAGAGAACTCAAATCAATGTTTACAGAAAGCAACCGGCCGTCCCCTCTTTTTTGGACAGTGCGCTTCAACCGACAAAAAAAAATAATAATTTGCTAATTACAGAAAAGATAAGCTCAATTTAACCCCTGACCCGTCGAGGCATGGACTCCACTAGACCCCTGAAGGTGTGCTGTGGTATCTGGCACCAAGATGTTAGCAGCAGATCCTTAAAGTCCTGTAAGTTGCGAGGTGGGTCCTCCATGGATCAGACTTGTTTGTTCAGCACATCCCACAGATGCTCGATTGGATTGAGATCTGGGGAATTTGGAGGCCAAGTCAACACCTCAAACTCGTTGTTGTGCTCCTCAAACCATTCCTGAAGCATTTGTGCTTTGTGGCGGCGCATTATCTGCTGAAAGAGCCACAGCCACAGGGAAATACCGTTTCTATGAAAGGCTGGACATGGTCTCAACAATGCTTCGGTAGGTGGTACGTGTCAAAGTAACATCCACATGGATGGAGGACCCAAGGTTTCCCAGCAGAACATTGCCCAAAGGATCACTGCCTCTGCCGCCACGCCTTCTTCCCATAATGCACCTGGTGCCATGTGTTCATCAGGTAAGCCACGCACACACACCCGGCCATCCACGTGATTCATCAGACCAGGCCACCTTCTTCCATTGCTCCGTGGTCCAGTTCTGATGCTCACGTGCCACTGTTGGTGCTTTGGGCGGGGTCAGGGGTCAGCATGGGCACCCTGACTGGTCAGCGGCTGTGCCGCCCCATACACAACAAACTGAGATGCTCTGTGTATTCTGACACCTTTCTATCAGAACCAGCATTAACTTCTTGAGCAGTTTGAGCTCCAGTAGCTCGTCTGTTTGATCGGACCACACGGGCCAGCCTTCGCTCTCCACGTGCATCAATGAGCCTCGGCCGCCCATGACCCTGTGGCCGGTTCTCCACTGTTCCTTCCTTGGAGCACTTTTGATAGAGATTGACCACTGCAGACCGGGAACACTCCACAAGAGCTGCAGTTTTGGAGATGCTCTGACCCAGTCATCTAGCCGTCACAATCTGGCCCTTGTCAAACTTGCTCAAATCCTTACGCTTGCCCATTTTTCCTGCTTCTAACACATCAACTCTGAGGACAAAATGTTCACTTCCTGCCTAATATATCCCACCCACTAACAGGTGATGAAGAGATCATCAGTGTTATTCACTTCAGCGGTCATAATGTTATGCCTGATCTGTGTATATATTTGTATGGTCCTGGAATGTGTTCAATATTTCACCAGTATTATCAACACCTTGACTTTTCACCGTTTGTGTCACTCTGCTTGTTTGTGTTTGTGCAACTTGCATCATTAAAACCCTTTATCGGGCGAAGAACCATATTTGGTAACTTAATCGCACATTCACAATAGCGTTTACATGCCTCTCCGTGAGCTCGTATAAGCACATGGATTTCTCCCAGCCAATCAACGGATATCAGTCTACATCACAGATAGTGACACCATTGCATCTGACCAATCAGGAGTTGCACGGGACAGTTCAAACCTCAGCGTCATTTCAGAATTTGTGAATGACGGATTTACACTCCTACCTACTCCCATAAATACGGAAATAGCATTGAAACGAACAATGGTAAGTTAATGAAACTCACACATTATATGGTTGAATAGTTGTGTTAAATGTTGAGATAGATGTTGTTTGCGTAGGATTTCTAGAAATTAGTGAACTTTGTGGCATGAAAAAGGGTGTGATCATATTTGTATTAGGTATTTGTTCAGGTAAGACTAGCGCAAGTGACAGAATGTCCATTTTTAGACATACACTCAATACGTCTAGTAAGCCCTACTTAGCTTCTTGTTTTTTTTTTTTTTATTTTTTTTTTTTTTTTTACAAATAATGCTCTATATTATATAACATAGGACAATAGTATTTAATAGTGCATTGAATGTTGCGACATGGTTGCATAACATTATACAGTGATCCAGTGGGAAACGTAAACCATTTATTGAAATAACCAAGCCATACATAATGAAATGTGTAATTTTGGTCAGTTTTATGACCTTATAACAGTTTTTAATATACTTAAATGGCATATATGGGTGTTTGTTTTTACTGTGAGCTTCATTGCTGCTAAAATAAGGGGTACCACCAGTATTTATAGCGCTATTTTTCACTTAATGCATTATAACATATAGGACACTAGTACTCAATAGTGCATTTAAAGTTGCCACAGGTTTGCATAACATTATACAGCGATCCAGTGGGAAACTTAAGCCATTTATCGAAATGATCAAGCCATAAATAGTGAAATATGTGTAATTTTGGTCATTAGGGGCCAAGCACCGAAGGTGCGAATCTTCTTCTTCTTCGGCTCTTGAGTCTATGGCAGCCCATAGAACCGCTTGCGGGAAAGTTATGAAATTTGCCACAACGATAGAGGATGGTCCCAACTATAGTTACTATAGCAAATTTGGAGTCTCTAACTCAATCCTTCTAGCGCCACCACCTGTCCAAAGTTGCACTCATGTTTGGGCTAATAACTTTTGAACCCTAAGGGTTAGAAACAAAATTCTATTTTCCTCTGATTCCTCGGCTCAAGACGATTCAATGTAATTTTCCGTCATGAAAATTTTCCAGCCATTTAGAATTTTCCGAAAAACCTACTTTTGCGAACTCGTCATAGACGGTTTGTCCGATTTGCTCGAAAATTGAACCAGATCATTCAATTCAAGTTGATTTGTTAAATCGTTTTCGATAAACTTGCGAACAAATTTTATGTAGCGGTTGCAAAAATACACTTAAGGCTACATCTCCGCAACGCTTTATCGTATTCAAACAAAACTTGGTACATGTCATCACAAGCATGACCTGAGGCAACATGGAATGCTTTGGTGCACTGCCACCTACTGGTCCGGAGATATGAAAAATGGCTATTTTTTTAACTGGTTTGGCTATTTTCTGAACCGGAGACGTACGTCGGATGTACCGGCGAATTGGGATCACTTCTGGGAGCCCCTATCAGCTTCGAGCTATATAGAACTGGCCAATGAACATTGGCGTGCGAGATTTGCATCTCACTCTCCGTCCCGCGCCGCGGGTATAAACAGGAAGCGAGAGCGAATGCACACTGTTTTTCACTGAGGAGCCGAACCTAGTGACTCGGCCATGCAGTGATGGTACAGCAACTGTGGCGACGGGACCTTCAGGGAACGAGGGTTACCATACATAACCGAGACGTTCCCTTTCAGTCGGTCACGTTCGACGTACGTTGGACGTACCGACAAATTGGGATCCCTTTGGAAAACGCCACAGTTACTACCACTTCCAGCACTGAGTGCGTTCCCACAGCCGGCGCCCCCTGCTGGCGAAGGGAGAGGCGCCTGAGGGTGGCAAGGCATGGGAGCGTCGACTGAAAGGGAACATGAAATTTCCCTTGACTACAATGCAGTATTATGATAGAAAATGCTATACTTTAAAAATTAATTGTTGTATCATTATGAAATTTGGTATGTGCCATCAGCACCATGCCTTTAAGGTACTTAAAAGGTTTCAAAACAGCATCGCCATGTGGTTCATATTTATAATGAAAAGGCCTCTTGAGGCTATATCTCTGCAATGACATATTGACACTATATTGACACCCTGCTTTGATTTATTAACACCAAACTTTGCATGTGTCATTGTTCCCTTATTCTGACCACCCCACATCAATTTTGTAACTGTGCCACCTATTGGTTGAAAGTGATAAATCATTAAATCATTATTATTGACGGTATTTATCATCTTACAGCTATTTTGCCTAAAATCACCTTAAATGTCTTTAATTGCTCATCTTTGCAGTTGGTCTGACACTCCCAGCCAAGCTGGCATGTCTTTTCTTCTTCTTTGTGCTTGACCCCGATAATGGCTGCTTGCAGCTATATTTTTATTTATTATTATTACAAGTATTACTACTAACCCAGTTTATATTATTATGGCATATATTGGTTTTTACTGTGAGTCTTATTACTGCTAAAATAAGTGGTACCACCTGTACTTAGTGCTATTTTTCACTCATTATTATATATTTGCAATTTATATGTCAATATTCTTTGTTTTCAGTAGATCTGCACCTCACTGTTACTGTGCACTGTTACTCTACACCACAGTTCCTCAAATCTTACCCTGGAGGTCCAATGCCCTGCAGAGTTTAGCTCCAACCCTAATCAAACTCACTTACCTGTAGTTTTCTAATGAACCTGAAGACATTGATTAGCATGTTCAGGTGTGTTTGATTTGAGGAACCCTTCTCCACACCAACCACCACTAGTCGCGTAGCCTATGTTTGTTCAAAGAGAGGGATGGCATATTTCATTGTCTAATTTCAGTTTTGGGGATGATTGAGAGCCTTACGATGCACATGTAGCCTATGCCGGCTTTTAAAAAAAAAAATGTATTTAAACTATTTGCCAAAACATAGGCTGCTATAGGCCTACGCCTATTACATTAGGATATTTATTTATTTAAATCATTTTTTTCCTGCCTGATGTTTCTTTTGGCACATAAAATAGACAGGATAGTCTGATAGAGATAACAATAAAGGTTCATCTGGATCGCGAAACACACACACACACACACACACACACACGTACACGCACACACACACGTACACGCAGACACACACACACACACACACACACTAAAGTTTAAATTAAGTAGCCTATAGTAGCCTACCAGCATTGTTTCCTCTCCAGTGTGCAATAATAAAGCAGAATACAGTGCAAGTTGACGATGATCATCTCTCATCATGTCGCGTCTCATTGCAGCGTCTGGTAGGCCACTGATCAAATCTGCAAGCTATGAGCCAGCGGTCAGTATGGAGGCCTAAACGTCTCGCAGATGAGACTGCCTGGGTTATTTTGTTTCAATATTAGTTATATTTTAAAGCAGCCAGTCATTGTAGCCTACCACTCTGGGAATAGGCATTTAAAAGAGAGACAGATTATGGAGTGATATCAGAAATGACATAGGGCAATGGCAGCGCGAGATATTCAGAAGAACACAAGAGCTAAACTTTTACAAGCTCAATAACTTCCACAGAAAAATAAGAAGGTAAGAAAAATAGTCTGAAAGCATTGCCCGTTAGATGTGCAATGCAAGCAGGCAAGTTTTGGGGTTGTTATGGACAATTCAAAATGTGAACACACACGTTGTACTGCTGTGCGGTGGACTTTCAGCGAATTTCAGTGAATGAACAGAGTCTGCATTTCTTTAATTTCGAGGCTCCATCGTTTGTTGATGATGAGATTTGTGATGCGGTTGTGGATGAAATAAAAGCCCATCTCTTCTGTGGCCCACAGTTCATGTCTGCTCAAATGCAACAGTTCTGTGAGGAAAATTTCTTTCTACATGTGAAGACAACACCAACATGGGCGCAGACAAACGATGAGGTGATGCGTATTAAAAGGCTTATGAATATCTCAGGGGGAGCCAAGATCCATAAACTACTGTGTCCAAAGAGAAATTCTGTGTTCACAATATAAAAGGAATACCAAGTTTGTGAAGAAATT
Source organism: Gobio gobio (assembly GCF_949357685.1). NCBI lineage: Eukaryota > Metazoa > Chordata > Actinopteri > Cypriniformes > Gobionidae > Gobio > Gobio gobio. The sequence goes on from NC_137120.1 coordinate 3,957,863, forward strand.
CTGGTAACACTTTATTTTAAGGGTCCAGAATAATGCATTAGTTAAGCATTAATTAAGGGTTAACTTGTTCACAACTAAGCATTAGTTAAGCACGAACACACTAGTAATTAATGATTAACTTTACATTTTAAGGGTCCATAATTATGCATTAGTTAAACTAGTAATTAATGATTAACTTTACATTTTAAGGGTCCATAATTATGCATTAGTTAAGCATGGACACAATAGTTATTAATGATTAACTTAACATTACATAACATTAGACATTATTTACAACTTAATAAGCCATATATTATTTTTCTGTAGCTGTGTAATTATATGTCTGTATTTTCTGTTAAGTTAACTGAACAATAAGCTAGTAATTATGTTTAATTACTGCTGATTTTGCCGTTATAAATTGATTAACTAATTAACACAATTTGAGCCCCTATTCTGAAGTGAAAGTTTTATTCTCATTAATTATTGCACTTATTGAATGATATTTAAGTTTATTAACCAGAATAAGCCTGTAAAGACGAAGTAGAGGCAGGCGGATCCATCTGCAGAACTTTATTGAATCAGGTAATGAAACAAGGAATCACTGACATAAACCACAAAGGAAACACGTAGCAACATGCAGCGTGGCAAAACAACACTTCACAAAGAACAAAGAACAAGGCAGTCCAGATAAAGGGTGGATAATGATAAACAGGTGGATGTGAGGATACTGAATAGACAACCAGACAGGGCTGGGAACTAATGATAGCAGAGGGGAATGATGGGAATTGCAGTTCTAGAACTCAGGTGACAAGGAGCGTGTGAGACCGGAGAGAGGTGAAGACGCGCGCTCAGTGACAGGCGTGCGCTCCGTGATAGAGCCCCCTCCCTGCGAGCGGCTCCGGAAGCGAGGACCTGGACGACGACGGGGTCTACCACGGGGTCTGGGAGCAGGACGATCTGGGTGAGTGTGATGGTAAGTGGTAAGAACAGCAGGGTCCAGGACATCCTGAGATCTGACCCAGGAACGTTCCTCAGGGCCGCAGCCCTCCCAGTCAATCAGATAATGCAGTACCCTGGCGCGACGTCTGGAGTCCAGGATGTCTCGTATCCGGTACACCTCCTCGCCTCCGACTTCAATTGGGGGAGCCTGCACGGAACCGACCCCCTCTTGGACCTCCTCTCTCCTGGGAGTGGCAGCGGGTCTGAGAAGAGACATATGAAAAGTGGGTGAGATTTTATAATGTGCTGGGAGAGCCAGACGAAACGAGACCGGAGTGATCTGCCGAAGGATCTTGAAGGGCCCAATGAAGCGAGGGGATAGTTTCTTGCTTGGGAGCCTTAAACGTAGATCACGGGAGGAAAGCCACACCCACTGTCCGGGCCTGTACCTAGGACCCTCACGTCTCCTTTGATCTGCATGAAGACGAAAGCGCCGGATGGCACGTTGCAGATGGACATGAGCGGTATTCCAAGTGGCCTCACTGCGTTGCAACCACGTATCCACCGCAGGGAGATCTGACGGCTCTCCAGCCCACGGGAAGAGAGAGGGTTGGAAACCTAGGACACATTGGAAAGGTGTTAGACCTGTGGCTGGCTTTACCAGGGAATTTTGGGCATACTCAGCCCAAACCAGGAATCGGCTCCAGTCCTGTTGGTTATCATGACAGTATGTCCGCAGAAAGCGAATGAGGTCCTGGTTCAACCGTTCAACCTGACCGTTAGACTGTGGGTGGTATCCGGAGGTGAGGCTGACGTTGATATTGAGCTTGGAGCAGAGTCCACTCCAAACACGTGAGGTGAACTGAGGGCCACGGTCGGAGACAATGTCCTCGGGGATGCCGAAAAGACGAAACACATGATTGAGAAGCTCCTCCGCAGTCTGCATGGCAGTAGGTAGACCCTTAAGGGGGATGAACCGACAGGACTTGGAGAAGCGATCCACGACTGACAGAACTGTGGTAAATCCCTGAGACTGAGGTAAATCCGTTACGAAATCCACAGCGATGTGCGACCACGGGCGTTGAGGAACTGGAAGTGGCTGTAAGAGACCGGTAGGTTTAAGGTGGGAAGATTTAACTGTGTTACAGGTGGAACATTGATGGATAAATTTGATAACATCAGCCCGGAGTGTGGACCACCAGAAGCGGTTGGAGACTAACTGTACAGTAGCCGAGATACCTGGATGTCCGGCGCTGGGAGTGCAGTGAACCCATTGAAGTACCCGCTGATGTATTCGAGGTTTCGGTGGTCTGTGAGGACGGTGAAAGGTTGACGTGCCCCCTCCAGCCAGTGCCTCCACTCCTCCAGAGCAGCCTTCATGGCTAGAAGCTCCCGGTCACCCACATCATAATTGCGTTCCGCCGAGGTTAGCTTGCGGGAGTAAAAGGCACAGGGAAACATTCTCGCAGGATTACCGTGACGTTGGGACAGAATCGCACCCACTCCAGTGTTCGAGGCGTCAACTTCCACGATGAACTCCCTCTCCGAGTCTGGATGATGGAGGATGGGTGCGGCAGTGAATCTCTCCTTCAGCTGATTAAACGCTGCAGTGCACTCAGGAGACCACCGGAAGCGCTTTCCCCCTCCCCGGAGAAGAGATGTGAGGGGAGACACAATGAGACTGAAGTTACGAATAAATCTACGATAAAAGTTTGCAAACCCCAGGAATCGCTGTAATTCTTTCACAGAAGAAGGTTGAGACCAGTCCACCACGGCTTTGACCTTGCTGTCATCCATGAGAACCCCCTCAGCGCTGATGACATATCCCAGGAAGGTGATCCGAGTCTGATGAAACTCGCATTTCTGAGTTTTGGCGTATAGCTGATTCTCAATCAAGCGTTTGAGAACTGCACGCACGTCCCGTACATGATCGTCGAGGGTCTCTGAAAAAATCAGAATATCATCAATATAAACAATCACATTCTGATTCAGCATGTCACGGAAGATCTCATTAACGAAAGACTGGAATACAGAAGGACTATTAGACAGCCCGAACGGCATAACCCGATATTCATAGTGGCCTGTAGTCGTAGAAAAGGCCGTCTTCCACTCGTCACCCCTCCGTATGCGAATGAGGTTATAGGCGTTCCTCAAATCCAGTTTGGTGAAGTAACGAGCTGAGCGAAGCATTTCCAGGGCTGCAGGGACTAAAGGCAGGGGATAATGATACTTCACAGTTACCTCATTGAGACCACCGAAATCGATGCAGGGCCGAAGACTCCCGTCCCTCTTTTTGATGAAGAAAAACCCTGCGGATGCTGGAGATGTGGAGGAGGTGATAAATCCCTTAGCAAGCTGTTCCTCGATATACACTCTCATAGCCTCTGTCTCTGGTTGTGAAAGTGGATACACACGGCCGTGCGGGGGAACGGCGCCAGGTAGAAGTTCAATAGCGCAGTCGCTGGGCCGGTGCGGGGGTAAAAGTGAAGCCTCTCTCTCGCTGAATGCCTGGGCAAGATCATGATATACAGCAGGAATACCTTGCAGATTCACTCTCTCACGGGAACTGTGGCTAGATTCAGGACCATGGAGAGCAGGCAAGCAATGGTCATGACAGAAAAGGGACCATTTAGTGATTCTCCTGTCGCTCCAGGAAACTAGAGGGTTGTGTCTCTCCAGCCATGGCCATCCCAAAATCACTGGATGAAGGGGTGAGTTGATCGTGTACAACTGAATTCTCTCCGTGTGACGAGATCCGGAGTTGAGCGTGAGAGGCTGTGTGATGTATTGTACCTCCCCTGTCCCCAGGGGGCGTCCATCCAGAGCGGCCACTGCCACATGAGGCTCACAAGGAATGAGAGAGATATTTTTAGACAAGGCAAACTCCAAATCGATAAAATTACCAGCGGCACCAGAGTCAATTAAAGCTCTTGTTTCACAATTATTTCCATTAAAATAAAATGAAACTTCGAGGGCCTAGAGAGCTGGGAGAATTAATCAAAGGACTCACCGCAGAAGTATCACGGGATCTGGACCTCACAGGACATGAAGCTCTCTGATGACCGGCCTGGCCACAGTACAGGCATAATTTATTCCGCATCCTTCTCTCACGTTCCTCCGTAGTGAGATGTGTGAAGCCGACCTGCATGGGCTCGTACTCCGTGCCGGAGGAAGGATGGGCGAACAGACTGGATGAGAGAGGCGTGTGTCGAGAGCGAATGAGATTGTCGAGACGAATGGCCAGCTCCTTTAGTTCTCCGAGAGACATCCCATCGTCACGACAAGCCAGTTCCCCTTGCAGATTAGTTTTTAGGCCCCTTCGATACAGCAGTTTAAGAGGTTCCTCGGTCCACCCCGTCTGTGCTGCCAGGGTGCGGAAGGAAAGCGTGTAATCAGCCGCGGTGGAATCTCCTTGACTTAATGCGAGAAGCAGTTCCCCTGGTTCCTTGCCGCCCGCGGGATGTTCAAACACCTCTCTGAATTGAGACAGAAACACGTTATAGGAGGGAAATGTATGATGACCACCCGACCAGAGAGCCGTTGCCCACTCCAACACCCTCCCGGTGAGTAAAGAGCAGATAAATGAAACGCGGGACGCGTCATTGGGATACAGCTGGGGTTGCTGGCTGATGAATAATTCACACTGCAACAGAAATCCTCTACAGGCAGCCGGTGAACCATTAAACTTCTCAGGTAGAGATAATCTGGGATTGCTTGAAGCTGTACTCACGCTTGATGGGAGCTTGAACTGAATTAGCGTCCGCGCTCTGTAGAGTGAGAGCATGAACTGACTTCACAAGTTCCTCGGTGAGATTCGTCAACTTGACCAGCTGTTGTTGGTGTGTGACTAACACAGATGCCTGGGAATGAACCTCGGAAACAAGACTCTGGAAGTCTGCTGGATCCTGAGACGGTGAAGTGTTCTGTAAAGACGAAGTAGAGGCAGGCGGATCCATCTGCAGAACTTTATTGAATCAGGTAATGAAACAAGGAATCACTGACATAAACCCAGAGGTGTCAAGTAACGAAGTACAAATACTTCGTTACCTTACTTAAGTAGAAATTTTGAGTATCTATACTTTACTGGAGTAATTATTTTTCAGCCTACTTTTTACTTCTACTCCTTACATTTTCAAGCAATTATCTGTACTTTCTACTCCTTACATTTTAATAATAGCCTCGTTACTCCTATTCCATTTCGGCATGTTTTCATTCCGGCTTGTTGTCAAAAAAGAAAAAGAAAAAACTATCCAGATGAATCGCGCCATCCGGATAGAGTGAATTTGATTGTGGTTGGATGAGAAGGATAAACACAAACCATTCCGACACCCTATTGGGCTGTACGCGATCAATCACGCCTGCACCTGCACAAATCATACACCATGTTGCCATATAGGGCGGGTTCTCACCACTTTCAGCCAATCAGCGATCAGCAGGCAGACGTGCTCATTCATGACTTTAGCCGGGTTTTTAGTGCGATAACTCGTAGCTGTATATTCCAGTGATCGCTATGTGTGCAATGTGCATCCAGTGGCATACATATACAGTAAGTTGTATCTACAGTAAAGAGTGGGAGAGTGACTCAACTCTCAAACGTGAATTACACCTGTGACTCGAAGACTCTTTAGAAATATAACCGTGACTGCTGTCCATCGTCATATACACACTCAGGACATCTGCAACTAGCAACCCCGACAGCTGCTGAAAGAGGTATAAATCAATGATTAATCCGTTTTGACTGTGCTAAGTGCATGTGCCATGTACTTCACGAAAGACATACTGTAGTTTTGTCAAAGCAAAGTGCAACACAAAGGTAAGCGCATTGTTATTTTTTGTTGGCAGATTATTGTACAGTATCAATGAATTACGCATTTTGGCAGTGGTGTGTGCATTAACGTGTGAAATGCCTGTTAATTACATTGCTTTTTCCAATCTCTATATTGAGCACTTTTTGCTGGTAAATTGGCTTCTTATTGTTGACATTGAAAATTATGCTTGTGTTTTTCTGAGGGATTGCCGTTTTGACAGTTTCTACCTGGACATATAGTCATATTTGATCAGTTTTACTGGGATTTTTTTTTAATTTTTTAATTTTTTATCATCAATTATGTTTTAAGGAGATAAAATGGTAAATTACTTACTTATCAACATTGATTGGTATGGCAATAAAATATCACATTATTTTGGCAGTTAAAGTGTTGGGGGTTTTTTTTGGAGTGACTAGTTGTATACTATAAGTATTGTAAAGGTGCAAAAAGTCAAAATTCAGAGGCATGTTATCAATAACCATTTTTTGAATATAAATGTACATTTGGTGAGGTTTTGGGGATGGAAATCGTAGACCCAATCTGGCAACACTGATCACACATTCAAAAAATGGTTATTGATAATATGCCTCTGAATTTTGACTTTTTGCACCTTTACAATATTTATAGGCAACTAGTCATCAAATCTTCCGCTCCATGAAACACGTTAATGCTCAGTAGTACACATATGGTTCTTTAATGTATTTGCATTGTCCTAAAATGCGTTCATTTTAAATGGGAATATATGCGGCTGAAACGGGAAGCCAAGTGCATCTAAACATTTTCAACATTAACTTTTTAATATAACATTATAGTCGTTATGGCCTTTAGAAAAATGTTTTTTTGAGGAGGTGGGGTATGCACTGTGGCACGGCCTAATCTTTTGTCCTTAAAGGGATAGTTCACCCAAAAATGAAAATTCTGTCATCATTTACTCACCCTCAAGTTATTCCAAACCTGTATGAGTTTCTTTGTTCTGAAGATACCATTAGCAACCATTGACTGCCATAGTAGGGGAAATGCTATGGCAGTCAATAGTTGCATATAATCTGCTTGGTTACAAACATTCTTCAAAATATCTTCAGAACAAAGAAACTCATACCGGTTGTAACAACTTGAGGGTGAGTAAATGATGACAGAATTTTCATTTTTGGGTGAACTGTCCCTTTAATGGCATTTTTTCCCCTTACATTACTTTTACTTTTATACTTTTAAGTAGTTTTGAAACCAGTACTTTTACACTTTTACTTGAGTAAAAAGCTTGAGTTGATACTTCAACTTCTACAGAAGTCTTTTTAAACCCTAGTATCTATACTTCTACCTGAGTAATGAATGCGAATACTTTTGACACCTCTGCATAAACCACAAAGGAAACACGTAGCAACATGCAGCGTGGCAAAACAACACTTCACAAAGAACAAAGAACAAGGCAGTCCAGATAAAGGGTGGATAATGATAAACAGGTGGATGTGAGGATACTGAATAGACAACCAGACAGGGCTGGGAACTAATGATAGCAGAGGGGAATGATGGGAATTACAGTTCTAGAACTCAGGTGACAAGGAGCGTGTGAGACCGGAGAGAGGTGAAGACGCGTGCTCAGTGACAGGCGTGCGCTCCGTGACAAAGCCAATAATGAAGCCTAACTACCATTAATACAGTACTAATAAAGGCAATTTGACCCCCTATTCTAAAGTTAAATTTTAATCCTCATTAATTATGGCACTTATTCAGTGATATTTAAGTTTATTAAACAGAATAAGCAAATAATTAAGCCTAACTACCATTAAAATCATGTTGGCATTAGTTAATGCAGTGTGAACTAACATGAACAAACCATAAACAGCTGGATTTGTATTAACTAACGTTAACAAAGATGAACTAATGCTGAACAGAGGTGTTGTTCATGGTTAGTTCATGTTAACTAATGCATTAACTAATGTTAACTAATACAACCTTATTGTAAAGTGTTACCATTCTCACTTTTGAATTTTATTGTAGCAACACACGCTAAAATATATATAAAAGATAAATGTAATGAATTGGTTTTTGAGTCAAAAGTGATCCTGCAATGGTTTTTCTCTTTTATTTTATCAGTACAAACATCAGTGTGTCTGGTTTAATCTGGCGGGTGTTAAACAGCGTCTGCTGGATGTCTGTGGTTGATGTGTGTGTCAGCAGTTTGTGCCTGAAGCGTTTCTTCACTTTATCTCCTGTTAATAAGAAGCACATCAAAACATCAAAAAATCTTTACACTGAAATCAACAGTCAAATAAGAGTCACAGGTCAGAGGTCAGATATGATTGACAGCTCACAGCACTAAATAACACACCAGTAGATACAGATATCTAATGCAATATTTCACTCTTCTGCTGTTTTCATTCAGAGCCAGAATTCATTTGAAAATGTAAGATCAGCAAAAGCTTGTTGATGTTCGTGATGTTAAAGGAGACGGATGTGTGAGCGGAAACTAACTGAGGTCAGGGGAGGATTCACACACAACCAGATAAATATCACAGTTCAGTGTTTCAGATCATCAAATCTTTCGGACATTTTAAGAGTCACTTTCGAGGGCTTTTCAGTGAACCGATGAAGAAAATGTTTCTCAGATTAGTTTTGCTCTGTTTGTGTTTTCAACGTCTGGATGGTGGGTTTTAAATGTGTTTTTATGGCTTCAGTTGTTTCTGTTCTGGTATCATGTGATAAATTACTGGTTAAATGAGTTTGAGAAGATGAACATTCACTGTTAGTGTGAGCAACAGTGGCTGTACAGAAGCGCACGACTCAGGAAATAACTCAAAGATCAGTCTTTACTCTAATAATCCACACAATACACAGGAGAATCATGGGGAGAAACACAAGCACGTAACGCAGTGCTAAAAACTAAAAACTAAACTTGTAGTTAGGCACTGGTTTGTTATAAAAAAAAAATCATCTTCATGCTGTGCAGGGCCCCACCACCCCTCTCGAATCAATGTAAATGGTACGACCCGCAGATGCTTCTGTTTTTTCTATTTATTATTTTTTATTAATTTTATTTATTTTTCTGCTGCGGACCTGGGCTGCGTTCAGCCCTGACAAAATGTTGTAAAACGTTTTTAAGTTTTTGTGCGCAAAAAAAAATCAAAATAACACCTTTATCCAACTTGTTCTTGTCTTCTGTGTGTGCCTCCACGACGCATGCGCGAGAATATGACGCAGATCCGGCGTTCGGACACATGACCCAGAAGCGATTTGTTTACAAGCAGAGGAAGACGCGCGTATCTCAGCTGTTGAATTCTACATTGATCGTGCTTTAGGTCTCGGCGTAGTGCTCAAATGGGACTAAAGTGTGCATTCCATGGATTCCCGAACGCCGGATCTGCGTCATATTCTCGCGCATGCGTCGTGGAGACACACACGGAAGACAAGAAGAGGTTGAATAAAGTCGTTATTTTGATTTTTTTTTCGCGCACAAAAACTATTGTCGCTGCTTCGTAAAATTATTGTAGAGTCACTGTGGTGAGATGGACTTTGTAACGACGTTTTAAGTGCCTTTTATGGGTCTTGTGAGTGTAAATGTACTGAATGTCAATGGAGGCCTATCTGAAGCCTTTCTCAGCATCAGCTTTACACTAAAATATCTTCATTTGTGTCCGAAGATGAACGGAGATCTTACGGGTGTCGAACGAAATGAGGGTGAGTAATTAATGACAGAATTTTCATTTTTGGGTGAACTAACCCTTTAAATGCGACAAGACACAAGAGAACGCGCTGTATCCCAATGTCCTGTCTGTGTGTGTGCGTGCGTGCGTGCATGCGTGTGTGTGTCAGTGTCCTTTCTGTGTGGCTGCATCTCATGTCAGCTAATCGAGGAACACTGACACACACACACACACACACACTCGACGCATAAACTAGACAGACTCGCGTCAGTTTCCTGCTCACATCGAGTTCTCTTTTGCTCTTGAACAAACAACAACACAGAGGATTTGGAGTATTCTCATATTAGTAGTCTTAAATGAGTTAAATAACGTCTTAAATGAACTTAAAGAGTTGTGAGGAGATGAGATGCGCGGGACAGAGCGTCAGATCCGCGTCATGTTCGGCTGTGGCTGTTCTTAAAGTGACAGCAACACTGATGATGATGTCATTAATGTTCATCACAGAACAACGGGAACAGAGAAAATTGTAGCTTTAATGATGATAAATCTATATTTCATTTATTATTTATGCAGTTAAGAAAGGTGTTTGATAACTATTAAATTTCTGTATATGTCTAACAGGGAAGGCCATGGGTAAATTATTATTTTGGGTTTATGTAAAGATTGTTTTAAGTTCACTTAAATTAAAAGTAGTTTTTTTAAAGCCTAATAAATGTTGAAATTGGGAGCTTTCAGTTATACTGTAATGTAACGTCATTAATGTTTCATAGAGACTTTAGTATCAGTGATACTGGCCTTCATTCATAAAAACATGACAATACAACACATATTTAAAATATGCTATCTTTAAATTGTTTATACATTAATTTGGAGAGTAACTGAAATTATTACAATATCAAAATATTAAAAACTTAAAATATTAAAAACTTTAATCACGATTAATTACAGAAAAAATGCGATTAATTCGTTTTTTTTTTTTATCAATGCCCAGCACTAATATATATATAAAACTCTTACGACAATCATGTCTTCTAATACCTTCTATTGTTGTGTATACTGAGCTGCAGTGGACACATTTGTAAACATCTTTGCTTGGACCCATTTTGCGAGCTGTCTCTTTAATACCGCGTGGTTTATATACATGTTGCTGCTGATTGGACTGACATATTTGACACACTCACCAAACGAGAAAAAACACATCTCCAACCCGTTGCACACCGTTACACACCGTTTCCAGGAAACTTGACGTTCAACCGGAAACCGTAGCAAAACGTTGCACACCGGTTTGAGCTTTGAACGTGCCCCTGGTGAATCAGTTAATGAGACAGGAGGAGCTGGAGTTAGCGGTGAACTAGGAAGACAGCGGAAGAGTCAACCGTATTTTCTTCAATACAATGTTAAAGCAAGTATCAAGTGAGTTTCATTCATAATGTTTCTACTTTATGTAACATGACAGTTCATTCTGGAGTGAAGCCGCTCTCATCATGTGATTGGGGAAACATTTCTGAGGGCGTGGTGAGCTCGTGCCAGGGGCGCGGATAGTGAGCCGTTGGAAGTGCCATCCTACGTCATGATGTACCACAACGTCCAATAGGAAAATTCAACTGCAGTAGCCACCGTTCAACCTTAAGAGGGCAGCACTTTGGCGGTTTTACACCATATTTTATAGAATTAAAACACTTTATACTCAAATGTCAAAACATTTACTCAAATCAATGAACAGCATTCATAAAGCCCCAGTATTACAGATCATTAACTAAAAAAAGTTGGTTTAGGGTTTAGTTACCCTTTAAGAAAGGAAAATCAGGGGCTCAAAAACGTAAAGAAAAGAAGATTAAAGAGAGTAAAGCAAATGAGGGCAAGCAGTTGCTCACTCCATTTTTTGAAAAGAAAGGTGAGCTCCAAATGCATCGTCGAGCATTGACATTGTTTTAACATAAATATCTACTCCAGGTAGAATAGCATACATTTATATTCGTACTCTATTTGAATAATATACCAATACTTTATAGTATCACACCCTACATAGCGAGCACACAATATTTCTGGGTAAATAACAGGGAGTGAGAAGCAGAAGGAGGCGGAGCTGAGCTCAACACACTGCGCAGCTGGTCTCCTCTTCTGCTGCAGTTCTCCCCAGAGTCAGAAGTTTACATCAAAACACTGTATATTTCCCTCCACTGTCAAAATCTAACACCCGCGAAAACATTTGTTATGCAAATTAGCTCGCGCATGCTCTTACATTAAGTACAGGATTGTTCTCAGTTTAATGCACATCTTAATGATTGAAAATGACTTATTTTAAAACGTAATTCAAAGACTGAATGTCTAGTTTGGCGGTTAGTGTACCCTGTGATTCTATAGTCTGCATTTATTTTAAACAGACAAATAAGCAGCAATTAACACTGCATGAAAAAAGGTGTATCCGGACCAGGATACTCCTGTATACACTGCTGAAATTCGGAAGAATCCAGGAGTATACTGGCCGGATAGGTCAAATTCCATGGATCCGTATATATCCATATACATCCGAAACGGTACCAAATCGGATGTATCTTGTGGCCGTATACTCCCATGCTACAGCCATTTGTTGCCATGGCAAGTAATTCCATCAGTGGTTTTTCCCAGGAGACAATAGGCTTGTTTGAGATGAGCGAAATCTGCGCAGAACCGATCACCGGTGATCAGCGCGAGATGCATTCCGGTTAGAAAAGTGTCCGAGGGCAGTCCGCCTTGCTCTGATGTCATGCTGACGTATGTCAAAAAACTCTCGCGAGCGAAAGGCGGATGTGTCGGATTCTGCAGTCGAGCGCAGCTGCTCTCCACAGACTGCGCTGAGCAAAAGCATGATGGGAAACGACTTGCTGACGACACAGCTTAATGCTTATTGGTTTAAACAACCGTGATGTATCACTGCATGAAAAGTGGGATTTTTGTCAGTATGTGGCACTGTAGATTGCCGTGGAACTTCAGGTTTACGACTGTGCACGGCAATTTGCAGGCAACACCGAAAACTGCCGTAAATTGACGGAAATTGACGTGGGCCTTGCTTGGCAGTTGTCCCCCCATGACCCCCCCTCCCCTTAATTCTAGGGGAGGCTTTATCATGTAAATGAAGATGCTGTGAGCTACACAAATGCAAATCAGAGTAGCAGCAAGGGGAGTTTTATCTAGGTTCTGAATTTTTTTAACTAAAACAAGTTTAAAGTTTAAGTTAAAATGTTAACTTAAATTTAAGTTAAATGTACTCGTTTTAGTTCACATTACAAAATTTTTAGGGCAACCAGTTTGCTCCAATTTTTTAAGTAGATTCAACTTGCCCGGGCTCACAGTGTAGATTAATTACTCTGTATGTCATTAGCAATAACCAATGTTATGTAAAAAAAAAAATATACAGGACAGCAGTTCATGTCTTCAACCTTTAGAGAGGTTATGTGATGCAACAAGACAATGAACCAAAGCACACAAATAAATCAAGTAAAGCGTACAATTTACATACCAAAATTAATTTTTCCACCCTGCACTGTGAATGATTTTTTAAATGGCTATTAATCATAAATGTGAAAAGTACAAGTTTGTGTGTTTATAGTTAAGTCAGATTGTGTTTTTCTGTAATTGTCATTTAAATTGAGCTCACACCACATTTTATGAATTATCAATGCAGATTTTCAAGAGGTGGTTTCCTGGTTTAAATTATGCCAAGAGTAGGCCTTATCTAAATCGCGAGTTAAAAAAATGTTGCCTGGAACAAAGATTAAGCACAGATTACTAACACCTGGACTATGAGTTCTGAACTAAAATAAACTGGATTCATTTACAGTTTTATCTAATTGCTTACACACAATTTCTGAAAATATGGCTCCATTTCTTGTAACTCTACACACAAAACACACAACATGCAAAACATCAGACATCGCTTGCAAAAGCAACACTTTGTGCAAAACTATTTTAACTCTTCCAAAAATGTTGTTTTTGCATATATCTAACTACACACAAATATGCACAACTGAGGAATTTTCAGTTGAACTGAAATCAACTGAACTGAATCAACACTGAAGTCACTTGAGCTGAATATTGACACTATATTGGCTTGTTAGAGCCGGTTTACAGCAGAATTTGTTTTGAACTTGTTACTGAAGCTGCTATGAAACAATATATTTTGTTGTATGCATATTCTTTCTTTCTCAAACCTGAGTTTTGATTTCTAAGTGATCAATTTATGTATAAGTGTTTTCACACATGATCATTGGCTGTATGGGTCCTCAGTAAATTAATGTGGCATTTAAATGGCAAAAGTTATTCTTGTCTCTATAACTTATGGCTTCCTAAAGACACGTTTATGGGTAAATAAAATATTAATAATATAAATAAAATGTATATCAAAACATATTTTAAATATAATGAAGTCATTTTATTATAGCACTCATCAGATGTTCCTGGAAACAAAACAGAGACAGAACAGTATAAACAAACTATACAACAAACTAAACACCAAATTACAAAAACATTATTATGTGAAAGTGAATAAAGTTGTGTGTGTGTGTGTGTGTGTGTTTTCAGTTATAAATATGTGCTGTGTAAATTAGCCTATATATACTTTTAGAAATTATATATAGCCTAACTTTAAAAAACAAACAATAACCCATATAGATAAATTATAATAATTGTATAATATTAAGCACTTACTTAATATACATTGTAACATTAGGCTACTTTACTCTAGCACAGTAGTCAGTTAAGCAATTAATTAATATCTTATATTAATATGTATGTAGCCTAGGCTACATCTAAAGGTAAGTCTGCTTTAAAAATATATATATATTACACTTCGACATGTACAGAATGTGCGCGTTAAGAAACACGTTCAAATGTGTCTTCTTAACATGTTAAAACTGTGCGTCGACTGTGCGTGTATGCCTGTTACACGACCAGAATGTGCGTGTCTACACATACAGAAGAAACACGTAAAAAATTGCTGCGTTGACGCGGAAAACAGTGCGTGTTGAAACCATAGACCGTAAAAAACAGTCATAAGTCACGCGTTTCGTATAAAGAGATTTGGCCCCGGGCGCGTTCCATAGTAGAGCCCTAGTCCAATGACGTGCGAGGTCGAGGTCATGGCCATGACGCGTAGAAGACGAGCTTTAAACTTTTTTTTTTTTTACATTTCCTATGTTTTTTGCTGCTTTCCTTTTTCGCGATCAACTATGACAGGACGCCGTCTTCAACTCTGCATGGACGCGACCAACTTTTTGGACTAATTTTCAGGAGGCTGTCTTCGTCTTCACAACTCTGAGACAAACGGCAGGCGCTATGAACCAGAGCATGGGTAATGTAACGTTACGTTTTAAAGAATATGCTTTTATTCAGCTGTATAAGGAAATGGATGCTTTAATAGATCCGAGCTTAAAACTGCACATTTTGTTTTCACAGACTATCCTCGCCTCATAACGAAGCCGTGAGCTCTTATCTGCTTGGAGCGATTTCCGCGAGTCCAGATTTAACCGCTGATCACGACGAAATTGTGTGTAAGTAACTTCTAATGTGTTTTTCATTCCTTGTTTAATTTTACCGTGACTGTTTTTTATTAATACCAGTCTCATGCAATTGTTTTCCAGCTGCCTGTAAGATGTATTATGAATCGACACGCCGCAGCTTCAGATCATAGTTGCCATGTCCGCGTATAACACGCGACTTTGGGCAAGTCGCGTTAAAAAATCACGAGTCGCGGGTTGTGGTTTTTTGGGCTTATTTTAAAAAATGTGGTTGCTTGTTAGGAAAATATAATAAGCAACTTCGTTTCTTTACATTTATGGTCGCTGTTTTGTCCAATACATTGACTGACACTGTCTTCTCACAGCTAATAGCCATTCAGTGCAACGATAAGTGCTGTAGTAATCCGTCCTTTTATATCCCGCCTCCTTCTCCCCCTCATTGAAGAAAAATCGCGTTCCACGTGCAGGTATGTGACGTTATAAATGCACGTAATGATAGTCAGTAGACATAAATAGACGTATACATTTTTACAAACAGTAGCACAAGCAGAGATGGAGAGGAAAGAGGGAGGAGAGGCACCTATTTTAATTAAAAAAATATTTTTGTGTATGTAATGTATTTAAAATTACAGGCTATTATAAAAAAAACAAGTCTATTAATAATAACAGTAGGTATGGTTCGAATTTATTTTATTTTAAATATGTGGCTATATTGCAGCGCTCTAGTGCTTGTGTCCCAATGTGCACACTATCCATCCTAAATAGTGTGACATTAGTAATTTTCAGTACTATTTAGGGCAGATAGTGTGCACAATGAGATGCAGGGCTTGTCTTTTTCACGGTTTGCAGTGTGCATGTTCACTACTTACTGCCCCTAATATGTGTGCACTAACTCCGACTATGGGTTACCATAATTGGCCTCCATGTCACTCTTCACTCTTCAAACCTCTTCTGTTCACAGCTGATCGGAGGATATTGTGTGTCCTTTATTGGAATTTGATGATTTTTATAAAATCACATCTGTTTTTGCTTTTCAAACTCTGAGAGGTTTCAGTTTAATATGTTGCAGGCTCATTTATTGATAAAAAAATGATTTATTATAAATAATATTGATGATAATAAATAATATAATAATATGGGGCTTGTTTTGGGCTTGTTTTTGAAGCTGCGGTTGCTTATTTGTCTCGCGAGAGTTGGCAACACTGCTTCAGATCCAAACTGAACTTACATAGCAGGCGGAAACTGCGAAGTTTAGCTCGGAGTCGATCAAGAAGAAAAAGGGTAAGATTTATTATATTAGATCCGTTTTTTGTCAATGTGAGTATTTTTCAGGTTGCTTATTGTCTTTATGGATTGTATTACAGTTGCTGGAAGCGAGAGTGTGCTGGATGAGGTGGACGTTTGGAAGTGCGCGAACATTGAACTCATGTCTGATGAGGAAGACGGCTTTGTTGACGGGGTGTCTGGATGGATTGTGCGGCCACCGCCCTCTCGCAGCCTGGAGCTCGACGAACTTTACATTACGAGACATTACTGCTGCACTGTACATAGTTGTGTGTTTAACAATAAAGCTCTTTCTTTGAATGAACAGCTGTATGC
This sequence comes from Gobio gobio, assembly GCF_949357685.1. Lineage (NCBI taxonomy): Eukaryota > Metazoa > Chordata > Actinopteri > Cypriniformes > Gobionidae > Gobio > Gobio gobio. Next base: position 3,974,324 of record NC_137120.1, read on the forward strand.
TTATAAATAAAGCTCTTTCTTTGAATAAACGGCACGGTCCGTATAATTTTCCCATATATTCCTTGATGGTATGAATATTTCATAGCACAATAACATTAATATAAAACAAATTATTACAACATAAATTATATATTTATTATTATTATTGGGGTTTACATTTATAATGAGCTAGGGGGACCAATAATGATTGGTTTGCAGTGATCTGCCAACCAATCACGAGGGATTTTTCTTTTTTAAATGTAATGGCTTCAGCCAATAGTGAGTGAGTAAATTCAAGTCTGGCCGTTGACTCTCTGGTTTCGCTGCTATTCATATGCTAATTAGAGGCGTCGCACCTCCGCGGGCTCTCTCAGCGGGGGGCTCTCCACCTACGTCATGGTTCGTTTACGACAATTTGTGGCACAGACGAACGCGACGTTCGCTGCCTCTAAATTGTCGAAAACTGCCGAAAATTAGGGAGATTTCCGGGAGTATACAGGCGTTTACGGGGTCGAAAATCCCACTTTTCATGCAGTGTATGGTTCTTTTTAAAAATGTTTGATTTTAAAACTCTGATATCATGTTTTTAGGTGTGAATATTCCCAAACTCTCTAAAAAAGGCGATCTCTCTGTGGGTTATGTGATTGTTGTCATATTTATAAATATATATATATATATAAAAACATGTATGTAGGCCTAATTAAAGTAAAAATGATTGATAAACACGTCTTTCGAATGGAAATAAATAACAAAAACTTTGGGTGTCTTGTTCATAATATTTATTTTCATATAAAAGTAACAGAACTTAAATTACATCCAGTTTATCAGCAACAAAGCGCACAAGTGTGAATCCCGCGATATCCGCCTTTGATCTCGCAGGTGTCGGATCCACTACGAGAAGAGAGAACTGTCCGGCTTGCCTGCACTTTTTTCACTCCTCCCCTCACTGCAGCCGCCTAGTCTCGGCTGAATTTCAGGCGAGGCGAGGCGCATCTCAAACAAGCCTATTTTCACACCTCTAAACAGCTTTGCCTTCCACCCCCTATTGGTCCTTCATCTCAAACTGGATTGGTTGTTTTTTTAAAACCACTCCCAAAACCCAGACTGCTATTGGAGGACAGGACGCATTGAAAACCCAGTAAAGTGATTTTATTGGTTACTTCTAAGGCTAAGGGTGGGCAAGGTTTAGTAGCATAGTGACTTGATTGGTTATAGGCCAGCTATGCAGATTTTGCTCAATAATATATGATATATATATAAATAAAAATAATCCCCTCTCCCTCCCAAAAGAAAAATACACACAAAACAATATGAGAAAGTCTGAAATATTTATTAAAAAGGTATAAAAAAAAAAAAACATTCTTAACAGCATTATAAATGAACATTAAAACAATGGTGAAACAAAAACAAGTGAACTAAATGTATTTAAAAGGGATGAAAATGTAAAGGAACAAATGTAAAAATATAAACAGTCCAAAGAACATAAACATACGTTAAAATGAATTGGTAAAGAAACAAGAAGGAAAAAAAAGTGAACAAAATGCAAAGGAGGAATGTTTAAAGGACAGAGATGTAAAGGAATAAAATACACAGTGTACATAAAAAGGAAAAGAATAAATATACAAATTAAACAACATAAAATGAGAACAATAAATGTATAAGACAAAAAAAAGTGTATGTAAAATACACATACATATTCAAAGTAAACAATATAACCAAGTAAAAGAACAAAGAGCATTATAAACATACATTCAAATGAATGGGGGAAAAGATAAGTGAACAAAATGTTTCTAAAGGAAGGCGACGTAAGAGGAACAACAATACAAGACGTGGAGATCAAAAGCAACATGGACATCTAAAAAGGAACAAACATACAAAGTATACATTATAAAACAAGACAAAGAAATCTATAAATTAAAAAGTGTATATAAAATATATGTAAATATTCTATATATGGAACCAATAAAAGTATAAGTATATAAACAAAGTAAGAAAAAAATAAGTATATAAAATGGAACAATTGAATATTAAAATTATAATTATAAAAGAATTGTGACCAACTCTAACACAATGTTGTTTGAGTTTTGAACATTTTTCAAACTGGCGTGATGGGCTGGTGATGTGATGCGTAGTGTCGGTCAGCCTAGTCTGGTTTGTAGCTAGCCTAACCATCCACACTGGCCTTCCATCAACAACAGCATCATCATCTTCATCATCATCTTCAGACATCAGGTCTATAGTTGCGGTCTTCCACAGGTTCTGTGTTGGTTTGTGCAACCCTGGACCTGGTCTCCAGCAACTGCAAAACATGACAGTAAATTAACCACTAAAACTCAGAGAGGAGTATAGTAACATTCTGGAGGGAAAACTGCTTAACCACTTTCATAACTTACCCGTCTCTTTCTCTGACGGTTCTGTGTGATGTTCTTCATAGTGTTTCTTTTCTGGGCCTTTTCAGACTGAGCCAAAGAATACTTCCTCAGCAAAGTCTCACAAAATAAAATACATCTTGCAACCTGCCAAATAAATCATGAATAATATATAGTTCATGCCAATAAAAGTAAGTAAAACAATTCAATTAAAATGTATTTGTATAGCGCTTTCACAATACATATCGTTTCAAAGCAACTTCACAGAAAATGCATGCGTCTACATTACAGAAAAAAACAGAGAACATTAAAATAATTACAACATTTTTAAGATTACCTTTTACACATTCAGGGTCAACATCTGTAAAAGTTCTTCAGGATCATGATCCAAAACTTCTGGATCATTAGGGGGGAAGAAACATGCACACACACAAATGAATATTAATTTGTTTGATAAAACATTAATATTAATTATCAACTTACTGACATGGACTTGCAAAACGTACTCACCAGGCCCATACAAAAACTTCACAGTAGAACCAAAATCCTGGTTTGCCTGTAATTCTTCAGAGTCCAAGGATGGTGTTTTCCTGTCCTCTCTGCTGAATGAGTGAACATGATCTCAGATTACTCATTCCAAAGCTCCTTTACATTTATGACAAGCTTGATCTTAAAACTAGCTGACAGTAGGGATGGGCATTATGACCATATTATTCTACATACATGAGACATTTTATTTCACAATAACGATATCACAATATATTTATTTTATTTTGATAGATATTTTATTAAAATGCTACAGAATAATACTGCTTTAAAAGTCTTCACTGTATGATATTCTATGAATTAATATCAATGGATTCTTAAAGAAGCAGAAGGTCTTCTCTATTCTTTTGTTTGATTAAAATGATGACAAACAGCAGTTTATTAATCTGCTGCCCCTTTCAGCACAGAATGACACGCATCCGGGTTTCCCCACGTTAACTTGAACTGTTTAACTTACTTAAGACAAAACTGACTGTTTAAATCAAGTGAAAACCTCACATGACAGGGTTTCTGAGATAACTGTGCGCATTTTACAGAAAGATAATTCATTTCGGGATCGCATGCTGTCTGAGAGAGGCTTCCCACCCAGCCCCAGACGTCTTTTGGACGTTGTTTTTTGGGCTAAATCAAGTCGGCCCGTCAAAGCCTTCATTTAGCCCAAAAAAAGACGTTGAAAACTGGGCTCTGTTTGGTCTGTCAGATTTGGTCCAAATTTAGATTTTTTTTAGAAGCTGCACATCTGTTTCGGACCACATAATATATAGGCTAGTCATAATATTGCCATAAACATAATTAGTCCGTCTATTAAAGCAAGTGAAGAAATAGATTGTTGTAGAAATGGTTTCAAGTTACGTGCGTGTCATCGCACAACCAGCAGATAAATGATTTGTGTATAAGCAGCAGTACGTTCGCAAACCATATCCTACTGTATGATTTGGCATGGCAGAAATCCAGCAAGAATCGCCCCTAGTGGGCCATATCTCTTTGAAAACGCTTGTGCTGTGTATTAGTAGCCTACATCTATTTATGAACATTTAACAATCACTACATTCAGTAATATGCCTAATGCATCGTTGCATCCATAAAATATCACCGTATTTTAAACACCATTAGACTATAATAAACCGGAGCACTTATATAGCCTATTAATAAATTAATTTTAATTGCACCCATATGTAATATATTAACATTTAGCTATATGTGAAGTGCACTGTTAAATATATTGAAATGCTTTTAAAAATATATATGTAAAAAATACATAGAACATAAGCTTCATGTTACATCTGTAATTGTACATATACAGTATGAGAAAAAAAATAATTCATGCCTTTAAAATTACACAAATAGTACATACAAATGTTACTGACACTTTCTTTCATGTAAATGACACGCTTGCGTTGAATATTACTTTATAGAAATGGTTTAGTGTCTTCGGAAAAAGTCCTTTAGCATCTACTGTTGCAACCGTTATGCTAACGTTAACTATTACGGTAGGTTCACTATAGACTTGAGCTCTTGTTTATGGAAGTTGGGGCTTTTAAAATAACATCTTATGTGTAGATGAGATATTTTGATAGTTTTGTTTGGAAGTAAGCTAATTTTAACCTAAATATATATCACCATGCATTTGTAATTTTCTTTTGCAAAAAAACAGACAGAGTTAGGCTAATGTATGTATATATATATATATATTATATATATATATATATATATATATATATATATATATATATATATATATATATATATATATATATATATATATATATATATATATATATATATATATATATATATATATATATATATATATATATATATGTTATACATTAGCCTAACTCTGTCTGTTTTATGTGTTGTTATTTCCATATTCGAGATGTGAATGCGGCATCAGATTTGAGATGAACCGCGGTGCTGAACATGCCAAACCGTGGGTGGAAAGCGGTACAGTTTGCTTTCTTTTGCCGAGAACTTTTACACCTTTACACTTTTACTGTTAAGTTAAAGCTATATATTCATGCATGAAGGTAAAATCATTGTTATTCTGTTAACAAAGACATTCTGACAAGATTCTGTCATTTACTCTCCCTCATGTTGCTATATATGACTTTCTTCTGGGGAATACAGACAAAGCCATTTGAGATTTGAAGAACTGTTTTGCCCATACGATGAAAACAATGTTGTGTCCCGTTGACTTTCATTGTATTGACAGAAAACCCATACATTTTTAAATCATACCATTTTTGGTGATGACATGAGGGTGAGTACAAGATGACCGTATTTCCAGTGTACTGTCCTTTTAACATTTCAGCAGTTTACTTTTTTTTTCTTTTCTAATTGTGCAACATTTGCAATGTATAGGCAGTAACAAAACTGTTGAAAATGTTAGTAAATTGTTCTCATGCTATTAGTCTGTTTCCAGTCTTTTGTGCCCTGAGGTGGAAATGCCCTAACAGTGATGGTGTATACTTTACATTTTGGACAACCATTGTTTTTTGGGTTTTTTTTATTTGTATTTACATTTCTATTATTGTTTTCATTCTCACTTTAGATGCTGGAGAAAAACAGTCAGGCTAAAGCACAAAGTGGAAGCTTCGGGATTGGGATGGTGGAAGCAGCAGAAGAACAAGAAGATGATTGAAGTTGTCTGATTTACCTAATGTATAACATTTAACCAAAATGTTTCATCACTCACCTTCATGTTGTTCCAAACCTGTAAGACTCTTGTTCATCTTTGAAACACAAATGAAGATCTTTTTAATGAAATCTGAGAGATTTATGTCCCCCCATTTCACAGTTTACCCCAGTAAAGACATTAAAGTAATCCATATGACTCCAGTGGTTTAACCTCGATTTTATGAAGCGACATGAATGCTTTGTGTGCGCAAAAAAACAGCATCTTTATTCACAAAATGTATATCTGACACATGTTCAGCACCATGCATCCGTGTTGTGTTGCTGTGAGAGCTGGTGCACTTGTGAACATGCGTCAGAGATACATCATTTGTGAATAAATATGCTTTTTTTTGTGCACACAAGGCATCTGCTAAAAATATCTTCATTTGTTTTTTTCACAAAAGTCTTATGGGTTTGGAGCTACACGAGGGTAAGTAATTAATGACAATTCATTTTTGGGTGAACACCGCTTTATTTAATTTTAATGTTTTTATAATTAGCCATTGTTCTGTTTTATAAAAAAATTTAATATTTGAAAAAATATATATATTTATACAGAAAAAATTGATTAATTTTATCAAAAGTCACAGTAAAGACTTAAATTGTTAAAAAAAATCTGTTCCACAAAAATATGCAGCAGCACAACTGTTTTCAACATTGATAATAATCATAAATGATTCTTGAGTATCAACTCTAGAATGATTTCTGAAGGATCATGCGACTCTGAAGAGTTCAGCTTTGATCACAGGAATAAATTACATTTTACAATGTATTCATATAAAAGTTATTTTTTATAGTAATATTTCACACTATTATGGTATTTACAGTATGTTTGATCAAATGCAGGCTTACCCAGCAAACATGCTCCTTTGGGGCCCGTATGGGGCCCTTGCGGGTTTCCCACTGTGGGCCCAGATACCAGCGTGAAATGCGGGGCACGTGTGGGGCCATAGTGGACTAAGTAGAGTGGGCCCCAGTTGATGCCATTTGGGCAAAGTGTGGGTATTCTGTGGGTACACTGGAAAAAGTGTGGGCAATGCACAGATGTGTCCGAATAGACCTGTAGCCATAACAAACAACAAGATTAGTTTGGTTCTACTTTGCATTTGCCACAATACACACACAATAAATTCACTTGTTGAAAGTAGAACAAATAAATTGTAAATCATGTTTCAAATAATTTCATTTATTCACAGTCATGTAAAAAAAAAAAACTATACTATATATTAACATTCAAAAGTTTGGGGTCAGTAAGATTTTTAAAATACTTTTGAAAGAAGTCCTTTCTGCTCATCAAGGCTGCACTTATTTGATAAAAAGAAACTACATTAAAGAGTGTAATATTATTGCAACTTAAAATAACTGTTTTCTGTTTTAATATATTTTACAAAGTAACTATTTTTCGAGTAACTATGTAAAAGTCTTTACTGTCACTTTGATCAATTTCATACATCCTTGCAAAAAATTCTCTCTCTCAAAACAATAAAAACATTTTTTTTATAAAACAGAAAAATGAGCAATTATAACCACATCACAACACATTAAGTGGATAATGAATTCTCTAATAAAATATATCAATTCCCTCGGATACCAGTAGATCTTTGCCTCATCTCCAGTCTTCTGGTTCTTCCTCTTCTTCCACCATCCCGGTCTCTTGCGTTATTGAGCCATGATTTAACAGGAGTTTCCACTTCAGATGCTCCGGCCGGGCCGCTTTTTGTGCCAGCATCTAAAGTGAAGAAGAAAAAAATAAATAAATATTGTTAAAATGATTAAAATGTTAACATTAAAAAACATTTTTTTCTTAAAATAGTTCCTGGTGTTGTTGTTTTTTAATATTCAAAACAAATTTAGGCTGTGTTGTTAAAAAAAGAAAGATAAAGAGAGCAAACAAATTGAGGGCATAAAGAACTGAGAACAATATACTAAAATTGTCAACACAATGTAAAGAAATTGTCAACTTAAGCTTGGTACAAACTCCGCAAGAACAAAGAAATTACTTTTGTATCAAGCTTTATACTCACCCTCATGTCATTCCAAACCTACAAGATTTCTTCTGTGGAAGATGATATTTTGAAAAAAATTATAAAATGAATTGTCCTTACAATAAAAACATCATTGTTGATCCCATTTACTTTTTATTGTATTGACAAGACAGTCGAAACATTATTCAAAAAATATATTTTGCATTCCACAAAAAAAAGTAAGTAATACAGGTTTGGAAAAACAGGAAGAACTATCCCTTTAATGTCTTTATTAAGAAATCATTGATGACTTTAACTTGCAGCATGAATACGTTTTATTAAAATAAATGCAAACACTTAGAATGTTTCTGACAGTCAAATATGTATTTACACAGTAAAAGATGCAGTGACCTGTGCCCGAGTGTAAAACAATTCAAGGTAATGAATTCAAGCAGTTTTAAAGTATATTTTACCTCAGAGATTAACAGTAAATGGCCTAGTTGACCGTTATAACCGTTAAGTTAGTCGTTTAAACTTTAAACGGCAGGAGAGTATAACGTTAATCAGATAAACCACTAAAATGAGAGAGTGTAGTTTAATATCAATTAATTCGTTACCATTTTGGCCTGTTTCTCTAATTATAATAGGAAACTCACATATTAATATGGAAACTTAAAAAGCTTAAATTACCTGTTTGGAGCAGAGTTTGACGGTCCCAGAATCCGGAATGACAGCTGAGCTCATTAGCGGTGCAGTTCCAGCAGTCTCATTGGTTAGAATTGATCACGTGATGACGCCATCTAGCGTATTACTAATATGTAATTTCTTTTCTGTTTTTTTTTTGTTGCCATTTCAGAAATGTAATAGTATATAAAAATATAAAATTCATCAGTGATGTTTTTATTATAATAAAAAATAAAATAAAAATAATGTATATAAAAATATAAATGTAGAAATATAACAAATAATGTTATAAATATCCACTGATGAATGGCAACAATAATAATGAACAAATCAGTGAATGATCAACCATATGCATTGTTTTATTGTGACAAATGTTTCTTTAATTTAATTAATTACATTTAAATATTATTTAATAAATACAGTAAACAAAATTAATCATGGACTTCATAGAAAGTTTTGCATTACAAGATACAATTTATAGTATTATAATAATTTAGTGTTATTTATGAATGTATTAATATAAGTACTGTGATTTATTGAAATCTAATGGTCTAATGGAGTTTAAACTACTGTAATATGGTCCCTCTGACTTTATCAGTCTGTCTGGGAACAGCTGCAATGGAGGCTTCCCTTATGGTGGCCTCAAAGTGGAAAACTACTGGATGCCCACAGTAAACCCTCATTGGGGACCAAATGGGCAAATCCACTCTGGGCCCCACAAGGGCTAAACCACTGGGGGCCGGTGGGGGTTTGCCCACAGTAATCCCACATGGGCCCCCAAAGGGTTTGCCCTTGCCCACACTGTCCCACAGAAAACCCACACTTACCCACAGTGAGCCCACACTTGCGTGTTTGCTGGGTAATATGTGATCAGGAAAGTGTTTTTGATGTGTCAATAAACGATACTCTTTTGTAAATTGTCTTATTGTGACAGTAATTATGAATATTAAATATAATCATACATTCACGGTTGAAATTAGGCCTGAAAAGACGTCTTTTCACCTTTCACTTTTCAACCAAATTTGAACGTTGTTTAAACGTCTGGCAATGTCGTCTTTTCGACGTGTTTTTGCTGGGTGGGACAGTGCTTTCGTGCTCGTACACACACACACACACACAGTCACACACACTCACTCCCTCTTTCCCTCTTATCACTGCGCTAAACGAGGCTCTAACTGCTGCAGTGAACTCTTCAACTACCGCCCAACATCCAGATCTCAGCGCCACCTGCTGGACAGACGCCGCACTGCAGCTCCACTCACTGTTGAAGACAGCATTGTTGTCCTTGAACTCCTTCCACTGCTGATACCATTTAGAGTCCTTGTGAAGCACAACACCCATCGCCTCCCTTCAGGAGAAAGAAAACCACTACATTAAGATGCTATTCATGAGTAAATGCGTCAAAGTCATTCAGAGTTAATTTATACATATACACCAAACAGGCATAACATTATGACCAGCTTCCTAATATTGTGTTGGTCCCGTTTTTGCTACCAAAACAGCCCTGACCCGTCGAGGCATGGACTCCACTAGACCCATGAAAGGCTGGACATGGTCTCAACAATGCTTAGGTAGGTGGTGTGTGTCAAAGTAACATCCACATGGATGGCAGGACCCAAGATTTCCGACCATATGTGTAATATTTCTGTTGCTCTTTGCACTGTTTATTTTCTGTTCAGTAACGCAGTTGTTAGTGGAGTGTTTTGCAAACTGCCCCATGTGTGTGTGGGATCGACGATGCTGATAATAAACCCCTGAGAAATATCAGATACGTGAGTTTTGCTTACACTTGGCTACAACCATTCAGGCCAGCTATCCGGCCTCTCTGTGAAAAGCGTTACAAACACATAATCAAGGCACGAAATCGCTCCTTATGCTCCCAAAATGTATTCTCTGCAACCTCAAAATTCGCACTGCACAAATTGACCGATGTTATAGTTAGATATGACGGCACTACTGCAGCACGCATCGCCGCAGATGAGCAGCTGAATATCTCTAAAGCAAACTGCCACAAATGAAAGTAAAAGTTGCAGACGCTCAATACACAATCATCATCATTAAAAGTAAAGAAACTAAATGATCAGTGCTAACGCCACTCTCTCTCTCCTATTGCGGTCTTTGCATTTTCAATAAAATGCAGCTCATATTTGTTAATTTTGGTGACGTGAACTTCATTAAAAATCATATAGCGTGGGAATTGAAGATCAGATTTATATCCGTTTTGCGGAGAAACATTTATGTGACCAAGTGTAAATGGAATCGTTCTGATAAATCAGATCTGTAAAAACACATGAAGTGGACCAGGTATAAATAGTCCCAGCAAGATAACTGTTCGGGGTGCTTGAAATATAGGAAGAAAAATATAAATATTGAATTGGGCAGGGGAGGGGGGTTACATGAATGTATCTCTGAACGAAACTGTCTTCAGAATAGTTTCGATGGCATTTTTACAGCGGTCCCCAAAGAAACGCTTCTTTTCCATAAGCAGCACCTGCTGTCAGAGAGTGAATTAGCATTTTTATTCAGTCCATCTGCTTTTGTTTTGTGCAGGTGTGTCCTACGTAACAATTTCACAAGCTAAAGTCAGACCATTCTGTATTTGCTCTAAGTCTTGAAATTATGCAATCTAATTCAAATAAAAAAACTCTGCTCATGCTACATGTGTGTATCTTTGTTTGGATCGTGATTAAAAGGCAGTGGTTGCCTCACATTTCAAATGGCAATTGTTTTAAGGCTAGTTTGGCCTGTTATAGAGCAAATAAACAACAAATAAATTTGCTTAAACAAAGAAAAAAAAGTCTCGTAAATAAAAAGAAACTGGGCCATGAAAAATCTATAGGTAGATCTTGCCTTTCATCAAGGCTGAGGTCAGGGATCTATGGCTTGAAAAGGTTGGTGACCACTGGCCTACACCTACCCCAACCCTAAACATAACCTTACAATAATGCAAATACAGTAATTAAATGACACAGTATTGATGTGCGCATGCCCAGTGCCCGTAGCTGTATCTCTTCAGGTCTTTCCTGCGCAGGACGTGGTGTGATGACATCACCGTTTCACAAAATATACGGATTGGCTTTACACACGAAAACACAAGGGTGTCGTTTTCAGATTTATCCACTCTGGGACCCGATTTAAAAAAATATCGGTTTCATGCTCCCAAAAAGCCAGATCCGTGTGGACGAAACGCTGATACGGTACAAAATTTTAACGTATACAGCGAAACGCGTTTCTGTGTGGACGGGCCTTAAAGACTTTATCATCGCCTGATGGAGGAAATGGAGCAGCGATATGTTGTGTTTATGTATTTCACTGTGATCTCAGAGTATATTATAATGAGTCCCAAATCAGTATTTTCTCAGGTTAAAGATGTTTTTGTTTATTATTGTGGATTATGCCACTTTATATGTGGCGATCTGCTGAAATTGTTTAAATATATATGAATTGTTCCTCCAGGAGGCGCTCGACATCATAAATAATAAAACATGAGAGACTCTTGAACCTCAGAGCGAGAAAACTTTATTGATAAAGGCAAGAAAATACATTTGGCAAATGGACAGCATGTTAGATCGAGCCAAAATGTTAGTTCTGATGGATCTCCACGTCAGAAATATCAGAAATATCAAATATCCTTGCCAGAAGGTATAAGTCTATCAGCCGGAGAGTTGGACTGAGAAAGCAGGAGACGAAGTGATGATCATAAAAGAGCAGAGTTTGTTGAATAATCTTAGTTGCATATGTTTCAATGCTCAGAGTCCGTCCAGATGTTACACCACTCAATGCTCTGGCTTCATCTGACCAGTACATTTCCAACAAGTGTTATTATACCAAGAGAAAAACAATGGAGAATTACTGCTTCACAACATCGTCCTGTGACGATAAAAACCTTGAGACATTCTGTGATCTCCTACTCGTGAAGACAAACATCCCTTCAAACACACAATCATAAGATTCAACAACAAGAGCAAGCAAATGAGGGAAATAAGTCATATAACACATCAAATGACAAAAATAAACAATAACATTATTAAATGATAAGTGAAGGAAATCAAATCATAATCATTTGAATACATGAATGACTAATGCAATTAATATAAAACACAGAAAATAAAACAACACCAATGTATGGTTGCTTTCTTCAAATAAAACACAGGTTGTTGTTGAAAACCTTTAGATCCGTCAGCAGTATTAAAGTGAGATCTGTGTGACTCTTTATTATTTTATATCATTGTTGGATCAGAGAGAAATATAAACTTACAAATAAGATTTTAAAAATCTGACACTGAAAGAGAGCAGAAGCTCAAATAATCATCAGTATTTATTATGACAAAAACACACTTGAAGAATCTTTAAAGTTCAGCGTTCTGCTTTAGATTCAAGCACTTCCTGAAAAAGATGAACATATGAAGCCATGAATTAATAAATATCACAGATATTAATATATGCAGAATCAGTTTGTGAGAAATGACATCATCAATCATGTACCTGATGTGTGAATATGAGCTTGATCTCGTTCAGCTCTTCTGGATCTGATGTCATAAACCACAATCATGACAGTAGCCACGCCCACCAGAGCAGCGAGGACCAATCGAATCACAGCTTCAGTGGGACCACAACAGTGGACAGGGCCTGAGGAATAAAAACATCAAACTGAGATCAGCTCAGTCAATAAACGCTAATATCAGCGCTGACATCAACTAATATCAGCGTTGCTGCCGTACCTGAACATGTGTGGCAGAGTTGAGTGATGTCCAGATGTTGAGTCTGGTGGCTGATGGGATTGTTCAGCACACAGCTGTAGGTGTTTTTATCCTGATATTCCACCTCCAGAGGTAGAGAGAGACTGATGCTGAGATCAGACACACTGATGTTGGACAATGAACTGTTTCCTTTGTACCAGGAGAGAGTCACATGACTCACATTCACCACTGAACACACCAATGAACAATATGAGGATGATGATGATGATGAAGAACATTGAGAAGAGTTCCTGCTGATGACAGGAACAGGCAGACGAGCTGGAAAACATCAGAGAATAAAGAGAAATGAGGATGAATGAAGACAGGGACGTGCACAGGGGGGTTGCTCAGGTTGCTCATATGCCCTTCTCGACTCACGTTGCCCTTCTGAGGTGGAAAAAAATAAATTAAAAAATCGTACAATGGATGCAGAATTTCACGTAGGCCTAGATAAAAAATAAATAAATAAAAAAAAATGTGCAAAGCCTCATTCACTTCCACGAGCCCCCGTCCGAAATTGAAAGTCAGTAAACTCTGTTTCCGTGGCTGCACGCGACCGGCACCTGAGCTGAGCATGAGCGGCACTAGAAGGAGATTGTCGCGGTTGTCGGGTGAGACGACTTATCTTATATTACGAAAGGTATAACAAATGGACGATCATCATCATCACGTTATATGAAATGAATTACAATCTTCATAAATCCAGGATGAGTTTGCCACGTTTAGCCTAAATAATCAGACAGATAGCTTGCAGACAAGCAGCCTAGGCTACTATGTTTTTGGTAGGCATTAGGCAAACTAAGCTACATGTCTGCTGATAGTTAGTTTCTCACATTTCGTTTTAGCAAGAAGAATGAATGATGGAAGTAATGCATCACATTAATTATTTTATTCAAAATGGTTAAATGCCTAAATCCTATCACTATTTTGGGTATTGTTTGAAGCCAAGATGCCCACTGAAAAGAGGCGGATTCAGGAGAGGGAGAGACGATTCAGGGAGGCAGCAAAGGGCAGCACAAAACTGCAGAACATGGCTGCAAAAAAAGCCAACCAGCAGGTGATACAGAGACTTTGCAGAGACTTTGATAAAGATGACATGACACTGTGTAGGTGAATTGATTAATTAATCAGACTCATATTTTAGCCTACTAATGGCAATGTTTCATAATTACATTCCATTTAAGATGAGGAGGAGCAGTCACATGTAGGGATTTTCATGACTCAAGTCATGTTTTTCTATGTTATTATTAGTAGTAGGTGAGAGCGGGGCACAACCAAACGCTTTTTGACTTTCCCAGTTTGTGTAAATCCACAAGTATTTATTGTTTCCCACATTAATTGCACACGTCTAGTACAATTATGTGGTTTTGTTTCATTAATACAGTGTATACTTTTTTCTTGATTTACCCCGAAAGAATGGAAGTGAAATGTGACAACATGCCCCATAGGTGGAGTACACTATAACATGACCAAATAACAGCTTAAAATGTTACCTGATGTAATCAAAAAAATATACAAGACTAACTAAAATATTTTGCCAATAATACAATTATTAACTTTTTAAAATAAAATAATGGCATTTTTTAATCATTAAAATATAAGCATTTTTGAGTTTGACTACAAACACATCGCTAAATACAGCTATACAGCATAGTTCAAAACATAATAATTAATCATTTCTGAACATTAACTCTAAGTCATTATTCACATTTTCTCATGGTTTCTCACAAGAATTCATAAAAATATAGAATATAACGGCATATTTCTAATAGGGGCTCATTGTAACGCAGTGTTAACACACACCCCATCTGCACAACTGGGATTTAAACCGCGGCTCGTGTCTTCTGCTGTTAAATCAGCATTAAAGAACCATCTCAACTGTTAAATAACAGATAGAAGATTACAATAATATCAGATTTGTCTTATTTTAAATAAACACAAAAAACAGAGATGAAAACTAAACTTAAGTAAGAAATTTACTTTTGCTATGGTTAAATACATGTTCAGTGATATCTTCCAGAGATGTTTTAGTTTTGGCGCTATTTTTTCTCTAAATAATGTTGATATGGCAACTAGTAAGTACACCAAGTTTCATCATTCTGGCATGTGTGGAAAGGGTTAAAACAGTGTTACAACTAACCCCGCGTTAGGTTGTGCCCCGCGCTCCCCTAGTTAAGGTGATTGAGTGCTGTATTTCAGTGTTTTACTTATTCGATATATATTTTAATAAAGACCCTGTTATTCTAAGTCCTTCATATAGCCCGAGAGTTTTTTTTTCTTTTTCGGGTGGGGGGGTTGGTAGGGGAGTACCCTTTTTTAGGTCAGAGCAACTGCCCCTCAAAATTCCTGTGCACGTCCCTGAATGAAGATATTCAAGCAGACGAGGAAGAAACATCGAGAGGAACCAAGATGATCAAAAGTAGAACATTTAAAACAATTTGATAGAAAGTTCAGGATAAACCTGCTGTTAATGTAAAAGAGTAAGAGAATTAGTAATTTTAACTCATTATTCATGATAAGATACTGTCACGGGGTGACCAGGGCCGGAACCTTTGTTACATGGGAGTTGTTGTTATAGGGGAACACTTCCGGTGCAACACCAGGCCGGTTCCGGGCGCGATATTTTTTTCCCCAGGATGGTAGGGGAAGGTACCGCCTTTTTCGTCAATGATTGGCTAGAAGGGCTCTCCTCCGATTGGCTATTTGATTTGGCCGTGAAACGTCATCTCACGTTCATGGCAGGCCAGGCTGTCGTGTGCGTGCCATCAGATTTATATTCCAAGTTCACATGGTGTATCTAGTTGAGGCAAACACTATGGGTAAAACACTATTGTGTGTGTGTGTGTGTGTGTGTGTGTGTGTGTGTGTGTGTGTGTGTGTGTGTGTGTGTGTGTGTGTGTGTGTGTGTGTGTGTGTGTGTGTGTGTGTGGGCGTCGGAAGCAAAAAAAATGTGGGTGGGTCCTCAGAAATGTTTTACTGGAGTAGATGCCAATTACATTAAGTACAAATATAACGCTTTACTTGGTAAACGTATAGGTCGGAAAGACAAAATTACGTAAATCGCCATATCATTGAGAGTGACAGTAGTGTAGGGGTAAGATGTACAGCATCTAGTTTTGACACAAATCGACCCGCGGTTCGAGTCCGGCTTTCGCCGAAATCAATCTTCTCCGTTTTCCCATCACATATCAAATCGGAAAGGCATTTATTTTCAATACAAATTAAGAAAATATTAGAAAAGTGGAAATAAAGCGTCTAATATGTGTTTAATAATAAGTCTTTATCGATTAGGGGTAGGTAAACAGACATATGCTGAATGTTAGAGACGATAAAAGAGAGTGGGTCCAATATCATTGATCGTAAAAAGTGGGTGGGTCTTGTCCCAGAACTTGGAGAACATCATACCGGATCATCTTGAGGTTAGGATTAGGTATAAATCAACGGACAGGGAGAACAGCTCCAGTAATAAATGGTTTTGGCGCAGGTATTGAGAGGTTAGGGTTAGGGTTAGGAAACAGCTAAGACTAATCTAAACAGGCTATGAAATTGTGAACTTGAAATATAAATCTGAAGACACGCACATATAGTGCTTTTCTTAGTAGGCTATGTTGGATTGACTTCGTTTAACGACGATCAAAACAGACTAGCTGACAGCCTGCCATGAACGTGAGATATATAACCAATCGGAGGAGAGCCCTTCTAGCCAATCATAGACGAAAAAGGCGGTACCTTCCCCTACCATCCTGGGAACAGTGTTGCCAACTTAGCGACTTTGTCGCTATATTTAGCGATTTTTCAGACCCCTTTGGCGACTTATTTTCAAAAAAGCGACTAGCGACAAATCTAGCGACTTTTTGGACAAACGTTAGCTACTTTATTTTACAAATATCGCCAGTACTGTTCTGCGAGCGCGAGGTCTTGCTTTCTCCCTGCTGTCACACCTCTCTCTGCGTTTACCCTGTTCAGTGAGTGGCTGTGGCTGAGACACACACACACACACACACACACACACACACAGCAGCTGACAGACGTGAATGAGCGAGCTACACATGCGCACACAGGGGTGCCACGGACCAATCACTTATCTGCTTCCTTTTTTTTATATTTAAAGAATTTAGTTTGACCCGTTATGATTTCAATTCTTCTCTTGTGCTTATCACTTATATATTACTCACTCTCACAGAGCTTTAGTTCATCCAGTTTCAGACATCTCTCAGATTGTTAAAAAAAAAAAATTAATTCACTATCATACTCGTTCTACTGTATGAAAAAAAGATATAGGAAATGAGAACATATTTATTAGACAGTTGGCTGTATTGTATTCTTTTAAAATACAGTATGTGAGCACATTAGGCAGGCAGAACGCAAGGACGACGCGGTGACGTCACGGATATGCTAATTAACGCATGACGTCATCTAGCGACATTTAGCGACTTTTTGGGCTGGCTTTAGCTACTTTCCTTGGAAAATAGTTGGCAACACTGCCTGGGAAAAAAAATATCGCGTTCCGGGCTCCCGAAAGGGCGGAAGTGCAGCGAGAGCTGATCAAGCGGAATCACCGGCACGTGTGAGAGGAAAAGCCCATGGCTGCGTTCGAAACCGCATACTTCCCTACTATATAGTATGTAAAAAGCAGTAGGCGAGCGAAGAGTATGCTCGAATCCTTTGTATTCATAAAAGAGTAGGCGAGAACTACCAGGGTTTTGGAGTATTTCTCGCGAGATTCGGACGTGCGTATACTGATGTTGCGTTCGAATATGCCTACTTACCTACTATATAGTAGGCGAAAACAGTACGTGAAAGGAGAAGTATGTTCGAAACCTCAGTAATCATAAAAGAGTAGGCGAGAAGTTCCCGGATGGCTTACTGATTCCGCCCAGATTGTGAAGTACCCATCGTCGGATACTTTTCTATCCCTGCCTTCCCATGAGGCCACAGGAAAGGAGACGTCAGGCGGAGAAAAGCGAATCAAATGTGAGTATTACAAACCAAAATCACGGTTCCTTGTGTTAAAATCGCATTTGTTGAACTACTGTAGAGTAAACTGTTAAATTGTTGAAGGTGTAAAGACGACAGACAGTATAGTACAGTTGTTATTGGGCTGTAAAAACATGTTTTATTATGAATGAGCTCCAGTAACACACACGTCTCCAAAGTGGATTTACATAAACGATATACTTAAAGATAAAGATGTTTGCTAAGTGTTTATTTAACATCTGACAGGAACATTTTCGATAAGTATTGCAGATGACACCACAGCATTAAATAGACATCTGATCAGAGTGATGTGTGTGTGCTATAATGTAGTTCTGTTGTCAACAATGTTCACTTTACATGAACGTCAGTAATGTTAATAAATCTACATAAAGTAACTAAACATAAGTTATCTTTTTTATTTGTCCATTAGTACTGTTGATGAATTGAGGAACATTAACACATCAGCAACTACCTCAACATTTAAATGTAGTATTGAGCACAAAAACTTTTGTGCTTTTATCAAGGTGTTGTTTAAGATACAGGTAACGTGAATGTTGTCTGATGTTACAGGGCCAGAAGAGCACGTGTGTGTTTATCTGGTGGAGACTGGAGAGAGGGTGATGAAGGAAGCCTGTCATCAAAGGCTTTGAGTATACTACAGAAATGAATAAAACATCAATTTAAATATTAAGTTGTATTTTATTTTAATTTCAAACAGAGTTATTTAAGCACTTTTCTGATTCTTGATGTCTGTGCGTTTGCTGCAGAGCTTCTGTGGTTGAGCCTTGCTCAAGGAAACCTTCTGCTTATCAGTTCAGTGTTTAGCCCACTACACCACAAAAGTCATAAAGCTACAATACAAATAGCATGTAATTGTAAAAATATTAAATCAAATATGGCAAGAAATGGGATGCTGACAACATGAATTGTAAAGCGTTTTCAGTAGTCATGCTGATGGAGAGCAGACACACGGATGTTTGGAGCAGACATCAGCAGTCAGAGATTGTCCCGCACATGTTCTCCACTCCTGCTTCAAGGTTGTGGGGTTCAGGAGGGACATGATGGAGGGCTAGGACAGGCGAAGGCGTTCACGGTGGTCAACTGCTTCATCAACATAAAGCCACAGAATTGGCACAGCTGTGTTGAGATGGCAGCAGATGTGGGGTTCACCGTCTGTAAATGTGTGATGGTTTGTTAGAACAATACGTTTGAATAAAGCTTTGTTTCATGGTGACTTATTCATTTGTGATGTTTACTTTTATTCATTCTTTTACTCATTAATTCATGTTTCCTATTGTTGTCAGTAAATAAAATATTTTATTAACTCATGCATTTATTCATTGCTTGACTGAAAATTGGTATTCACATCGGCTGCATTTGTCTAGTGTGTATTCATGCATCGCTATGTCATATGACATCAAGTTGCATTTTGCTTGTTTTACTAAAACAATATAATTTTCAGTAAAAAAAAAAAGTAATATAATTAAGTATTGGTCAGCATTTGTTATTATTATTATTATTGTAAGTGTTTTAGTGGGCTAGCAATGCAATTCATTCTGAGGTAATCTTAATTTTGAATAGTGATAACTTACATTTTAAGAGTATAAAATCAACAGTTTTCTCCAAAGGGGAGATCCTCGAGCAGCTGAAAGACGTCCTCGTTGCAGACTCTGAGGGAAACCGCACAGGTCGGGCTGTGGAGTTACTGATGCTTTGAGCTGTTACTGCACCTGTCACTCATAGGCCTATCTTTTATTTTATAATTACATGGTTGTATCTTTAACAATCCTAATAATAAAACAAATATAATGGGGTTGCATACATTATATACAAAGAAAAAACAATAACAAGGTTAGATATCTTTGAATAATTCAGCATAATGCAATTAAATTTTATTTCATAAGCTTGAGGGATAAAACAGGAGTTAAATTTAAAAAGAAAAAGGAAAATATAAAGGAGATTTAGGCCAATTTTGCTTGTGGATGAAATGTTTTGCATATAAAATAAAGAAATTAACAACATATTTAAGAGATCACGATTGTGGGTTTTGGTAAGGATAAAACTGGGTCAGATTAGTAGGGTTAATATCAAATATCAAATAAATGGGCAGCTGTTTCTTCAACAAGCCCACAAAATTAACAAGTTTAATCAATATTAAGATATTTATAGATCGATGAATTAAACCTGTCACTCGTCTTTCAAGTTGTTGCGCTTGAGATAACGTCGTAGGTCACATGATAACGTCAACATGGCGCATAAAGTGCGGATCGCATTCATACTTAACGAGATCAGGCAATATAGTACCTACTCTTTTAGAGCTCGTTAAGTAAGTACTTATTGAAAATGAGTACCTACTCAATGAGTATGCGGTTTCGATCGCAGCCCAACTGTGGGGGGAAGAGGAAGAAACAGCGGGAGCCGCAGTAAAGGCGCAAGGGAAGGACTGAGGACTGAGGAAGCAGGATTTTTTTAACTTGCTGTGGCATTAATGTTAGATGAGGAAGATAAGTGACGTGGAGATGATGGTGCAATAGAGTCCTGTTTTATGCCAGCGTGTGAAGATTCCGTGTATCAAGGTGTCCATCTGAGCCCGAATACTGCCTTATTCATTGTGAAGTTTGGAGTGTTTTGCAGTGCTGAGTTGATATTTTCACGTGTGGAGTTGAGTATGTTTACAGTGTACACCGGCCTGTGACAATACTTCTTTAGATCTCGCTGTAATAAATAAAACATGTGGAACTGATATTTAACTCACCGTAGACAGAGAGACGGATAAAAGAAGACCACAAGTAAGGGTTGATCGGTCTATATTCTCCAGCATGTTTGGTTGTGATGTTTGTGATGGTCAGAGATCCAGTTTGCTTGTCCAGCTTCAGTCTGTCTCTGAATCTCCCATCAGGAACATCATCATATACAGTGACGCTGTCGGCCCGTTTATTGATTTTAGCGATTACAGTGTTTCTAAACCACCACTGAATCACATCATCATCCTTCACTTCAGTGAGACCAGACTCTAGAGTGACTGAATCTCCTTCCGTCACTGACACTGAATCATCAAACACACAGAACACACAGAAACAGGGTTTGTCACAGATCAACAGATTATAATGCTTTATTAAATTAAATAGTTCAACATTTGAAATAAACAAAATCATAAAACAACAAAATGGTGTGTGAATTCATTTTAATTTTGTCATTAATAAACAGGTGTAAATGTTCTTTAACTCACCAATGAGAGTGATAAAGAAATCAACCGTCTTATAGTTGTTGATCTGTAGTTGATAATATCCAGCATGTTTGATTGTGATGTTTGTGATGGTCAGAGATCCAGTTTGATTGTCCAGCTTCAGTCTGTCTCTGAATCTCCCATCAAGAACATCATCATATACAGTGAAGCTGTCGGCCGGTTTATTGATTTCAGCGATTACAGTATTTTCATATCCAAACCTCCACTGAATCAGATCATCATCATCATCATCCTTCACTTCAGTGAGACGAGGCTCTAGAGTGACTGAATCTCCTTCCGTCACTGACACTGAATCATCAAACACACAGAACACACAGAAAATGGGTTTGTCACAGATCAACAGATTATAATGCTTTATTAAATTAAATAGTTCAACATTTGAAATAAACTAAATCATAAAACAACAAAATGGTGTGTGAAGTAATTTCAGTTTTGTCATTAAAAAACAGGTGTAAATGTTCTTTAACTCACCAATGACAGTGAGAACGAAATAAACCGTCTCATAGTTGTTGAGCTGTAGTCTATAACGTCCAGAATGTTTGGTTGTGATGTTTGTGATGGTCAGAGATCCAGTTTGATTGTCCAGCTTCAGTCTGTCTCTGAATCTCCCATCAAGAACATCATCATATACAGTGAAGCTGTCAGCCGTTACATTGATTTCAGCGATTACAGTGAATCCTTCATATCCAAACCTCCACTGAATCAGATCATCATCCTTCACTTCAGTGAGACCAGACTCTAGAGTGACTGAATCTCCCTCCTTCACTTCAATCCCTCCTGCAGAACCTGAAGAGTTTTTCACAGATTAAAGCTTTAAAATCTCTTGATGTTGGTTTGATGAAGCTTCACTAAAATACTTTAAATTAATTTATATTTGAAGTGAATAATATTCTGCAGGACAAAGACAAAAGATGATGAATGAAAAGAGAAATAGATTTATATATGGAACAATAACTAAATAACAGAGGTGTCAAGTAACGAAGTACAAATACTTTCAGCCTATTTTTTACTTCTACTCCTTACATTTTCAAGCAATTATCTGTACTTTCTACTCCTTACATTTTAATAATAGCCTCGTTACTCTTATTCCATTTCGGCATATTTTCATTCCTTTCTTTTTTTTTTTTTTTTTTTTTTTATTGAAAATAATAAGATTTACAAAACAAACATGGCTGCATAGAAATCGTTTCTTCAGAATAGAATACATAGCCAGAGAGAGCAGCTCTTAATACAGGCAGGAAATTATAAACAGTCTTCGTGATAAAAATAAGGGTGAATTATGAGGAAGAGAAAGAAAACCAAAATAAAAACAAAACAAAAAAACAAAGATTATAATATGACACAAGGAGATTTCAGTCATTGTTCAGTTACTAACCTCAGTTGGGAAGTGTTTTAGGGTATCAAATATTTTTTGTGCTTTAGGACCTTTTAAGATTTTCAAAGATTTCATATACATTTTAAATTCATTTAAAAAAACAACAAATTTGGGAGATGATTTCACAATTCTACATTTGTGAATGAAAAATTTAGCTAGACATACGATTGTATTAATACAAAGCTCATCACCCTTGTTTTGTAACATCAATCCAAATGTTATGTCGTCTCTAGAGAAAGAGGTTGGGAGTGAAGACATCTTTAGCTTAACCCAATTATACATATCACACCAAAATGTCTGAATCACATTACATGAGAAAAATACATGGTCCGTAGTTTCAACATCATTTTCACAGAATGTACATACATTATCAACTATACCAAAGCGAAAATTCAGTAAATCTTTAGAGGGGTAAATATTGTTCATTACTTTGAAGTGTGTTTCTTTCACTTTAGGAGGTATAGGGAGTGTTAGATACATTGTTCTCAGCTTAATGATTGAAACTTTATCAAATTTTTGTAGGATGCTATTTTTATTTTGGCTGTTAGGGTAAAGATAATCAATAAAACATTTTCTAATAAAGTGATTAGTGCATTTTTTATCCAGAATATAGATCCCTTGAATTGATAGTGGGGCCAATTGTGGTTGAATCGTATAATATGTCAAAATGCTTCTTGTTAGAAGGACAAAACCTTGGGGTATTGCTTTATGTAATTTTAAAAAGTCTGATTTTGAGGGATTGAATTTATGTTTAATGCAAAATTGTTCATAATTAAAAAAATGTCCATTGGTATCCATTAAGTCGGACATGGACCATATGTTTTTCCCATACCAATCATCAAAGAACAGAGATCGGTTGCGGTGCAAAATATATCTGTTGTTCCAGAGTACACATGTATGGGGTGAGAAGTTATGTGTGTATAGCATTTTCCAATACAAGAGTATTTGTTTGTGAAACTCTGACAATGATATAGGTAATTTATTTATATTAAAGTCCGCTCTAAGAAGAAATTCTAATCCTCCAATTTTCTTGAATAAGGTCTTTGGAATACAATACCAGAAAGAGTTGCTATGTTTGATTCAAGATTTTAGCCAATTTATTTTTAAGGTTCCATTAAGGCAATCGAAATCAATAACTTTTAGTCCTCCATCTTTTGTGTCTTTAACCATATGGCTTTTTTTCATATAATGTGGTCTGTTTCTCCAAATGAAGTTTAGGTTGATTTGGTTGATAGATTTAATCAATTTGTTTGGAATGGCATTGGAATAGGCTGGGTAAATACATCTTGATAAACATTCCATTTTAGTTAGGTAAATACGACCTATGATTGATAAGTCCCTCTGTAGCCATCTATTTAATCTTGATTTGCATTCTTTAATTTTATTTTCTATATTCAGAAGTTGGCTTTGCTTTTGGTCTTTGGAAAGGTAAATTCCCAGGTATTTGATTTCTGATTTAATAGGGATATTACAGATGTTTTTCAGTGAAGTGTCGTGTACAGCAAGCAATTCACATTTTTTTAAGTTTAATGTTAGACCTGAGGCTTTTGAGAATTTTTCAATTTTGGCAATAGTTGTTGAAATTTGGTATCTATCTTTTAAGAATATCGTTGTGTCATCCGCTAGTTGGCTGATTATTATGTCTGTGCCAAGTACATTAAGTTTTTTAATATCATTACAGTTTTTAATATAGATTGCTAGCATTTCTGTGGCTAGGATGAATAGGTATGGTGAGATGGGGCAACCTTGAGGGATACCCACATTAATCTTGAAGCTTGGGGTGGTACCACTAGGTAATAGGACACAGCTACTAATATCTCGATATAAGCCACCAACCCATTGTCTAAATTTGATTCCAAACCCAAAGTGTTTGAGCACCAAGAGAATAAATGGGTGTTCCACAGAGTCAAATGCTTTATAGAAGTCTAGAAATAGAAGGAAACCATCATCTTCTATTTGGCTTCTATACTCAATAATGTCCATTACCAATCTTATATTATTATGAATTGACCTTCCTTTTAAGAATCCTGACTGTGTATCTGCAATAATATCTGAAATCCCTGTTTGAAGACGAGAAGCAAAGATGTAAGTTAGGAGTTTGTAGTCTGAATTTCTGAGTGTAATGGGTCTTCGGTTATCTATAATTCTGGGATCTTTTCCAGGTTTTGGGATAGAGATGATAACTCCATGTCTCATTGTTGGTGGAAGCACACATGTTTCGAATATTTCAGTAAAGACTTGTAGCAGCAGGACTCTTAAATCAACCCAAAAATGTCTGTAAAAGTCACCTGTGAGACCATCAGATCCGGGAGCTTTGTTAAGAGAGAGACTACCAATTACTGCGTCTAGTTCTGTAATTGTTATTTGATTATCAAATGTTTGTTTGAAGCCATCCTCTAATTTTGGAATATGTTTTGCTATATCCTGAAAGAAATTCTGACAGTCCATGCTAGAGAATTTAGAGCTATAGAGTTGGCTATAGAATTTCCAGATTTCTGAAGATATTACTCTTTCATTTGTGACCTCATTATTATCAATCATCAGGGATCTGATGCTATTTTTTTCTTGTCTTCTTTTTTCAAGACCACAGAAATACGATGAATTTTTTTCCCCCTCCTCAATCCACTTAGCTCTGGATCTAATAAATGCCCCTTGGGCCTTACGACTGTAAATTTCATCTAGTTTAGGTTGGAGGCTTAATATCTTCTGTTTATCATCTTCAGTTGGGTTTGGTTTATTGCAGTACATATTTAACTGATTAATAATGTCTACTTGTTGTTTTTCACTATCTTTTTTAAGGATTTTACTGAATGAGATGGTAAATTGGCGTATTTTATATTTTAGGAATTCCCATTTTTTGGTAGCAGTTGTTAGCTCCTCAGAATTGGCATATTCTTTCACTAATAATTTGATTTTTTGGCAGTAGTCATTATTTTTGAGCAGACTGGAATTGAACTTCCAATATGTGTGTGTGTGGACATTGTTATCATTGGGTTTGATCTGTAGTAGAATAACACTATGATCTGTTAGTGGTGCAGCAGAAATATCAGAACTAATATTATAAACTAGCAAATTATTTGCAATTAACCAGTGATCAATTCTGGATTTATATTTGTGGCTTGAACTAAACCAGGAGTATTTAGATATTTCTGGGTTTAAGTGTCTCCAAGCATCAACCAAATTGTGTTTTTCGCAGAAGTTCATGAATATGGTGTTTGGATGACTTACAGAGTATCTACAAGGGTATTTGTCAAGAAATTCATCATGAACTAGGTTTAGGTCGCCACCAATGATAATGTTATCAGTCGAGTGTGTTAATTTAAGATTGTCTAACTCTAAACCAATTTGCTCAAGTAGGTTTCGGTTTTGTCTACTGATGTTATATCCATAAATATTGACAAAAATAAATTTCAGACCATCTATGTTTATGATAAGAATCAACCAGTGACCAAAATCATCTGCCATATGGGACACAATATGACCTTTGAAATTATTTAGGAGGATGGCGACACCTGCTGATCTTGAAGTGCCATGGCTAAAGTAAACTTCATCTCCCCATTGTTTAGACCAAAATATAACATCATCAACCTTAGAATGGGTTTCCTGCAAAAAAATCATATTTGATTTCTTCCCTTTACAAAATAAAAAAATACTTTTTCTTTTTGTCATGTCTCTTAAACCCCTTGCATTAACAGAAATGAATGAAATGTTACTCTTTAAACTGAACATAGAAAAATAAAAATATATATTAATAAAAAAATATATATATATAAAAATCTAGAACAAAGGATTACTGAACTTACTTAGAACAACAGTAGAAGCTTCCTATCAGGAACATAGTAGCAAAACCCTGAGAATACGTATTCATTTAAACTCACTTGTTTTCGGGAATCAGAGAAAAAAAAGAGAAAAAAAAAAAAAAAACTGACTATGGTGAGACTTTTTCCATTAATGAAAGCATCTGGAGTCAAAAAAACCCTGGACGGTTGTGACTATGGTGAGACTCTGTCTATTAATGAAAGCATCTGGAGTAAAAAAAACCCTGGACAAATGTGACTATGGTGAGACTCTGTCCATTAATGAAAGCATCTGGAGTAAAAAAACAAACAAAAAAAACCCTGGACAGTTGTGACTACTGTCTATGGTGAGACTCTTTGACCATTAATGAAAGCATGAGGGCCCCGGAACACTGTCTTTAGACCTGCCTTCCTTGCTTGTTCAACTTTTGGCCATACAGCACTCCGTGCCTCTCTGTCTTCCTTGGTGAGGTCTTCTGCGAAGCGGATGTTGAGATCCTTGCATACGCGGTGAAGTTTGGTAATCCGCCAGAGTTCGTCCCTGAAGTGGCGTCCTGTGAACTGCATGATTATTTGACGAGGGCGGTTGGTGTTACTCGGCCCCAGTCGGTGCACCGAATCCAGGATGAAATCCATCTTCTCCCTCCAGTGTGGCGCAATCTTCCCGATGATATCAGAGATGATTTGTCGTGTGTTTTCGTCTTTTTCCTCCAGTAATCCATTTAAGGTTCCATCTTCTCTTATAACGCTCCAACTCTACAGCTCTTTTTCCCACTTCTGTTACTTTTTTCTCCAGATCCGTGTTCTCCTCTTTCAGTTGTTTCACCTCGGCGTGCAGTTTTTGGCACTGTTCTTTACAATCTTTGATCTCGGCAGAGTTAAACTCTACCGCTTTCGCGATGTTTGCTATGGTCAGCGTGTTCTGCTTTAGCTCCGCTTTGAAGTCCTGCATCATGTTTTGAAGAGTTCCGATAGCAGCCAATATCGCAGCGTTAGAGGCGTCTTCAACATGGGCGCCAGCAGTCATAACTTCCTCTGGTTTGGACTTTTTCTGTGGTGCTGGTGTTTTGGAAGGGGATGTTAAGGTGTTTTAGTACCTCTGATGTTAGTTTCCATCCTTTCTGGTCCACCATAGTCGTGTTCTTGGAGAGCTTTCAATTTAGCATTAGCTTTCGTGCTAGACATGTTATGGTCTGCAATATCGTCCTCCAGGAGGTTCGCAGGGTCGTTTACAGGATTCTGAATTATTATGATGAGATCTCTACAGTTCTCTATCTGATATTTCAGGGTTTGGTTAAGTTTAAAGTTAATTCCATTGATTTACAAGGCTTTGCTACTCTGAGCTATTCACAGTGCGTCCACTCTCTCCGCCATCTTGTCACCGCCCCCCATTTTCATTCCTTTCATTTTCCAAAAAAAAACTATCCAGATAAATCATGCCATCCGGATAGAGTGAATTTGATTGTGGTTGGATGAGAAGGATAAACACAAACCATTCCGACACCCTATTGGGTTGTAGGTGATCAATCACGCCTGCACCTGCACAAATCACACACAGTGTTGCCAGATAGGGCGGGTTCTCGCCGACGAGCACGCACTTTCAGCCAATCAGCGATCAGCAGGCAGACACGCTCATTCATGACTTTAACAGGTGTTGTGCCGAAATTCGACTGCCTGCCAGAATCACGCTGCCCACCGCGTGCGCGCGCATGACGTCATTCGTTGCATTCGTGCAGCCAATGACTTTAATATTTTTTTGTCCCCCTTTCATTTTTATTTAATTTAATTTATTGTATGTAGTTATTGCGTCCTTGTGCTGATAAACATTGTTTGTTAAATGTCTTGAGAACATACTGAATTGTTTTGTATTTTTTAAATCCAATAAAAAAAGACGAATAAATAAAATAAATAAATAAATAGAGT
Organism: Gobio gobio; assembly: GCF_949357685.1. Taxonomy (NCBI): domain Eukaryota; kingdom Metazoa; phylum Chordata; class Actinopteri; order Cypriniformes; family Gobionidae; genus Gobio; species Gobio gobio. Next base: position 4,002,600 of record NC_137120.1, read on the forward strand.
TCCGCACTTTTTGCTATTCAAAGCTTTTTGTAACCAAATCGTTTCCTCCCAAGTTACACAACGTCACGACAAACTTTCAAATCTCATTTTTTGATAAACAAATGTAATCTTGTAAGGCCTATTTGGCTGTAAATAAAAGGAAACATAGGCCTATCCAATATAAGTGCAAATAACCGAACACAGTGAAGAAAAGTCATCTTTAAAACTCGAGTAATGGGTCTACAGTATTTCATGTGATATGTTTGTTATACACATTTAAATAAATTTGATACATTACATTGATCATAAGTGACAGCTGTTACATTAACATTCTTTAAAAAAAGATAAATTTCTATTTCTATTCAAAGAGTCATGGAAGACAAATGTAATATGGTTTCCACAAAAATACATTAATACTGATCATAAATGTTTGTTGATCATCAAATCCTCATATGAGAATGATTTCTGAAGAATCATGTGACACTGAAGACTGGAGTAATGATGATAAATTCCGTTTTGATCACAGGAATAATTGACATCTTAAGTACATAAAAATATTATATTATTTTGAATTGTAATAATATTTTACGATTTTTATTATTTTGTAAATATATTTAGACACAATCTTCTCATCAAACACACTTCCCAGCCAGAAATGTCTAGAGGTGTAGAGGGCAGAATCATTTTGGTAGGTCCATTTCTTTAATACTGACGAAGTAATGCTGGACCACTGGAAACCTCTTGCCTTCTACTGTCACAGTCTTCTCAGCAAGCACACTCCATTGCAGAAATCACCAGCATGAGTATGATGCTTGATATTATATTTGATATACTATGGCAGGGGGTAATAGGCAGCAGAAATGAGAATCATTTATGTACAGAACTAAGCAGAGTTGATTGCACATCGGATTATATTGCACTAATTGAAATCGAAAAGCTTATGAAAATTGTTTATGAACATTTTTTATATAAAATATGTACTTTATAAAACATGTTGAACTCAAAAACTGCTAGAAAATCAAAGCCACGCATCTAAACAAATTGTGCTACATTTGAGGTTGATATCTCAAAAAGTGAGCTTTCAGTAAGATTTTATTTGGGCGCAGTACCAGCAAAGAAAAATTTCGGCACAACACCGGGTTTTTAGCGCGATGACTCGTAGCTGTATATTCCAGTGATCGCTATGCCAGTGGCATAAATATACAGTAAGTTGTATCTACAGTAAAGAGTGGGAGAGTGACTCAACTCTCAAACGTGAATTACACCTGTGACTCGAAGACTTTTTATAAATATAACCGTGACTGCTGTCCATGATGATTATTGTACAGTATCAATGAATTACGCATTTTGACAGTGCTGTGTGCATTAACGTGTGAAATGCCTGTTAATTACATTGCTTTTTCCAATCTCTATATTGGGCACTTTTTGCACGTAAATTGGCTTCTTACTGTTGACATTGTGTTTTTCTGAGGGATTGCCGTTTTGACAGTTTCTACCTGGACATATAGCCCAGTCATATTTGATCCGTTTTACTGGGAAATTGATTTTTTTTTAATCATCAATGTTATGTTTTAAGGAGATAAAATGATAACTTACTTATCAACATTGATTGGTATGGCAATAAAATAATATCACATTATTTTGGCAGTTAAAGTTTTGGGATTTTTCTTGGAGTGACTAGTTGCCTATAAGTATTGTAAAGGTGCAAAAAGTCAAAATTCAGAGGAATGTTATCAATAACCATTTTTTTTAATATAAATGTACTTTTGGTGAGTTTTTGGGCTGGAAATCATCGACCCAATCTGGCCACATTGATCACATATTCAAATAATGGTTATTGATAACATGCCTCTGAATTTTGACTTTTTGCTCAGTAGTACTCATATGGTTCTTTAATGTATTTGCATTGTCCTAAAATGCATTGATTTTCAATGGGAATATATGCGGCTGAAACGGGTAGCCTATGCATCTAAAAAATTTCAACATGAACTTTTTAATATAACATTTTAGTCGTTATGGCCTTTAGAAAAAAGTTTTTTTGAGGAGGTGGGGTATGCACTGTGGTGCAGCCTAATCTTTTGTCCTTAAAGGGATACTTCACCCAAAAATGAAAATTCTGTCATCATTTACTCACCCTCAAGTTATTCCAAACCTGTATGAGTTTCTTTGTTCTGAAGATATTTTGAAGAATGTTTGTAACTAAGCAGATTATATGCAACCATTGACTGCCATAGTATTTTGCCCCTACTATGGCAGTCAATGGTTGCTCTATCTGCTTAGTTACAAACATTCTTCAAAATATCTTCAGAACAAAGAAACTCATACAGGTTTGGAATAACTTGAGGGTGAGTAAATGATGACAGAATTTTCATTTTTGGGTGAACTGTCCCTTTAATGGCATTTTTTTCCCCTTACATTACTTTTACTTTTATACTTTAAGTAGTTTTGAAACCAGTACTTTTACACTTTTACTTGAGTAAAAAGCTTGAGTAGATACTTCAACTTCTACAGAAGTCTTTTTAAACCCTAGTATCTATACTTCTAATTGAGTAATGAATGCGAATACTTTTAACACCTCTGCTAAATAAAAAGACACTTTAATGTTTAATGTCACACTAAAACTAATGCTGTTGAGGATTTGAGCTTCATATTTACTTTATTTTATTGAATTTATCCATAATAACTGAATATAGACCTGAATTCAAACTTGATCTGACAGTAAAATCACAGATGAATTATTTCTATATGAGAATAACTGTAAATGTTAAATCTCTGTCAATCATTTACAGTTTTTTTATTCGTTTTGGTACTATTTTCACAAGTAAGGTGTACATTTTCAAAACTCTTGGTACAAAAATACAAACTGATCACACTTGTAACACAGCTCGTCATTCTTTCAAAACCTGATCTCATGCTTTCATTCAGTTGCACATATTTTCATTTCATATAATCATTGTTTCAAACACAAGATTATTGTAATATGTAATGAGAACATTTGGTTTAATCACCGAAACACAACGGTGTGATCTTCTTTCAGTTTAGTGCTTTAACAATCAGTTCATTTAACAGCAAACAGTGCAAGAAACATGTTTCAAATCACCCTTCACATAAGAGAATACAATTACATTATCTAACTTATGTAACTGAATCCATAATGTTTAATAATATCTATTCAAAAGGTCAAAAGGTGTGATGAAGTTACGACATGGCCATGAGGTTATGGGCTATAGAACAGAGTTTGCTGCCAATACAATAAATGTTCTCATTATACCATATGACTGAATCTATACTGTAGTTTAGCTTTATAAGGGTGAGTTACAGTAATGTGACAGTCTCTACCATGGTAATCAGTTTACAGTATCACAAGGCATATACTGTAATGTAAAATGCTGTATTTGATGCCATCTGTCTTATCCATCCCTTATACTCTATTCTGCTCTATGTTCATACACACCTACACACACACACACACACACACACACACACAGTGTATACATAGGCGTAATAGTTTCTATACTGTACAAACTGTATATTCTCTCCCCTTACACTAAACCTACCCATCGCACAAACACGGTGTATTACTAAGACTAAGGTGATTTAAGAGGACTGGATCTTAAACACAATACACAACTGCACAATCCACCATTATAAGCACGTGTGTGTTAAACGGTACATGCCACACACACACACTAACCTGAAAACACTGCGTATTACCAAGACTAAGGTGATTTAAAGGATTAGTTCACTTTTAAATAAACTTTTGCTGATTATTTACTCACCCCCATGTCATCCAAGATGTCCATGTCTTTCTTTCTTCAGTCGAAAAGAAATTAAGGTTTTTGATGAAAACATTCCAGGATATTTTACCTCTTATCAGACGAACGTGATCATCTCTGAGCTCCGCCATAACTTCCGCTAAGTGAGGTCAAATACGATCGTGGTCATAGATGTATACGTAGATGCCTCATTAGCGCTTGCACTGATCAGTAGAATGAGGCATCTACGATCGATATATCTATGACCATGCTCGTATTTGACTCACTTAGCGGAAAATATGGCGGAGGTCAGAGACGATCACGTTTGTCTGATAAGAGGTAAAATAATAGCATAAATACTGCTCGGTTTCTCGCAGAAACTGATCGTTTTGCTAGATAAGACCCTTATTCATCGTCTGGTGTCATTTAAAGCCCTTTGAAGCTGCACTGAAACAGTCATTTGGACCTTGAACCGTTTGGAGCCCATTTAAGTCCTTTATATGGAGAAATATCCTGGAATGTTTTCATCAAAAACCTTCATTTCTTTTCGACTGAAGAAAGAAAGACATGGGCATCTTGGATGACATGGGGGTGAGTAAATTAACAGCAAAAGTTTATTTAAAAGTGAACTAATCCTTTAAGAGGACTGATCTTTAGACACAATACACAACTGCACAATCCAACATTATAAGGACGTGTGTGTTTAATGGTACATGCCCACACACACCTGACGATATGGTTCATTACCAAGACTAAGGAGATTTAAGAGGACCGGATCTCCAATACATTACACAAAAAAGCATACAACATTACAGGGACCAAAGTGTTTTAGAAGTACTTTAAGTGACTTAAAATATTAATATAACATTTTTTCCAGTTTTATCATGTGATGCCATTTTAAGAGGAAAATGACACCCTCAAACATACAAACATGTTTCAGAAAGCATACAACATCATTACAAAGCTTCGGAAAGATTGACAAAACAAACAGGCACATTTGAAATCAGTCATTAAACAGGCTTTGATATATATTAAATGAACTCACTCGACATGCAATAAATGCTGCAGCATATAGAGAAACAACTTATAAGAGACGCTTTACCCAAAAAGACAATTCTGCACAATTGTCGAGTCAGAGTTTCAAAGCAGCTAACAGGAATACAGTGATAACAGAAAATTATGTATTATATTACATTTATTAAAATGATATTTGATTATGAAGTTAGTTTGGGCTGTAGAGCAGCTCTAGAAGAGTATAGTGTCGTCGTTCAGTGTTGATTGAGTTATGTTGTAGAAATCATCAGTTATTCCTTTAGTTCATATCATCTATAGCATGGGCGCCGGAAGCAAAACAAATGTGGGTGGGTCCTCTCAGAACATTTTTACTGCAGTAGATGCCATTTACAGTAGAAATATACCGCCTTGTTTGCTAAATGTCTGGTTGGGCAAGACGAAAATAATGGAAATCACCATATCAGTGAGAGCAGCAATAGTGTAGGGGTGAGACGCATGGCATCAAGTTGACACAAATCGACCCGCGGTTCGAATCCGCCTTTTGCCGAACTCGCTCTACTCCCTTTTCCCATCACATATCAGATCGGAAAGGTATTTATTTCCAATAGAAATGAAGAAAATATTAGAAAAGTTGAAATAAAGCGTCTAACATGTGTTTAATAATAAGTGTTTATCGGTTAGGGGTAGGTGAACAGCAGGGCCGGCCTGTGGCAAAGGCGGAATAGGCAAATGCTAGGAGCTCCACTCATCCATAGGGGCGCCAAAATTTATTACTGATACTATTATATTCATATTCATTTGAAATATTACCAAATAAAGCGCAAAAAAAGTCCCCCGCATCTTCCCGGTGCGCCTCATCAATCTCCCCCGCCGAGCTACTTGAAGTGTGTACACTGCAAAAATGAAGGGATACACTGCAAAAATGCTCTTCTTACTTAGTATTTTTGTCTTGTTTCTTGTTTCTGTCCCAAACAGAAATAATTTCATTTTTCTCACCCCATTTGGCAGATAATTTTGCTTGTTTTAAGCAAAAACTCACTTCATTTTGCACTGGAAACAAGAAAAAAATACTAAATAAGAATAGCATTTTTTGCAGTGTAAAGACAGAGGTAAAGTAAAGTAGGCTAATGAATGAACAGTTTATTTAATTGCATAGTAAAATACTAATGTTCGCTAATTAATTCCAGTTCTACCTTAAACTATATTCAAGCAGCCGTTCTGGGTTCTGCTGCCCTACATAACAGGGCCGTGCAGAGAGTTCTTCAGGGGCAGGGGCTCAAATGTAAAAAAGGGGCAATATGTATGTATATATATATATATATACATATATATATATATATATATACATATATATACATATATATATATATATACATATATACATATACATATATATATATAAATACATATACATATATATATATATATATATATATATATATATATATATATATATATATATATATATATATATATACATATTGTCACAATCACAAGTGAGAGTGCCCCTCATTACCACCTGAGGGCACTCCAACCCGGACTGTCACTTCATCATAAACTACATTACCCATCATCCTGTGCCCGGACTCATCATCATTCATTGTTTGCACCTGTTTCATCACCTCATTACCCCATTACCCCAGCCTATATAAAACCATGTTCACTCTGTCTTTAACTGCGAAGTCTTGTTTGTCTATACTGCATTTCTGAGCATTCTCCCTGGTTTCATGTTTCTTGGTTTTGGATTTCTTGCCTGTTCTGTGGATTACCCGTTTGCCTGTCTCTCCTGTCTTGTTTGCCTGTTTGGACTGCTTACCTGTTATGACCTCTTGCCTGTTTTGACTATGAGTGTGGATTACCCCTCCAATAAAGCTGCATTTGGATCTTCTACCTTCTGTCTCAGAGCAGTACGTTACAGAAGACTTGGCCATCATGGATCCAGCACTTCAAATAATCCGTCTACGTCAAGGTAACCAGTTACTCGAGAAACACATTCAGGACTTTTTAGCTATTGCTAATTTCTCTGATCTCCCAGACTGTGCACTCATTGATTTCTTTTGTTATGGTCTTAATGAACAATATCAATCAAAGTTGATCCGTGATGGTCCTCGTGGATCACTCACTCAGTTTCTGGACTATGCACTGTCGTTAAGTGGTTCCTCCTACACTGTTGGCGAAATAGAAGAGGACGTTTCCCCTAAACGGTTTTTGGGAGGGGTACCATGTATCAAGCTCCAGCGAGGAGCTGTGAACAAAACCTAACACCCTGTTCGCCATGTCCGGTGCTGAGGATCGCTAGTCCTAGGTTTTCTGTGCCTCCTTGTCCTGTATTCACCATGCCAGAACCCTCTGCCAAGATGGCCGCCGCCATGCCAGAACCCTCTGCCAAGATGGCCGCCGCCACGCCAGAGATGCGTCCAGAGACGGCTCCAGCCACTGACCTGCGTCCAGAGACGGCTCCAGCCACTGACCTGCGTCCAGAGACGGCTCCAGCCACTGACCTGCGTCCAGAGACGGCTCCAGCCACTGACCTGCGTCCAGAGACGGCTCCAGCCACTGACCTGCATCCAGAGACGGCTCCAGCCACTGACCAGGGTCCAGAGACGGCTCCCGCCACTGACCAGCGTCCAGAGACGGCTCCCGCCACTGACCAGCGTCCAGAGACGGCTCCAGCCACTGACCTGCGTCCAGAGACGGCTCCCGCCACTGACCAGCGTCCAGTGAGGGCTCCGGCCCGTGTCCCGAGTCCAGTGAGGGCTCCGGCCCGTGTCCCGAGTCCAGTGAGGGCTCCGCCTCCAGTCACGAGTCCAGAGAGGGCTCCGCCTCCAGTCACGAGTCCAGAGAGGGCTCCGCCTCCAGTCACGAGTCCAGAGAGGACTCCGCCTCCAGTCACGAGTCCAGAGAGGACTCCGACCGTGCCATCTACTGCTCCGCCGTGGAGGTCTTCAAACCCGTCTCCGCTGCTGTGGTGGTCGTCTGCTCCGCCGTGGGGGTCTTCAACCTCGTCTGCGCTGCTGTGGTGGTCGTCTGCTCCGCCGTGGGGGTCTTCAACCTCGTCTGCGCTGCTGTGGTGGTCGTCTGCTCCGCCGTGGGGGTCTTCAACCTCGTCTGCGCTGATGTGGTGGTCGTCTGCTCCGCCGTGGGGGTCTTCAACCTCGTCTGCGCTGATGTGGTGGTCGTCTGCTCCACCCTGGCTGCCTGCTGTGCCTACGCCAGCCTGGTCATCTGTCCCGCCTACGCCACCCTGGTCATCTGTCTGGCCTGCACCACCCTGGTCATCTGTTCAGCCTGCTCCTTCCTGGTCTTCTGCTCGGTCTCCAGGCCCTCTTCCGCTCCATGGGCCTGGCCCTCCATCCCACCCCCGTGTCCACCTCCCTCCTTGACAATTTTAGGAGCGTCTGGAAGCCGCTCCTTTGAGGAGGGGCTATGTCACAATCACAAGTGAGAGTGCCCCTCATTACCACCTGAGGGCACTCCAACCCGGACTGTCACTTCATCATAAACTACATTACCCATCATCCTGTGCCCGGACTCATCATCATTCATTGTTTGCACCTGTTTCATCACCTCATTACCCCAGCCTATATAAACCATGTTCACTCTGTCTTTAACTGCGAAGTCTTGTTTGTCTATACTGCATTTCTGAGCATTCTCCCTGGTTTCATGTTTCTTGGTTTTGGATTTCTTGCCTGTTCTGTGGATTACCCGTTTGCCTGTCTCTCCTGTCTTGTTTGGACTGCTTACCTGTTATGACCTCTTGCCTGTTTTTGACTATGAGTGTGGATTACCCCTCCAATAAAGCTGCATTTGGATCTTCTACCTTCTGTCTCAGAGCAGTACGTTACACATACATACATACATACATATTGTGAAATATAACATTATGTTCTTTTTAACTTTTTATTAATCAAAGAATCTTGAAAAGAGTATCACAGTTTCCATCATTGACATTAAATCCTCATATTAGAATGATTTCTGAATGATCATGTGACACTGAAGAGTGGAGTAATGATGATGACAATCCAGCTGTGATCACAGGAATAAATTATATTTTAAATTATTTTAAAATAGAAAACCATTATTTTAATAATATTTCACAATATTGCTATTTTTTTATCAAATAAATGCAGGCTTGATGAACATAAGAGACTTCTTTCATAATGCTGCATAATATCCAAAAATGGTCATATAATAAAGTCCTTTCACGGAACCATTTCGCCAGCCTACACTTCACATAATAGGCCTGTAGGTGCCGGTGGCACTTGGGTTTTGTTAACTTTGATCGTTTCATGAAATAGTAAACGGTGTATCAATATTAATACAAGTGAATTTAACACCATTAATGCGACTTTGGCTGCTGCTGTGGTTTTGTGCAGATTTGTTTGTTGTCAGTTAAAATCCATTTAGTCAGTGATGCAATTTATAAAATGAGACAAACCGCAGGAAATCATTCCACAAACGTTAGTTCGTTTGTCCATGTCATTTTCAACCGATTTATGAATAAGAACAGAAAATTACCGCTTCACATCGCCCAATGGAATTTGAACTTGCTTTGCCAGATCACGATTGGTTGGTGTTCTATACATGACAAACGGGCATTGGTGAATTGTGTAATACTTTAAAATATACAATATATAGATTTGTTATTAAGTCAACACATTAGCTCTGATTATGGATGAAAAAAAAAATATTGGTTTACTTTTTTCCCGTAAGGCCACACACTCTCTGAAAGGACCATATTTGGCTCGAGAGCCGTTTCCGAACAGTGGAAAATCAGCTGTCAATCAAAGCGCACGCGACCCATAGCAACCGGATAGCAACACGTTATGGCAACGCCTCAACAGAAAATGTCCGACTTTTGAGCCGTTCGTTACTATTGTATACATTGTCATGTTATAATAATCACAATTATTTAGTTTTATTGACCACTATATTATCATTGATATTTGTCTGAGAGGGGCACTTTTGATTCATTTTGAAAAAGGGCAGGGGCTCGAGCACCCAAAGCCACCCCCCCCCCCACCCTCTGCACGTGCATAGAATGAAACTAACAAAAACCAACAACCAAAATAAAAATCCAGCATCAAATGAGACACATGATGTAACATCACTTATTTTAGGCTTTGCTTTTCAAGGTAATTCCTCGATTTCTTACAAAATATCTTATGTTTTGTACACTGTGCTTTCCCAAAACAGGATCCTCAGCGATCTTACACTGCGGTCTTTCAGTCAGTGTGGCCAGTTCTCCTTTGGCTATATGAGCCTTAAAATGTTCAATTACAGCTGTAAGTTCAGCATTTGACCAGCACACGTTTTGTCCTTTCAGTTTCGGCCTCGCTGTCATTGTCTGTACAGAAGAACACATGCTTTAGTAAGCTCTAACTATATGAGAGCTCCTGTACTTACACTGATGGAGGTATTCTGATTTAAACCTCAGGTACCTTGAGAAACTTCAGTGGCTTTCTCATCTTCTGAACACCTGGAAGAAATACACTGTTATACACTGATCAGAAACTCAGATATAACTCAAACCTGTATCTAGAACCTAAAACTGCTTATACACCTGATATATATATATATAAAAAAAATATCATTCTGGAATTGAAATGTTATATTAAACACCTCTTTTTTAAGTTTTTGACCAACATGAACATGATCAACTTATTGGTATAGTTCAGCATTACAATGTTGGTGCAACACTGATTCCATTAATGTTTCACTAAATAAAAGTGCAAAAATCTGATTATTGATAACTCATTATTACAATTAATGGCAAAAGGAATGTTTAGAAATGTAAACTGATATTACCTACTGACACACTGTGTGCAGAATTATTAGGCACGTTGATTTTCTGATCATATTTTTTTCCAGGGACATCTGACCAATTCCAAACCACAGTGATCCTAATAACTACTATTCATTTAGTATTTAATAATGTATAAGTGATATATATAATTGTTCATGAAGGCTGGAAATGAAAAACACCTTATATTCAGGTGTGCAGAATTATTAGGCATGTTTACTTTTACAGATAAAATGAGCCAAAAAAGAGATTTAACTCAGACTGAAAAGTCTAAAAGTATTAAATGCCCATGAGAAGGATGCAATACTAATGCAATACTAGACATTGCAGTTAAGGCATGACCATTGGACAGTGAAATGCTCGTTGGGTCAGCAGGGTCAGACAAAAACATGTGGCGGAGAAAATACAGATGTTAACTGCAAAAGAATTAAGAATTAAGGTGAATAATTAAGTGTGAAACCATCAGGAACCCTTTAGTCTCCAGCGCCACCATTTTCCAGAGCTGCAACCGACCTGGAGTCTCCAGAAGTGCAAAGTGTCAGGATTATGTCAAGAATTCATCTTCCAGAATCTGGCAGTACGTTTTTGGAGTTCATTTAGTCCATCCTGAAGTCCGTTTTGCAGAGATGGACTAAACATGAACTCCCAAAACATACTGCCAGATTCTGGAAGATTAATTCTTCAAACAGTGGTATTAGAGGATGTGGTGCTGGTCCTTCAAGAGTCACTCTCAACCTATCTGTCCATAAAGCCTATAAAAAAACAGTCTTCATGTATTTTACAACACTTCAGCTTGTGATTCTTATTTAGTGGGGGTCATTTTTTAGGATTCTTTACCTAACTGAAGTCTCTGAGATCCTGACACCTTGCACTTCTGGAGACTCCAGGTAGGTTGCAGCTCTGGAAAATGGTGGCGCTGGAGACTAAAGGGTTCCTGATGGTTTCACACTCAATTCTTCACCTTAATTCTTCATTCTTTTGCAGTTAACATCTGTATTTTCTCCGCCACATGTTTTTGTCAGATCCTGCTGACCCAACGAGCATTTCACTGTCCAATGGTCATGCCTTAACTGCAATGTCTAGTATTGCATTAGTATTGCATCCTTCTCATGGGTATTTAATCATTTTTTACTTTTCAGTCTAGGGCTGAACGATTAATTGCATTTGCGATAATATCGCGATATGACAAAACACGATTTCGTAACCGCAAAGGCTGCGATTAAAGTCTGGTCATGTGACACGCGAGAGTAAAGTCTGCAGAAGAAGCAACTTGGCACGTTACACATGCCTGGCCTAAAAGGGGAAAAAAACTGTTTGTGTTTGATCTATCTAATATTGTGTTGTTCATACTATAGGCTACAATAGAGGTGGGAGAAAAGATTCTTCTCCAATGATTCTGGATCGATTCTAAGCTTAGATTTTAACTGCAGATGCGCGGTGGCGCTGCGTGTGTTTTAGAAACACCCGTATTCTGATTGCTTCCATTATCTCTCTCTTTCTCTCTCTATCTCACACACATACACACACACACAATCACACACGAACCATAAAATAATATTTCATAACGTCCGGAACGGTTGACGGCGCGAATCGCAATGACATTCGCAGGCTTCTTTGCACAGGATAAGTGCTGTGAGAAACTTAGCTTTGATGTCACGCTTACAGAGTGTGTTCTCGCCCGCCGGTATTTTCCTTACAAACGCTCAACGAAGGCTTCATTCATGTCGTTAGGAATGCAGTGTGCTTGTATATTAAAAAATAAGTAACTCACTGACAGAAGGTTTTCCATTTCAAATGCTCACGCGGCGCTTTGTGAAGAGTGCTCGCGAGCGCACGTCTGTGTGAGTCTCAAAATGCTTTTATGACGCAAAATTAATGTAAACACCGTCAGTAATGTCTTAATTAATTAATCAGACAGGGCAAAAACATCTTATATTTCAAAAGACATCTGTGCATTAGTGTGAATGCAGGTCTCCCGCTGTCTATGATGATGTCATGATTAATATTCAAACAACAGTAAAGCTGAGAAAGAAAAAAATCACTCACAGTTCAGACACTCTTAAATACTGAAAGCACTCTTTGTTCATTGCTTGTAATATGTTTTTTGTTCCTCTTTATGATTTACTAGCTTATGTTTTGCAGCTATATTAGTTTATATATTTAAAATTATTAACATGCAATTGTTTTAATTAAAATGTTATAATGTCCTAGTTATTTTAAAAAGCTTATAATTACATATATCAGAATAAAAAACATTTTAAGCTTTTAATAAATTAATAAGATTAATTAATAAGGAAAAAGTTCAAGAATTGTTTTGGAATCGGATTGTGACTCCCAGAATCGGAATCGGATCGTGAGGTACCAATTAAAGATTTCCACCATTACCATACAATGATGTATTGTTGAATAATACAGAAGATAAAGAGTTTAAAAAATAATCGCATGTTAAATCGCAATCGCAATATTGGTTAAAAAAATCGCAATTAGATTTTTTTCCAAAATCGTTCAGCCCTATTTCAGTCTGAGTTAAATCTCTTTTTTGGCTCATTTATCTGTAAAAGAAAACATGCCTAATAATTCTGCACACCTGAATAAAAGGTGTTTTTCATTTCCAGCCTTCATGAACAATTATATATCACTTATACATTATTAAATACTAAATTAATAGTAGTTTTTAGGATTACTGTGATTTGGAATTGGTCAAATGTGCCTGGAAAAAAAATATGATCAGAAAATCAACGTGCCTAATAATTCTGCACACAGTGTATATATAAATACTGTATATAACTGTCTTATAACCACTGGCTTAAAATAAACATTTCTAACTCATCATCTTACTCTAAAGGTAAAAATTCTGTTGTGTACCTTATCAACATTATTTAGTATTAAGCAATTGATTTTGGGCTGTAGGCAAACATAATTCTAAAGTGGAAACCATCTAAACATCAACAGACAGGTTGTTCATGTTTATACACACTTTATTATCATCACTAACATTCAACAAAGCATTTATTAATGGATTTTGTTACCCTTGTTGTAAAGTGTACACTATTTCAACATGACCTTATGTGTTACTAACATTTGTAGACTCTTTATCAACATGACTTGTCATTAACAAAGCATTTATTATTATTTAAAGAACCTACAAATGTTAACATATCAGTTAATGTTGAAATAGTGTACACTTGATAATAAGGTTCTCAAAATCCAATAATATACATGCTTTGTTTAATAATGTTGATAAGGTACACAACAGCATTTTTACCTTTAGAGTAAGATGGTGAGTTAGAAATATTCATCCGCAGTGTGTGTCAACTGCTGTGTAAACTAATGTAGATAACCTTACAAAAACAGTAAAGCTACAGGCATTGTTCATGGTTAGTTCATGTTAACTAATGCATTAACTAATGTTAACTAATACAACCTTATTGTAAAGTGCTACCATAATAACTATATTACTTTAAGATCACTATTATTAGAATTGTTGCTAAGACACTAATATACTACCGTCAATGAAAAATGTATATCATTTTTCGCTTAAGCTGTTATACTGGCAGAAACCTGCAGTTTCAGTGAAAACAGGTTTATAAACGCATTGTCACATGCCTGTCCTGTCTCGTGTAGCACATGTGGTGTTTTTGTTATTCTCCTGTCTCTGTCTAGATCCCACCCCCCTTGTTATCGCGTTATTGGTTTCATTTGCCCCACCTGTGTTCCCTCATTCCCTGCTTGATTTGTCCCCTTTATAAGTTCCTTTGTGTGTTCAGTCTTTGTCGGATCGTTGTTATATCTAAGTCTCCCGTTTCCCCCATGAATTCTGTTTAGTATGTTTTCAGTTTGTTTTGTTATTTCTAGTTCAGGTTGCCCCCTCGTGGGTTTTGTTTTGTTGTTCTAAATTCCCTATATGGGTATCCAGGAAGGACTTTTATTATGAAACGTGTATGCCGCTAGGTGACGTTAGTTTCCGCTATTCCGCTATTGTGTTGACTTTCACTTTCACCAGCCGTTTGCTCCGCCATTTCTACAGGTGTTAATGTGCGTGATTGGATAAAGATCACATTTAATACCTCTTGTATCACGAGTGTACAACTGGATGATGAAAATGTATGTGGAGAATACATTATATAAAGAGTTGAACAGTTCCCTGTCTCCTGTCACGCTTCTTACCGGAGCCCCGTAGTGGATGAGCATTCGACTACCTATATTCAAATACAGTCCCCAATAGATGGTCCTTCGAGCCGGATCGCTACACTCATTACGGTGATCTGGAGCAACAGAGCCAGCATTACTCTCCTGATACTACACATCCTGTTCGACCACAGGCCAGAGTACGTCAGCTTTCAACACGTCTGCAAGCTTATGACCACGCATTACCTAAATCTCTCATACCAGAGCCTGCGCTGTATGACAGTTCATACCACCAACGAAGGATGGATCACCCAACAGCACAGCTAAACCTCAGTGGACAGGCCGAGCCAGTCTCGACTGTGGAGCAGCTTCCTATGAGTGAGTTATCTCTGGTGCAGTATGGAGCAGGTCAAGCTACAGGTTATTTGGGCAACATTGATAATGGAGCTGGTGTTCGTGCCAAACAGCTAGATGCAGAGAGATCTTATAGTCATTCTAGTTTACCAATAGCTCAACGAGAATATCACAGTCAATTCGAATGTGGGTCACTCAGCAGTGGCACTGTTTCACCTTCACTACATGAGGAAGAACAGGCTAGAGCTATCTCACCACCTGTGGTCAGACTTAAAGCTACTGCAGCGCCATCTATCCCAATCCTGTATCCAGGACAACCATTCCCAGCTGTTGTGGCAACCAGAGACATTTCTCAACAGTCAGCGCCATGGCACATGACACAAACTACGCCTAATGCCACATATGGTACGACTCCGCCATATCTTGGTGTCTCCCCTTTATCTGCCCCACATGCAACGCTGCATCAGCAACCTTTATCTAGTACGCTAGATTTTCGTCCTTCATGTCAGCTTACACTGCATGAAAACACTGAAATCCGGCACTATCCGGGCATGGTATACTCATGTGTAATTTGATGTTTACCGGATGTATGTGGGAAAAAGCGGATCAGAGTAACACCGAACAGTATATTTCCAGAAAAACCCGGAAACCTCACGTATGCGGACGTATACAGGAATCCGTGAAATTTCACGGACATATACAGCTGAAACACTGCTGGGTGTGCTAGGACTGAAGACTGTTAGGTGTGAAGAAGACCTTTCATATGTTAATGACTGACCCTTGTGCTGGCTGTTCTCAGAGGGAGGGGGGCAGGGGAGGACTTCAGGATTGAGAATTATCTCTGGTCTACTGTAGGCTACAGCAAACAAGCTTTTTACACAGAAAAAATTATTCTTAAGGCCCTGAAACACTAAACTGAACTAGCAATGACTAAAGCCGACTGTGGGGTTGGTTCACGTCTGGGTCTGGGTCAAACCATCAGAATGGTGTGGCAAATTAAAACCACTGCATGAAAAGAGTCTCTTAATCAAATATTTTTTATAAAAACAGTACAAAATAAAAACCCTGTCTGAACATATACGTTCACAAAAAAATCTGAATATGTAATGAAATAAACAAAGAAATGTAATGGAATTAACAAAGGATAATTAACCAAACATTTTAGACTATCCCCAAACAATTTTTGCAAAGTTTTACAAATTGTAGGCAATAATAGAATTAAATAAAAAGGAGATGAAATGTGGAAAATGAAAAAGTTTGTTTTAAAAACACCAAAAACTGATATGCTCAAAATAAAAATATGGAATAAAAAAGAGCAGGGATTCACTTGCTCAAGAAACACAGAAACACAAGCAGATCTTTCAGCTCTGCAACTATTAACAAAAAGTGTCACTCCAAGATTCTTAACTTTAACAAGATGCAAAAGAGGGGCGTTTTAAGGTTTGAAATCCACCACTCACAAAAGATGTTGGTGCAACCAATAAGGTTACCAATAAAAATAAGGCAACCAATAAAAATAATCCTAATTTTACAGAAAAAAACAGTTTTCAGTTTTTTACAGTATTTTCTTGTCATTTTGAATTATGTTTAAAACGATGTAAAATTACAAACAATATCTAAATAAACAACTTGACTGTTATTTTAAGGATTATATCATTAATGACAAATTACAGTAATTCTCATTTTTTTATACAGGAACATCACTGTATTATTTTTCTGTTTTCATAAATAACAAATTCATGCAAAATTACAAACAATATCTGTAAATTAACAACTGTAATACAATATTTAGCTCATTATATTAAAGGTTTATGTTTATGTCCATACTAACAATTTAACATTATTCTTTGTCATTTTAAAGTAAATCTTATTAGTTTTATATTTACACTGTAAAAATAAAAACCTAAAAAAAACAGCAGCTACAGCTGCAAAACAAAAACCGTAAAATAAGTCAAATATCTTAAGTCAAATAAAGTTAAAAAACTTCACAGAAAACTTCACACAAACTAAATATCAAACAATAATTGTTTTTAAAGAGTACAAATCTGCACTGCTCTCCAGGTTGAAACTTCCAGGCATCTGCCAGTGCCCACACCACAAAACACCATTTGACCAATTAATTAAATATAACAGCAAATAAAAATAAATATACACATTTTCTAACTGTTGTTTAAAACAGGTTTTTTTTCTATATTTGCAAGGCTATTTGCTGTCTTTCCATGTTCTTTTGAGCGTGATTGGTCAATCTGAACGTCATCCAGAAATCTGACCAATGACAGTGCGCGCCTTCAGTTTGAATTATACACCCGTTGTTGTTGGAGTTGCTCGTGGCTCGCGGGGACGCGACGCGATCGCGGCTTCTAATCTTCAACAGGACGGCTTCTTCTGTCCATTAATGGCATTGCATGGATCATTTTAAACCTGTTAAAAGCTTATTTTGGACGAATTTTGATTGTGGGATGTCGACTGAGAACGAAAAAACATGAATACGAACAGACTAAGTTTCCAATGGCGGACAGCAGACGGCAGAAGGTAACGTAAATCCCTTTATATTTTTTCTACTGCTCATCAAGATATAACGTTAGTGCATTAAAGTCATATGCTAATCGTGATTAACTTACATATTCTGTTTCTGTGTTTTGTTGTAATATTGTTAAGATAGGGCTGGGTGTTATGGCGATCTGATGATACTGACTATTGTTAGCGATTTTGCTGTAAACGTTAACATTAACGTTACCTTTTTATATTGCGGAATGGGAATATAGCGTATATAACGCAGCACTGACTGTACTAAAACTTTTTGACATTTTGACAAGGAAACATGCATGAATGTAGAATAATGAACGGGACATGCATGTGTTAAAATAAGCCTCTCTCAGACAGCATGCGATCCCGAAATCAATTATCTTTCTGTAAAATGCACACAATTATCTCAGAAACCCTGTCATGTGAGGTATTCACTTGATTTAAACAGTCAGTTATGTCTTAAGTAAGTTAAACAGTTCAAGTTAACGTGGGGAAACCCGGATGCGTGTCATTCTGTGCATCAGTTCTTAAAGGGGCTGCAGCTTTGTCATAATTTTAATAAAACAAAAGAATAGAGAAGACCTTCTGCTTCTTTAAGAATCATGTGATATTAATTACTTGAATATCATACAATGAAGACTTTTAAAGCAGTATTATTCTGTAGCATTTTAATAAAATATCCATCAAAATAAATATATTGTGATATCGTTATTGTAAAATAAAATTTCTCATGTATGTATAATTATATGGTCATAATGCCCATCCCTACTGTCAGCTAGTTTTAAGATCAAGCTTGTCATGAAATGTAACAGTTTTGGAATGAATAATCTGAGATCATGTACTCATTCAGCAGAGAGGACAGGAAAACACCATACTTGGACTCTGAAGAATTATAGGCAAACCAGGATTTTGGATCTACTGTAAAGTTTTTGTATGGGCCTGGTGAGTATGTTTTGCAAGTCCATGTCCGTAAGTTGATAATTAATATTACTGTTTTATCAAACAAATTAATATTCATTTGTGTGTGTGCATGTTTCTTCCCCCCTCATGATCCAGAAGTTTTGGATCCATGATCCTGAAGAACTTTTAAAGATGTTGACCCTGAATGTGTAAAAGGTAATCTTAAAAATGTTGTCATTATTTTAAAGAGCACCTATCATGGAATTTTGAAATTTACCTTTCATGTAGTGTGTAACATAGATCTAAGTGAACAAAAACATCCTGCATAGTTTGAAATATGACAGTGCACCGTATATAGTTCTGCCAGAAAGACTCGGGAGAATAAATACTGTGACAATTATCCATTTATTAACAACCCAGCAAGCAATAAAGTATATTGGCATAGGCCCCGTCCGTAGCTCGCAATCTGAGGGTCCGGACTCTGCATATCCTGCCTGAAGACGAAGGCAGAGGCGCAGCCGACCCCCACGTGAGGTATGGAAGGGACCATCCTGGTGGTGGTGGGGTGGATGTAGGGAAGGATTTGACTTGGAGGTGGTGGGGAGGATGGCGGTGAATGGGAGCGTCAGCATCTGCGAACTCAGACATGAGTAAGTACCGATCTTTTATACCCAGGTATTTAGCATGTGATTGGATAGATTAAATTAAAGTGACATGACAATTAAGTCTTCCTGGCAGAACTTACGCTAAAGCTTCCATTTCTGCCAGAAAGACTCGGGAGAATAAATACTGTGACAATTATCCATTTATTAACAACCCAGCAAGCAATAAAGTATATTGGCATAGGCCCCGTCCGTAGCTCGCAATCTGAGGGTCCGGACTCTGCATATCCTGCCTGAAGACGAAGGCAGAGGCGCAGCCGACCCCCAAGAATAAGTGGAAGAATACTTCCACCTGGACGGAGCCTATCCTACCCCCAAAAAATGGTGAAAAATAAAAATAGACCCACCGGTCTTGTATCCTGGGATTCCTACAAAGAAGAAGAATAAGAGTTAACATGTTAAGCGTGAACATGGAACGCCAACTGCTGATGGCTAAAGCCGCTTCATGATTAAACAGAACTTGAATTTATAGTTGTAGATGAGTACTACACGTGAGCAATTCATATCTGCTGCTGCATAAATGTACATTTGGCCATTTTTGTTTTATATAATATATATATATATATAAAACATGTATAACCACAGAGACAAGGCCGCAGGGCCACGAAGACAAGGCCGCAGGGCCACAAAGACGAGGCCGCAGGGCCACAGAGACGAGGCCGCAGGGCCACACGGCCTATTAGACCACAGAGACGAGGCCGCCGGGCCACACGGTCTGTTAGACCACAGAGACAAGGCCGCAGGGCCACAAAGACGAGGCCGCAGGGCCACAGAGACGAGGCCGCCGGGCCACACGGTCTGTTAGACCACAGAGACAAGGCCGCAGGGCCACACGGTCTGCTAGACCACAGAGACAAGGCCGCAGGGCCACACGGTCTGTTAGACCACAGAGACAAGGCCGCAGGGCCGCACGGTCTGCTAGACCACAGAGACAAGGCCGCAGGGCCGCACGGACTGCTAGACCACAGAGACAAGGCCGTAGGGCCGCACGGACTGCTAGACCACAGAGACAAGGCCGCAGGCCGCACGGACTGCTAGACACAGAGACAAGGCCGCAGGGCCGCACGGTCTGCTGGACCACAGAGACAAGGCCGCAGGGCCGCACGGACTGCTGAACCATAGAGACAAGGCCGCAGGGCCACAGAGACAAGGCCGCCGGGCCACACGGCCTGTTAGACCACAGAGACAAGGCCGCCGGGCCACAAGGACAAGGCCGCAGGGCCACAGAGACAAGGCCGCCGGGCCACAGAGACAAGGCCGCCGGGCCACACGGCCTGATAGACCACAGAGACAAGGCCGCCGGGCCACACGGCCTGATAGACCACAGAGACAAGGCCGCCGGGCCACACGGTCTGGTAGACCACAGAGACAAGGCCGCAGGGCCGCGCGGTCTGCTAGACCACAGAGACAAGGCCGCAGGGCCACAAGGACAAGGCCGCAGGGCCACAGAGACAAGGCCGCCGGGCCACAGAGACAAGGCCGCCGGGCCACACGGCCTGCTAGACCACAGAGACAAGGCCGCCGGGCCACACGGCCTGATAGACCACAGAGACAAGGCCGCCGGGCCACACGGTCTGTTAGACCACAGAGACAAGGCCGCAGGGCCGCGCGGTCTGCTAGACCACAGAAACAAGGCCGCAGGGCCGCGCGGTCTGGTAGACCACAGAGACAAGGCCGCAGGGCCGCGCGGTCTGCTAGACCACAGAAACAAGGCCGCAGGGCCGCGCGGTCTGTTAGACCACAGAGACAAGGCCGCAGGGCCGCGCGGTCTGCTAGACCACAGAAACAAGGCCGCAGGGCCGCGCGGTCTGTTAGACCACAGAGACAAGGCCGCAGGGCCGCGCGGTCTGGTAGACCACAGAGACAAGGCCGCAGGGCCGCGCGGTCTGGTAGACCACAGAGACAAGGCCGCAGGGCCGCGCGGTCTGCTAGACCACAGAGACAAGGCCGCAGGGCCGCGCGGTCTGTTAGACCACAGAGACAAGGCCGCAGGGCCACACGGTCTGCTAGACCACAGAGACAAGGCCGCAGGGCCACACGAAAAAAGGTAAATAAAATAGACCCACCGGTCTTGTGTCCTGGAGTTCCTACAAAGAAGAAGAATAAGAGTTAACATGTTAAGCGTGAACATGGAACGCCGCCTGCTGATGGCTAAAGGCCACTTCATGATTAAACAGAACTTGAAGTTATAATTTGTAGAGGAGTACTACACATGAGCAATTCATATCTGTTGCTGCATAAATGTAACAGGTTTTTATATATATATATATATATATTTATTTATTTATTTATTTTTTTTTTTTTTTTTTTTTTTTTTTTAATTTATTTATTTATTTATTTATTTTTTTTTTTTCCAGAGACAAGGCCGCAGGGCCACACAGTCTGCTAGACCACAGAGACAAGGCCGCAGGGCCACACGCCATCTTTGATATAGTAGAAAGACCATGCTATCATAACGTACCGAGCCGAATTGGCCGGAACACCACCACCAGTAGTTGCATAGGGATTTACCAGAACCATTACTGGAGAGCTTGCTGAGCTTCAAGGATGATTTTAGAATCTGTCTTATATAAGACTTGAATGCAGAAGAACATCATCTTCACGGTAGCTTAAATGCTGGCCTAGAATTTCCGCTGTCGTAGCTGTAGAAAGTCTGATATGAAGAGAAGGAGGTAAACTGCAGCTTTTAAGTCAGTATAAAAGTGGGTCTGAACCAGGCCTTAGAGAGAGGTGCTCCATAAGATAAAAATAGGGGGGAGTGGTCAGAAGTCTTAGGATGAACGTGAAGATATTTAACCTTAGAAGTGAAGGGACAGTAATTATTCTTCATCTTAGAAATTGTTCATGTGATACCAGAACCTTTAAAGTCATTCTAGAATGCTTAAGTAAAAGAGTAAAGAAATTGGGTGAGAAGTGACGATCAGAACAGGAAAGACCGAGAGTAGAATCAAACTGATTAGTTTCTAAAGTGAATTTCCCTGGACACATGAAGCCGAAAGGCTTATAAAACATGGCTTCTATCGGAATATCGGTGTAAGTGGAAGATCAACCTTAAAAGCTTTGAACGTACCTGATGTTTGTTAAGACAAGTAGGTAATCCTAGTTTTACCTTTGGAATTATGGGAGAGTTTAATGAACATGCCTGATGGTTTAAGCATTGCTGAAGAAACCATCTTGACCATCATGGAATCCTGCATTCAAATGCTTCTTGATAGGAGAGACCTTAGTAGAGGATGCCAACTCTGCGCGTTGAGCTATGTTCGTAGCAACACCAATCTGAAAGAATGGCCCATGCACAGGCGAGTTAGAGATCACACATCTTTCCATCTGCAGTTAGGAGGATTCTAAACCCCTGGGCGTAGCTCCCGCTCACATCTTGATAGAACACCATCTAACCGTCAACCTGCTGAGAGAACCCCCAAAAGAAAATAAACCAGAACAGCATGACAAATACATAACATGCGCATGTGATTGAGAACACCGGACGATGCCCTTGCAAAAGGAAAAATTATGTTTTATATGTTTAAGCTTTACTAGCTAATAAAACCATAACTAGCTATATAGGAACCGACACCGCTACCGAACCTATGGAAGAGATCGAAGCGAAATCTTCATTTGATACCTAAGCCAGGATAATACTGTGTGATTTTAGCCACGTTTGCCAGTATGAGACAATATCGCAATCCTAAAAATTCCTAGAATAAAATCTGATGTCTTTAATAATTAGTTTGACATGTTCCCCAACGCCATGATAATTTAGTGAATTAGTTGATGTAAAACTCCAGACACGTCTTCGTGCGTCTGATTAACATACAGCCTGCTGTAAATGCACTGAGATCCCCCAGGGTGGCATCAGGATCGCAGTCTGAAAAGCAACAAATCACAATGTCTATAAGCGCACCGTGTGTGCCAGCTTTAGTGAAGAGAAAAACTTACTGCGAGAGAACTCGCTGTTTGCGGCGCAGCCAGAAATCAATACGCATATGCAGACTGTGCAACAGTCAATGCTATATTTACTCCCCTGTATATTGTTTTAGTCACGATAGAATTCAGTGCGAGTGTAACTGATCACAGGCATGTCTTTTCTGTAGCTCAAACAGTAGAGCATGGCACCAGCAACGCCGAGCCGCGGGCCCGATTCCCAGGAAAAGCAAGACCCGAAAACGCCAAATGTGCACCCTGAATGCAACTCAAGGTGCCCGGACAAAAGCGTCCGCCAAATGCATAAATGTAATGTCCGTTGGGCACTCGAATACAATGCCCAATTGGAGGCGCTACACAAAACAGAAAACACACAATCAGGATTGAATGGTTCAGAGCTTGTTCACCGCTAATTCTGCCTTCCAGTGCATACGTTTGACCAACGAATAGTAGAACATCCAATAGATCATGATTCGGTGTAGTCAGATTGACCACAGCAGTTTCCACTGAGTTTATCTGAACTGAAGCATCTGGCAGTTTCATGCGTTTATAAAGGAGTGCACTCTGCTCACTATATTCATAAAAGATTTGAATAATTGTATTCCCGTGCTGTCATTTAGATGCTGTGCGATGCAATCTTATGTTAACAGGTCGGATTGAGTAAGGAATTAAATTAGTACTGCTATCGAATATCAAGTCAACCTTGTTTTGTATGCAAACCTTACCCAACATATGATGCTGAGAGTACAAGCGAGATACACATTTGTTTTATTCATGAATGTAGCCATGGCGTCCTAGCACGGAAGACCAAGGGAGACATAACACCAAATTCTAAGTTTCTAGAAATATAAGGGTGATTCTTCAATTGGGGGCTATTTTGCCATCTTACATTTTGATGAATGAAATTTGGTTGAATTTTGTTAAAATTATGTCAAGACAATGTTTACATGCTTTGATGTAAAGATATAAAAATGGCCACGACTGAGCTTAAATGTAATTTGAGTATTTTATATCCTTTTGCCAATGGCACTGCAAAACGTCATTACCATCACAACATCAAAAAGTATCATAATGCAAAGAATGTATCAAGGAGATAATTTAAACTCATTTATCTTGCAAACATTGTTAACCTTCAACAATACGTATAAAAACGAAATGTTTCCATTCAGCGAATTACATATATTTTCTTGTTCTCACCATCAAAATGTGTTTTTCTGTGTTCATCAAAGCACACTTTTGTTTAATTTCTGGAAAATTAATTTGAGATGTTTTTTCTTTGAATAGGTGGATGAGTATTTCATTAGGCTTTCCATGTAGCACCTGAAGATTGAACATAAAACAGCACCTTTATATGAGCACAGAACGCTACAGATCTTCCTCATAGGGAAGGAAGCCATATCGAATCACGAAAGGAAGCCGGTCCAACGCTTGGTGCCCCGTATGTTTGAGCAAAATATGTACTCTGCTGGATGACAGCCAACACTTCAAGCTTGAAACTTTGTTGTGACAGTTAAATTGCATATGTGACGAACTCACAACACTTGGAAGATGAATCTAACGCCATTGAATCAGACCGGATCAAAGCACTGATGTCGGTGCTGTACCTAAATATGCTTATTTGCTCAGCATAGTTTTTAAATTCAATTTTAGTGATCTGATAACACTGAACCCAATCGCGATTTCAGCTTAACTTCAGTTCAACATGAAGCCCCGATTAAATGGGTGCATGTTGCTTTAAAACCCGTGTTAATTTTCCTTGCATTCGTAGTGAGAATGATAGAGTAAAATATGCTGTGCATATCTGTTCTGTTTCAGTTTTATAACAAAATACTATCTATAGCGGTAACCGGTGTCATAGGAATCATTTACGAGCACTATGGGCACAAACGAGTCACAACGAGAGATCACGTTGCACGAGCAGACCGGCAAACACCTGTGCGCGTCTCACACGATGCATGTGCGTGCTCTATACAGATATGCTTGCGACAAAGTTGAAAAAGAGTAATATACTACACCCAATCGGCATCGGAATGCATAACCATATGCATATCACTGTGATAAATGCTGATGTAGTGATGTCGCCAGAATGGTGATGAAAACCACAGCCGTGTCTTTGATAACATGCCCAGATAGTCCTCATGAAGCGATTGATCTGAGTCTGACGTGAGACTTGCTCTTGTTAGTGAAGCACTCGCGTCTGTTACTGCGGTAACCCATTGAACAGAATGAAAGGCTGACATGGACTTAGAACGCCACTGTAAACACATTATTAGTTATCGTAGGACCAGCGATCGACCACTACGGAACGCCCGGATCGTCAAGTGAATGGGAGCGTCAGCATCTGCGAACTCAGACATGAGTAAGTACCGATCTTTTATACCCAGGTATTTAGCATGTGATTGGATAGATTAAATTAAAGTGACATGACAATTAAGTCTTCCTGGCAGAACTTACGCTAAAGCTTCCATTTATTTTCTTTCAAAAGTAAGAGTCGACTCTGAGTCACTTTTAAGAATCGTTAGAAGACCGAAGCTTTTTCTCTGACTAGATGACGTCAACTTGTCAAGTTATTTGAATACGATACGCCCACTTATTGCGCTCCAAGACGCCAGTGAAAAATAGAAAACATCATGGCCACGAGACGCTGTGTTCTGAAGTGCCACTCAGAAGCAAACTTTTTTCATCTGCCCAAGGATGAGCATTTGAAGACTAAGTGGCTTGAAGACAAACCATACATCGTCGCGATTGAGTGTTTATTAGTCGTCAAATGTATGTTTCGCGATCTCAGGAAGCTTTTATTATGGACTTCTATTATGGCACATGGTTCTTCTTCGTCTGTCTGTACATGGACTACATGTGCACAGAGCGCCCTCCGGCTGCCAGTATGAATTGAAAACAACACATAAGAGACTCAATCGCTCATGATTAGGCTATCTGCGCATTTTGAGGAAGTATTGAATAAAAAATACTCCTCTGTTTAGAAATTTGACACAGACATATGAGAATCTATCAATATATCTCCTCATCTGCACACTTTTGAACTAAAAGCCCTGAGGGATGATGATTTGTCGCGAGTCTTCGTGAGGAGAATAGAGGAGTTATTTTATGAATGAGATCAGCTGAGGCTCATATTACAATCAAACGTACAGACGCGGTTTTCATATTCATAACTCCTGACACATATTAACAAATTACTGTCACTATAAAACTTTGATGGGCGTTCCGTTTCCGAAAATATCTGCACAGACTATACCAATCACAACTGACTGGGTCATCGGACCAATCACCGCAGATTAGCGTCACGTAAAGGCGGGGTTTTGAAAAGTGAATCACTAAAGGAATCATTTGAGAATCGCTGTCAAAACAGGTAAAAATGTATGCATATTATAAGAAAACTAAAGTCTTTTTTGTCATTGCATGCATGCAAAACTGTTGTTGGGGACTTCTAAAACAATATTTGGAACATTTTAGATGCCATGATAGGTGCTCTTTAATGGTCTCTGTTTTTTTCTGTAATGTAGACGCATGCATTTTCTGTGAAGTTGCTTTGAAACAATATCAGGGTTTTTCCTACATTGAACATTTTTTGCCAGCCGCCAAAACAAATTTTTGTCCCGCCAAAGCCTTATTTGTTGAGTTATTGTGATTTATGATTGATGTAGTAGATGACTGCTGCGCTTGCGTTAACTGAGTGACAGAGAGAACGACCAGTGAGCTCATCCCCCGCTCACACGCTCTCTGTCTTCAAAATAAGCATTCTTAGCTTTCTAATGTTTCACATTTTACGTTAATCAAAATCAAAAGGTCGGAAGTGTCCGTGCCACTACGTGTCACATCACCAGCCCATCACGGCAGTTTGAAAAAATGTTCAAAACTCAAACAACATTGTGTTAGAGTTGGTCACAATTATTTTATAATTATTATTTTAAAATTCAATTGTTCCATTTTATATTTTCTTTATTCCTATGTTTATATACTTATACTTTTATTGGTTCCCATATATAGAACATTTACATATATTTTATATACACTTTTTAATTTATAGATTTCTTTGTCTCGTTTTATATTGTATACTTTGTATGTTTGTTCCTTTTTAGATGTCCATGTTGCTTTTGATCTCCACGTCTTGTATTGTTGTTCCTCTTACGTCGCCTTCCTTTAGAAACATTTTGTTCACTTATCTTTTCCCCCATTCATTTTAATGTATGTTTATAATGCTCTTTGTTCTTTTTATTTGGTTATATTGTTTACTTGGAATATTTATATGTATTTTAATATATTTTTAATACACTTTTTTTTGTCTTATAAATTTATTGTTCTCATTTTATATTGTTTAATTTGTATATTTATTCTTTTCCTTTTTATGTTCACTGTGTATTTTATTCCTTTACATCTGTCTTTTAAATGCATTTTGTTCATTTTTTTTCCCTTTTTGTTTCTTTACCAATTCATTTTAACGTATATTTATGTTCTTTGGACAGTTTATATTTTTACATTTGTTCCTTTACATTTTCATCCCTTTTAAATACATTTAGTTCACTTGTTTTTGTTTCACCATTGTTTTAATGTTCGTTTATAATGCTGTTAAGAATGTTTTTTTTATATATATATACCTTTTTAATAAATATTTCAGACTCTCATTGTTTTGTGTGTATTTTTCTTTTGGAAGGGAGAGGGGATTATTTTTTATATATATATATATATTATATATTAATGAGCAAAATCTGCATAGCTGGCCTATAACCAATCAAGTCCCTATGCTACAAAACCTAGCCCACCCTTAGCCTTAGAAGTAACCCAGGGCCGGCCCGTGGCATAGGCGGAATAGGCAAATGCTAGGGGCGCCACTCATCCATTGGGGCGCCAAAATGTTTTACCGATACTATTTTATTAATATTAATTTGAAATATTACCAATTAAAGCACAACAAAAAAAACGTAAGTAAGTCCCCGCCTCTTCCCGGTCCGCCTCACCAATCTCCCCCCGCCGAGCTACTTGAAGTGCGTCAGAAATATAACGTGCGATCAATTTGTTGTGTCGCGTCGCCTCTCGCCGCATCCAACGCAGACAGGATTGCTTTCATTTTTTAGGGTGCTTGGCCGCTCGCGCCAGGTGTTGACACAGTTAAAGTTGCCTGAATATTTATGACGGATGGCCGAATTGAAGTGTCAAAAAAGACAGAAGCCTCTGATGCACGGAAGATTAGGGATACACTGCTCTTCTTACTTAGTATTTGTGTCTTGTTTCTAGTCTAAATATCTAAAAATTCTTAAATCAAGGTGCATTTAATAGATAAGTAAAATGACAGAAGATATTTTTCTTGTTTTCTTGAAAATAAAATCAAAATGAAGTGAGTTTTTGCTTAAAACAAGCAAAATTATCTGCCAATGGAGTGAGAAAAATAATCTTGTTTCTGATTGAAATCTTGTTTCTGTCCCAAACAGAAATAAGATTATTTTTCTCACCCCATTGGCAGATAATTTTGCTTGTTTTAAGCAAAAACTCACTTCATTTTTATTTTATTTTCAAGTAAACAAGAAAAATGTCTTCTGTCATTTTACTCATCTAGTAAATGCACCTTGATTTAAGAGTTTTTAGATATTTGGACTGGAAACAAGAAAAAAGATTCTAAATAAGAAGAGCATTTTTTGCAGTGTAAAGACAGAAGTAAAGTGATGTAGGCAAATTAATGAACAGTTTATTTAATTGCATAGTAGTAAAATACTAATGTTTGCTAATTAATTCCAGTTATTTTTAAACTTTATGCAAGCAGCTGTTCTGGGTTCTCCAGAGGCCACAGCCAGTGTGATTTTGTAAAAAATAAATAATATAAAAATATTAAACGCATGTAATATAACTTTTTTAATAGCCTAATGTTTTTACTCTGCAGTTGTGCAGTTTTAAGGGGGTGTATAGAAATTTTAAAATGTATTTGCCGAAATTAGTAATTATATTTATATACAGGTTTATTTAAAATAGCAACATTTTATGTAAAATTCACATTAAATATCAAAATTTCTCAGTTTAATTTCTGGTGAAAACATGAATGCTCATAGTTTAGTGGAAGATTGCTGCCATCTACTGGAAAACAAACACTTTTGCTAGTTCTCAATTAATAGTTTGTGCATGAATGTTAGATGCACTCTTGCTCTTTGTTTTTAGGCTGTAATGTGGCATAGGTGCATCTGTGTCTGTTCTGTAAAAGTCAAGAGCACTACTTGTCGCAGTGCAGTGAAATCACTGAGCGCTCACCCGAACAGATACTTAAGTGGATAAAGGACAGCAAGAGATGTTGGAAATGTGGACGTACAAGTCATAAATGTGAGGAATGCACACTAAAGAAACCTTGCAGAGAATGTGGCAGTATACACCTCAGTGTCCTGCATTCCATCGCCAAGGAGGGTCCCAACCTTGTGCTACTTACCACATCTGAGGATCGAGCATATCTGACTTCCCCTAGTTCAACAGGACGTGTTTACCTGAAAGTCATCCCAGTGTTACTGTGGAAGGGCCAGAGGTCTGTACCTACATATGCTATCCTGGATGATGGGGCCCAGCGGAGCATTGTTCTTCCAGCAGCAGTTCAGCAGCTAGGACTTGCGGGTAGGGAAGAGATTATGGCCCTTCGCACCATCCGACATGATGTCACTGAGTTAAAGGGACAGTCAATCGATCTGCTGCTTTCCACACCGTCAAGTCCACAAGAGAAGTACAGCCTCAGAAATGTGTTTACTGCTCCTCTCCTTACATTAACCGAGCAAACTTATCCCATCAAGAGGCTCCAGCGATGCTATCACCACCTCAGAGGGATTCCGCTTCCATCCTTTGAGAAGGTGCAGCCCCTTCTACTAATTGGGTCTGACTGCCCAAACCTGATCACAGGTAAGGAGCCCATCAGACTAGGACCAGCTGGTGGACCAGCAGCTGTACGTACACAGCTCGGTTGGGTTCTCCAGGGACCAGATGGACTTCTCCCACATCAAGTGCCTTCACCACAGTGCTTATTCACTTCCCTTACCCCAATTCGAGATCCTGTCTACCAACATGTTGAGCGACTGTGGCAACTGGATGTCCTCCCATACCGCAGTGAAAAGCTGGTAACACGATCAAAACAGGATCAAGCGGCTGTGAATATGCTGGAGACCAGAACACAACGTGTGGAAGTTAATGGTATCTGTCGTTACACTACTCCACTCCTTCGTGCACGGGATGGCCCACCGTTGAAAGGAACCAAGGAATCAGTCTTGTCCAGCCTCAGGAACACTGAGAGGCGTCTCAGCAAAGATGCAGAAAAGGCGAAAGTGTATGAAGCTGAGATACAGAAACTCCTCGATTCAGAGTACGTTGTCAAGGTACCACCAGAGAATCTGCAGCCCAATGAGGAGTCATGGTTCATACCACATCACCTTGTACACCACAATGGCAAAGACCGGCTGGTTTTTAACTGCTCCTTCGTGCATTTGGGTGTCTCCCTTAACCAGCAGCTGCTTCCAGGTCCCACTCTTGGTGCCTCATTGCTGGGAGTTCTCCTTCGGTTTCGGCAGCATACGGTTGCCGTTAGTGGGGACATACGCGGAATGTTTCACCAGGTGAGACTCCTACCTGAAGACAAACACCTGCTGAGGTTTATTTGGAGGAATATGCGTAGAGAGGATCCGCCTGACATCTACGAGTGGCAAGTCTTGCCTTTTGGGACGACCTGCAGTCCCTGCTGCGCCACCTTTGCTCTTCAGGCCCATGATCGCAGCCAGCAGCCAGGAAATGAAGAAGTGCTGCATTCCATAGAGCGAAGCTACTATGTAGACAACTGTCTACAGAGTCTTGCCACTGCTATGGAAGCTAAGCAACTGATCGACAAGATGAGACCTCTTCTGGCCTCAGGGGGCTTTGAAATAAGACAGTGGGCTTCTAATGTCCCTTCAGTCATCCAGCACTTACCTTCAACTGCTCGATCAGAGAGCATCGAACTGTGGTTGCAGCAGTACAAGTCGGATCCTCTGGAACCAGCTCTGGGTTTGATGTGGCACTGTCTAGAAGATCATCTGGGCTACCGGCATCGTGCAATGGGAGAGCACCCCCCAACGATGAGAAACATCTATAGGGTCTTGGCGTCACAATATGACCCCCTAGGGTTTATCATTCCCTTTACCACACGGGCCAAGATTCTTGTCCAAAAACTCTGGGCCAAACCAAGGAATTGGGATGATCCGAACCTCCCCAAAGACTTGCTAGAGAAGTGGAAAACATGGGAGGAGGAGTTGCCTGACCTCGGCAAGATCAAGCTTCCCAGATGCTACTTGCCTTCGAACTTTGATGTGGAGACATCGAAATTTAGCTTGCATGTGTTTGGTGATGCTTCTGAGGTGGCCTACGGATCAGTGGCTTACCTCCTGATTGAGCAACACGGAGAGATCCATACCTCCTTCGTCATGGCCCGCTCTAGGGTAGCCCCCAAACGGCAGCTGTCAGTGCCACGTCTCGAACTATGCGCGGCTCTGACCAGTGCCCAACTCGCCAATCTCCTCAGCCAGGAACTGACCATCCCCATAGAGGAGGTGACATTATGGACTGACTCTACCACTGTCCTGACCTGGATACAGTCAGAGTCTTGTAGATATAAGGTTTTTGTTGGGACAAGAGTGGCGGAAATCCAAGAGTTGACCGAGCCTCACTCATGGAGGTATGTGGATTCCTCCAATAACCCGGCGGATGATATTACGAGAGGGAAGACGCTTACAGAGCTGGCGAATCCAGGCAGGTGGAGTCAGGGTCCAAAATTCCTTCATGAACTACCAGATCAATGGCCAGTTATGCCCTTGATGGAGGCCCAAGATGACATCTCGGAGACAAGGAAAGTTGTCTTTTATGGTCTAGTTGGGAATGATCAAAGTTCTGGAAATCCTGATGCATCCCAGTACACTTCCTGGAAAGACTTGGTTGATGCTACTTACCAGTTTCTTCACGGGGCGGCTACCCAAGACATGAGCACGCAACACCCTGATTACCGAAGTGCGGAAGCACTCATATTGAGTCAATGCCAGGAGGAGACCTTCACAGAAGAGTTTAGGGCCTTGAAGGCAGTGAAACCTGTGCCTACATCCAGCCGGCTGAACACACTTGCACCAGAGTTTGATCGCACACTGGGAGTGATACGTGTGGGAGGAAGACTGCGTAAACTGGATGGCTTAAGTCAAGCTGAGATCCACCCAATAGTTTTACACCCGCAGCATAAGGTGACTAAACTTCTTATAAAGCACTTTGATGAACACCTTCTCCATCCAGGACCTGACAGGGTTTTCGCCGAACTCCGTCGCCACTACTGGATCCTGAGGGGCAGACAAGCAGTAAAGCAACATCAGAGAGAGTGCGTGGAGTGTCAGAAGTGGAGAGCCAAGCCGACTGTGCCTATCATGGCTGACTTGCCTTTAGCTCGCCTGCGACTGTACCAACCGCCTTTTTTCTCAGCTGGAGTTGACTGCTTTGGTCCCTTCATTGTGAAGATTGGCCGACGCACTGAAAAGCGATGGGGAGTCATTTTCAAGTGCTTGACGACCAGATGCATTCACCTTGACCTCCTCAACAGCATTGATACGGATGCATTTTTGTTGGCACTTAGACGCTTTATAGCCCGCAGAGGAACCCCATCCGACGTCTTCTCGGATCAGGGGACCAATTTCCGAGGAGCTGAGACCGAGCTAATGGAAGCCTTCAAAGTAATGGAACCCAAACTGCAAGAGTTGCTGGCTGGTTATCAGATCAACTTTAAGAGGAATCCTCCTGCCGCACCACACTACGGAGGTGCATGGGAGAGGGAGATCAGATCAGTAAAGTCTGCCCTGCGGGTAGTTGTTGGGAGCCAGTCCGTTTCAGAGGAAGTACTACGCACAGTACTGATTGAAGTAGAGGGCATCCTCAACAGCAAACCATTGGGATATGTCTCATCCGATGTGGCAGACATAGACCCGGTTACCCCTAACATGCTGCTTATGGGGCGGCGAGATGCCTCACTCCCCCAGGTAATCTACACTCCTGAACCACTATCCAAGCGCCGCTGGCGTCATTCTCAAACAATTGTTGACCACTTCTGGGCATATTATATCCGGCATTACCTCCCAAGTCTCCAGACTCGCCAGAAGTGGCAGCGGGAAACCCAAGATTTAACTGAGGACATGGTGGTGATGATTATGGATCCGCAGCTTCCCAGAGCCCATTGGCCAGCTGGTAGGGTTGTCAAGTTGATACCCAGTGCTGATGGACACATTAGGTCAGCTCAAATCAAGGTCAATGATCGCGTATACCTACGACCTGTGGCTAAACTGGTCAGACTTCCAGCACTTCCGGATGGATTTGACACTGGGCCCAAGGACTAGGGAATTTATCCTTATGCATATTAGCTTTGCTAATCTGGGGGCGGCTGTTCTAAATTCCCTATATGGGTATCCAGGAAGGACTTTTATTATGAAAGGTGAAACCTTTCACTTTCACCAGCCGTTTGCTCCGCCATTTCTACAGGTGTTAATGTGCGTGATTGAATAAAGATCACATTTAATACCTCTTGTATCACGAGTGTACAACTGGATGATGAAAATGTATGTGGAGAATACATTATATAAAGAGTTGAACAGTTCCCTGTCTCCTGTCCCGCTTCTTACCGGAGCCCCGTAGTGGATGAGCATTCGACTACCTATATTCAAATACAGTCCCCAATATTTGTATTTATGTTTATTTTTATAAATCCTTTATTTCTGCACTTGAGTCCTTGCACCAGTTTCTTCTTGTTTGGACGTGACACGTATCTTATTACAAATGGGGTGAAATACTGTAATCAACTGTCCACAAAAATGTTGGATATAATGCAAATGTGCTAATAGAGTGTAAGTGGTGCTCGCTGCGTGTTAAACTCAAGGCACATGCAGAGATGGAGTTCACTGCATTCATTGGCTGTGAAACGAGGCGTGGACAATGCCAGATCATGAGCTGATGGAGTGAGGAAAGTGTGCGGTTCAGTTTGAAACACACAGCACAACAGACTGTAGACATACTTCATTATCGTCTTGTGTGATTTGATAAGGGCACTAAGCCATATCGTGCTTTTGATTTTAGTTCGTTTCAGAGATGCTTTGCCAAAGCGCATGCAGCAAAATACAAAGACAATTTATGTTATTACGCAAAACACATTTGGAGACGGATTTAAATCCGGTGACTCAAAGCACTTCAGGAGGTGGTCTGAGACGCATTCCAGATGAAACTGGACAAGTGTAAATGCAGATGATTCTTGAAACCACATATGGGTTACCACAACTTTACTCCTCAAAAAAACTGCCAAATAATAAACAAGTGAGAGCGTGTTTTAGGCTCATGTCATGTTATAGTCAGATATGACAGCGCTCATCTTCATTTAAAGTAGTGAGAATAAAGGATTTGACCAGTGCTGATGCTACTCTCTCTCCTATTGATCTTATTTTAAATTAGCTGATGATAAATAAAATGCTGCTCATAGCGTTAGTTTTACAATGACGTGAACACCGTTAAATCAGCGTATAGCTTGGGAATTAAAGATCGGTATGGATGCTCTGATCGATCGGCCGGGGATCAGTATCAGCCAATAATCATATTTTATGACTCAATCGGTACTCACTAACTTGGCCGATCTCACGAACCGATCCTAATTTGATGATGTCATCGCGTGAGGGCGTACGTGACGTGTGGGGTACGTAGTAGCAAATATTCAAAGAAGAGCTTTGAAGGCCGAAGTGGAGAAGGGTTCCATGTGAACAGCAGTTGAACATGGGTCAGTCGGTCCTAGGGGATGGGCGAACGCCGTTCTTAAAGGGGTGGTAAACCACGATTTCACTATTCTAACTTTAGCTAGCGTGTAATGTTGCTGCTTGAGCATAAACAACATCTGCATAGTTACAACATTCAAAGTTTAAAGCAAAGGGAGATATTTGCTTTTAAAGAAATCAGTTTCTAAGGACTACAGCAAACGGCCGCTAGGCGACTACACACATTCCTCCAGGGTTGGTGACATCAACAGGCTCAATATTTACATAAACCCCTCCTCCAAGAATATTAAATAAGGGGGGGTGAGGCCATTTTGTATCGCGGCGCTGTTGTGGTATAGTTAGGCTGGAGTGTTGTTGCCGCGATGCCAAGGAAACGCTGTTATATTCATCCGGATTGCAGGTCTGGGGTACTTGCTCTGTTCAGCCTTCCTTGGGACGGGGGTGCGTTGCAGAGTGTTTAACACACAGCATGTTATATGCACGTGTGTTTGAGTCAGCGGGGAATCAGGCGCGCGCAGGGCTCCTGCAGCACATCTAACAGAGGAAAACATCCACCGTCTTCGCGATTTCAATGCCGGATTTGCACAACGTCAGCTGCGTGAAAAAAACACTGCCAGTGCGTGGATGCACGACGCACGCGCTGCACATTTCACGGAGGAAAACTTCCACAAACTTTGCGAGTTCAATACAGGATATGCACAACGTCTGTCCTGAAAGCTGGATTTACAAACAGAAGCTGTTTACAGGCCACAACCTGTAAGTCTGATTTATTTTTCATCGATGTGTTTTCCTGTAATAGGTTGTACATTGTAGCAAGGAAGTAAACAGATGACAGCGCTGTTCTGCAAACCAGTCTGTTAAATGCTCATTCATACTTAACGTTATCCGACGAACACCTAACGTTACAAACACTAACGTTAAAATCTCAACAGCGAACCTGGCATTAGTGTAAATTATTCTTTGATTAGAGCTTTTATGTATTGTTTATCTACAGGCATGCTAATCATGGTTCTGTGTGTGATTTGGCTAACTTACTAGTAAAGCCAGTGCTTAGTGTTCGTTTTGGGTTAGTTCTTGTGACAGATATTTGGCTATAATCGTTCTAAAAATACAAAAGTTAAAGTGCCATTCAGTAGCGATCATTATAGATCCGCAGTCTTTACTCTTGAGGACTGAACAGGTTCTGCTCGATCATCTTCACTCAAATGTTCTGGGTCTGATTCGGGCTCAGATGGTTTTATTGACGCCGTTGTTTCGTTGTTTCTAATACTGACCAAAGCACAGCCTCCGATAAAGGTAAGGGGCGTGACGTTTCCGACAAACGTGCACTAGGCGGTTAGCGAATCACAACACACTGGGCCAGCTAACCAATCAGAGCCCATCGCGTATTTTTGAGGGACTGGCTTCATACAACCCGGAAAGCATCAGACCGTTTTACAAGGAGGGACAGAGCAGTGTAGAATAAAGGTCAAATATATGAAAAATAAGGCAATTTTTTTTAAAACGAAGCATGAACACATGTTACAGTGCACCCCACAAACACAGTCAAGCCTTCAAAAGAATGTGTTTTCCCACCCCTTTAAGTATCGATATACAGTAGATTCGAGCGCATCTGAAAAATAGCGGAGTAGGCTACGCAGAATGAGCTGATGGAGGGAAAGTGCATGATACAATTTTTCCTAAACATGACACGTTTTATATTAAGAGCTTTAAAATAACTGGTAAGATATAGTTAACACGTATAGTTTAAAGCAGCTCTCCCTGCTGACGCTCTGAGAGATACTTGTGCTGACAGACAGATAAATACCTGCGGTGTTCAATGCACTTTCCTCAGTGCATAACTTACATTTCACAGGTATATTCTCCATCTGCAAATGTTAGAAAGTCATGCAAATATGTCCATTTGGCTGTCAGGAGACGACGAGCCTTCTGCATGTGAATCTCCGCTAAAATTCAGGCTTCCGCGAGCGCCGCCGCGTGCACGCGCGCCAAACTGACGGAACGCAAGAATTCTGAAAGTTATACATATTTCTAAAATATTTGTTGTTGGACAATAAATGTGCCATATGTAGAATTTTAAACCTACAAGTATGTATATTTTTATGAAAGTGACTATTATAATTGGGTAATAAAATGTAGGCTAATATGCTTTTGTTTTTATTTTAATTTTTAGTTTAGTGAATTAAAAAACAAAATTATTAATACATGCCTACATTACATTCACTGTATTTGTTCATAGCCTTCAATATATCAACATTGTTTTAAGGACATCATTGGGCAGGATGTGAAATAAAAGTATTGTTTAAATAAATACAGATTTTTTTTTTTTTATCCAAATAGAAAAACTTAGAAAATACAGCCCTATTAAGTATCCTGATATGCATAGTGGTATGCAGAAACTCCATTTAAAAGGCATATTAAAAAGGTTAACAGTGATCAGACAGCTTACAAATCAGTGGAGCATTGGAATCGGGATCGGTATCGGCCGATCACAATGACAAGAAATCGGTACTCTGTATCGGCAGCAAAAATCCTGATCGAAGCATCCCTAAAGATCGGTTTTAAATTAGTTTTGCAAAGGCCCATTTATGTGACCAAGTGTAAATGGAATTGTTTTGACAAATCATATCAGTAAAAACACATGAAAAAGTTCTTACTAGACTAGCATTTTCTAAAATGATGCAATGCTCTTTTTATTACCATCTCAGCACAGTCTTGATCATCCAATGAGAACTGGTCCTTCTCAGGGCTCACCTGAAAGCAAGGTAAAGAAAGAAGAGATAAACATTCTACTACAGACAAAGATTCAGAGATGATCCAAATGAAGCAGCACAGACACTGGACTCCATCTGATAATAAAAATGAGGCCGATATATTAAGACTAATAAATAATGGATTATTTCCTTCAGCTTCAGATGTACGCTGTTCACCATGATGGTTGTGAAATGTTTAAATCACTTTGAAAAGGAAGATACAGTCAAGGTGCTTCACAAATCAGTGAAATCAGCGCGGCGTTACAGGGAGAGCTTGTTTGTGCATTCGCAGCATTTTTTGGAATTGTAAGCTGTAATATTTTGAAAATGTTGTGTATATCTGATTTCAGATAGGATGAGTTTCTGAACGCTGCAGTAAAGTGCTTCACTATAGGCCTACCGGTGATCATCTCTTCCGCACGCGTGCTCAAACAGCAATGCAGAACAATAATAACTGACTGTCATATACACTCACCTAAAGCATTATTAGGAACACACACTAATACTGTGTTTGACCCCCTTTCGCCTTCAGAACTGCCTTAATTCTACGTGGCATTGATTCAACGAGGTGCTGAAAGCATTCTTTAGAAATGTTGGCCCATATTGATAGGAGAGCATCTTGCAGTTGATGGAGATTTGTGGGATGCACATCCAGGGCACGAAGCTCCCGTTCCACCACATCTCAAAGATGCTCTCTTTATATCCAATATCCAATCACTAATACTATACACAGTGCTAGACATGCTTGCAATGCTGGAGTCAGAGAATTATACTCACGGAACACTATAGTTATTCACAATCACGAAAGTTAATTATTTGCATGCGTTTTAAAGCCTTGCCGGTTATTCGCGTGCTATACACCGTTTTAACGCGCAGAACGCGCGCAGACTAAAAGCCTGTCAAACACTTGATTACTGGACTAAGTAGTCTTACTCTGCTATGTGTCATACTGTCAAATACACACAAGGTTAACATAAACACAGTCGGTTATGTGTAAAGTGAAAGTACATTTGCGTGTGTCTGTATATTAGATGCACGTCTTAAATTGACAGCAGCACAGC
Organism: Gobio gobio; assembly: GCF_949357685.1. Lineage (NCBI taxonomy): Eukaryota > Metazoa > Chordata > Actinopteri > Cypriniformes > Gobionidae > Gobio > Gobio gobio. The sequence goes on from NC_137120.1 coordinate 4,041,242, forward strand.
CTAGTGAACACGCTGTCCTTAAAGGGACAGTTCACCTCTAAAATTCTGTCATTATTTACTCACTCTAATATTCTTCCAAACCTGTATTCATTTCTTCTGTTGAACACCGACAGCTGATGGTAGCCATTGACTTAAATGTTAATAAAACTACAAAAGACATAGAAAAGCTCTCTGCTCTTGACTGAAAAACATTAATACAGTAGCTTTAATAAGAATCAATTTATTTTATAGTGAAGTCTATGTAGTGTTTAATGTAAACATTTATTCATTAAATTTCATACTTAAATGCTGCTGCACAGCTTTGAGCTGCCAGTGTAAATCTTTATATATATTTATTTTATATTATACTATACACTAGGAATGTGTACAAGGTTTTTTTTAAGTAAAGTTTTAAGTTTAAGTAAGGTTTTTCAAGTCTTTTAAGTAAAATAAATAAAAAAAATAGCTTTCTGTCCCCGTCGCCTAAGAATAGAATAGCAAAAAACTGATGTGACTAGCCATCAGAACCCAACCGAACACTGTGGTTAAAAAAAGCTGAGGTATGTATAATATATATATCATATATCTTGTATGTTATACCTTTTGTACCCTTCTGTCATTGTATTCATCGTTTTTATTGTTAACAAACAAACCACATCCATCCCCCACACTTTTGAAAAGCTTGCTACGCCTCTGGCCGCATACCGGATGTTTTTCTCTTTTCACTACATTCTTTGTAAACCCCAGAAATGGTTGTGCGTGAAAATCCAAGTAACTGAGCAGATTGTGAAATACTTAGACCGGCCCGTCTGGCACCAACAACCATGCCATGCTCAAAATTGCTTAAATCACCTTTCTTTCCCATTCTGACATTCAGTTTGGAGTTCAGGAGATTTTCTTGACCAGGACCACACCCCTAAATGCATTGAAGCAACTGCCATGTGATTGGTTGATTAGATAATTGTATTAATGAGAAATTGAACAGGTGTTCCTAATAATCCTTTAGGTGAGTGTATTAATCAGTAAAGCTGACGGCACAATGAATCTCTTATTTACATGTCTGCACTTTATTAGAGAGGATTAGCGCGTGTGCAGAACTGGACAACAACTCGAGCGGTGAGTGGATTCACGCTGTAAACCAATGCTGCCTCTCAGTCGTTTTGCCACTCAATGTGGCGTAACCGCAGTCACTCCAGCTGAAGGTGACGTCACGTGCATACCCTCTATAAGTGCGCTAGCACCATTAGCATCACGCGCTAGCTGCTTTCTAACTGTAAAACGAGCTGGGAAGAGCTAACAGGACATGCCCAATTAAGCCAAACGGTCCCACAGGCTATTAGAGAAGCATTACAACATTATTAAACAGTATTATAACTTACCTTTCAAATAACAGTTGCCTTCATCAGGTCCGCAGACGTCTTCTGTTCTCATGTCCGGTCCAAACAGGAAATGAACTTGACCCATACACCTCTGACTACACCACACTTATCATAATATAAACAGGATTTTATCATATATTTAATTCACAATTAATATATTACTTGCAAAAATACTTAAATAATTAGTATTTTGCATTATGTTGCTTATTATACAGACTAAAGGCCTGTACACACCTGTACACACCAGCGTTTTTCGTGACGTTTTTCGGCGCGTCTTGAGTGTTCACAACCAAGCGATTTCCACTGGCGATGCGCTGAGTGAACGTGAACATTCAGTAGATACGCTACCAGTACACAATGTGGTGCTGCGGCACTTTGCGCTTCTGACACTCGCTTGTCACACAGAAGAAGTAGAGAGACAGTATTTACGTGCTTGCCAAAACCATAGACATATTATGCCATTCACACACAATTTTTGCTAAATGGCAAGCTCATCTTCTTCTTTGTCTATTTACTTCTTCTTCGTCGTATCAATGCGTGCTCGGCAAGACCGTTTTGTGATTGAGCGCCACCAAGCCGTGTTTTACTGTCACTTCAGCAGCTCCAGGCACATGAACTAAAGTGCCGATCTTATTGGTCGGCCAGTTTTTAACGCGCCGTTTAAAAAAAAAAAAAAACGAACCCGAGACTTTTTTTTTTATTAAATGATGCTTTTACGCCTGCCGTTTTGCGCGTCGGTGTGTACACTCACATTGGCGCCCTTTGTTTAGTCACAAGGCCTTTACGCTGAAGCTGAATGAAGCTCCGCCCACCGGCACCATCTTGTTTTCGCGATTTCCCGCCTACCAGTACCGATCTGTCCAATCAGAGGCCTCAAAACTTACACTTGTGTGTATTATGCAAATGTTTGATGACGCAGGTGTTATACCGGGACCTGGCTCCAGGGGCGCACTCTCGAAATCAGGGATACACTGTGTATAGTAAAATTTCAGGGTTTTGTGGTATGTAAGGACATCGTGCCAAAATTGGAGAGGGTGCTTCTGGGACATAGTAAATGACATCCACACACCCGGAATTATGAGGACATGGTCCCTGTCCTTAAACCCAAATGTCCCCGTAATGCTGGTGCGTATTCAGGTCAAAAGTCCTTGTAAACCACAAAAACACACACACACACACACTTTGAACATAGTGGTTATAATCTAAAATAAATTGCTTATAATGTAAAAATAATGAATTAATTACAATAATTACATATGGTTATCCATATCGGAAATTGCAAACAAAGTAAAAACTATTTCTATAGAATCAATTTCTAAAGAAATCTCTAGGTGTACCAAATTATTCATTGATTAACCTTTAAGATCATTCAGATTAAATAACAGACAAATGTATTAAACTGAACGAGAAGAGATGCACATCAAAAATTTGATAGTAAGAGCTTTATGAAAGGCAGTTACTGTGAGTGAAACATTTATAAAGATGAAACAGTTATTTTGTGTAGTGAAAAGGATACGTTGTGGTTTTGTGTATTGTACTAACATAATTGAACTAACACAATCCGCTTCGCTTCAGGGTCCTAATCACTCTGTCGGGGTTTATTCTGCGATAACAACCGGCTAGATGTACATTATCCCTTACTTATAGTAATAGTTACTCAGTGTGTTAATAAATGCTTTATTATCATGTATTTCTGCTGTAATTCATGATTAATTCAGGTAGTTATGAAACATTTAGTAGTTGTCAGTGAACTATTTTTGTGAGCTCATCTAAAGTGAGGACTATTTATGCCTCATAAAGCTTTACAAAGGAGATTTAAAGGCTCAGTTATCTTCTCAAGAGAAAGGAAACAAACACAACACAGAGTGATACAGAACATAGAGATATTTATTTCAAGATGTACACTTGATATAACATGAAATATAAACCTCTGCAATGTCATAAAGGAACTAAACAAGCAACAAAGTGAACAAAAAAGAACAAAATAAGAAAGCAAGTGAAATAAGATGCTGCTTGATGCATCGCTTGTGCTGAAAAAATCCCCCAATGCTGAAGTCTTCTCATCAGATCTTCATGCTTCTTCCCTAAATAATAACACAAATGTTATAAACAAAGTTTATTTTTAAAATCAATTTGATTGCCAATTATCAGTAAGATCCAAACAAATCAAATTCTATTTTATACATCTGGGGTTCAGACAGTTGTGACTGATGAATAAGAGGTTTTTGAAGAGAAAGATGTTACCTCCATTTTTTTCTCTTTCTTTTTTAACCCTTGCCTGTACCAGCTACATATGAGTAGTTTTATGTATTTAAATGATTTATTGCTATTCTTAAATATGCTTTATGTAATATTAATTACTAATTAAATAATATATTAAACATAATTTGTTAAAATAAAAAAATATTCTTTTATTACAGCCAAGCTACATCAAGGATCCTAACTGTAAAGTTTATGTGTAATTCTGTGTCTGTCCAGCTGGTGTCCTTCACGAGTCTCTTACTACTTAAGATGCACTTTTAAATGGATATAATAATATCATCATCAAATCATACTTCACTGCACTTAGGTAAGGCAAACTCTCTGTGTACGAGCGCAGAACAACATCAATAAAGCTATCGTGTGCGGTGGAGCTCACAGAGACAGAACAGCAACTGCACAGTTCATGTGTGATTCCTAGTGTTCATGCATGAGCTTCATCTGTTCATGAGTGGCTAAATCACTTCTTTTTCTTTTTTGGCACCAGGTCCAGTTCATCAACATTTAATGACATTTACTCTCTTCATTGACTGTCGGCTAAATAAACACATTTTACATCCCTCCCAAAATCTGACTATCATTTGTAAGCAAGCTTAAACAAACTTAAAGTGTCATGAAAATTCTTACCTTTTTCATGTCTCGAAAGCGTCGACTCCCTCATGGTGAAAAGCTGAATGTTCTTTTTGCAGACTTTGGTCCTCGTTTCAACCATAATTTGTTTCTTATCTTTTTCCAAGCCAACAATCATTGAAGCAGCGACCGCCCGTCATGTTGTCTGTTCATCTGTAGCGTCACTCGCGCAGAATCATAGCGGCAAGAGAGGCTCGAGCAGAATGAGTGTTTTATGAGAAAGCCATTTAGGCCTTTTCTGACTAATTTTATTTTAAAAGCGAACTATTGTCACATACAAATTATTATAAACGCAAACCATTAAAATTTAAAGCAGTTTTAAGCACTTTATCCAAAATACAAGCACTTTCCAAACCTTGACAACTTTAAAATTAAAGCTCAAGCGTTTTCAAGGATTTCCAGCACCTGTACGAACCCTGTCTATCATTAGTTCATTAATCCCAGACCTGTTTCTGTTCTTCCAATGATGTCCCTGTTATTTAAACCCTGAGTTCTGTTCAGTTCATCGTACGGTATCGTCTACGTTATGTGCTTGTGTTTCTCCCCATGATTCTCCTGTGTATTGTGTGGATTATGAGATTAAGGACTGTTCTTTGAGTTATTTCCTGAGTCGTGCGCTTCAGTACAGCCACCGTCGCTCACACTAACAGTGAATCTTCTCCAACTCATTTAACCAGTAATTTATCACATGATACAGAACAGAAACAACTGAAGCCATAAAAACACATTTAAAACTCACCAACCAGAAGACACAGACAGAGCAAAAGTAATTTGAGGAACATTGTCTTCATCGGTTCACTGAAAAGCCCACGATAGTGACTCTTAAAATGTCTGAACGCCTCAGATTGATCTGAAACACTGAACTGTGATATTTATCTGGATGTGTGTGTATCCTCCTCCAACCTCAGTTAGTTTCCACTCACACATCCGTCTCCTTTAACATCACGGAAATCAACAAGCTTTTGCTGATCTTACGTTTTCAAATGAATTCTGGCCCTGAATGAAAACTAATATCAGAAGAGTGAAATATTGGATTAGATATCTGGATCTACTGGTGTGTTATTTCGTGCTGTGAGCTGTCAATCATATCTGACCTCTGACCTGTGACTCTTATTTGACTGTTGATGGCCTCACTTTATTTCATAATAATAATCATTTGAAATATTACTTTCAGACTTTAATGTCACAAACAGCGTATCACTCTCGCTCACACACACACACACACACACACACACACACACACACACACACACACACACACACACACACACACACACACACACACACACCTTTAACATCACGGAAATCAACAAGCTTTTGCTGATCTTACGTTTTCAAATGAATTCTGGCCCTGAATGAAAACTAATATCAGAAGAGTGAAATATTGGATTAGATATCTGGATCTACTGGTGTGTTATTTAGTGCTGTGAGCTGTCAATCATATCTGACCTCTGACCTGTGACTCTTATTTGACCTGTTGATGGCCTCACTTTATTACTATATTACTATATTACTTTCAGACTTTAATGTCACAAACAGCGCATCGCTCTCGCTCACACACACACACACACACACACACACACACACACACACACACACACACGTTTGGTCAAATGTGAGGACATTCCATAGGCGTAATGGTTTTTATACCGTACAAACCGTATTTTCTATCCCCTTACACAGCCCCAGCCCCTAAACCTACCCATCACAGGAGACTGTGCAGTTTACTTTCTGTGAAAAAAACCTCATCCTGTATGATTTATAAGCATTTTGAAACGCGAGGAAATGGGTAACGTCCTCATATTTCACCCTCTTTTTGTAATACCTATGTCATACCCATGTCATTATACACATTTGTGTCCTGATATTTCACAAAAACATGTCGACTCACACACACACACACTCACACACACACACACACACACACACACAAGCTGCACACTGCAATGCAACAGAACTTCACTCGCAATTACAATCACAGAAGCCTCTGTATTATGGCATATCTACTCTGTCAGCGCACTCGTTCATTACACAACACAATAGGCTTGCTGTGATAGTCGGTGTTGTGAACACTGGTAACATCACTTGCCTACCGTGGCACTGCCCACATTCATAATGGCTGTATTAAAGGGGACATATTATGCGAGATTCACTTTTATAAGGTGTTTGAACACAGATGTGTGTCCACAATGTGTGTAAATAACCAGCCTATAATGGTAAAAATCCACCTACTACTTTGTTTTATAATCCCTATCAATCATTATTTAATCATTATCAATCTCTCTGAACAGGCTGTTCCAGATTTCCCCCTCATATGTAAGAGTAGGGAAGCCCCGCCCATAACTGTTGATGATTGGCCCTTTTAGCATAGACACGCCCCTGAGTGAGAAGCACAGAGACGCCATTTCCACTTTCTCGCTGTATCATCGCTCGAGTATTACAATGTCTGCGGTCAAAACCACATCACTAATGTTCTGTTGTTGATGTACCGATGTACGAACACACAAGTCTCATAGACTCCCGGCATCAGAGCCACTGAGGATGAATTTGATTTTTGAAGGGAATGTGGTCAGTTCAACACTGGATTTGTATCCACTAACCATTCAGAAATGTCCAGGTGCAGGTCTTCCTGAGTCTCTCATCTGTGTACAACTCCGGTTCAAACATGTACGGCTGCACTGCACAACTGGTTATTTCTGTCGTTTTAGAGTTTTTTTGTTGTTATATCTGAAGCTCATGTAAAGAATCTGCGCTCTTCTGGAAGGGGGCGGAAAGCAGCAGCTCATTTGCATTTAAAGGGACACACAAAAACGGCACATTTTTGCTCACACCCAAATTGGGGCAAATTTGACAAGCTATAATAAATGATCTAGGGCAGTGGTTCTCAAACCTGTCCTGGAGTAACACCAGCCCTGCACGTTTTGTATGTGTCCTATATCTGACACACCCATTTCAGGTCTTGCCGTCTCTACTAATGAGCTCATGAGTTGAATCAGGTGTGATAGATGAGGGAGACATACACACTGTGCAGGGCTGATGGTAATCCAGGACACTGATCTAGGGGTATTTAAGTTGAATCTTCACCAACACATTCTGGGGACACCAGAGATTTATATTACATCTTGTGAAAAGGGGCATAATATGTCCCCTTTAATATCATTTCAAAACTCAGCATATCGTGAGTGTCTGGCGATGCCCACCCCTATAAACTACTAGTATACTCATAAGTTCACTTGTAGTAAAGATTCAGTACAAAAGATCGAGCAGCCATATCACCCTGTAGCCCAAGACTGGTTTCCCACTGAAGCTAAGTAGGGCTGAGTCTGGTCAGGACATGGATGGGAGACCAACAGGGAAAGCTAGGTTGCTGCTGGTAGAGGTGTTAGTGAGGCCAGCAGGGGGCGCTCACCCTGTGGTCTGTGTGGGTCCTAACACCCCAGTATGGGGACACTATACTGTAACAAGCACCATCCTTCGGATGAGACGTTAAACCAAGGTCCTGACTCTCTGTGGTCATTCAAAATCCCAGGATGTCCTTCGATAAAGAGTAGGGGTGTAACCCCGGCATCCTGGCCAAATTTGCCCATTGGCCCCCGTCCATCATGGCCTCCTAATCATCCCCATATATATATATACGATTGGCTTCATCACTCTGTCTCCAATCCACCAATCAGCTGGTGTGTGGTGGGCGTTCTGGTGCAATATGGCTGCCGTCACATCATCCAGGTGGTGCTGCACATTGGTGGTGGTTGAGGAGATTCCCCCCTTCTATATGTAAAATGCTTTGAGTGCCTAGAAAAGCGCTATATAAATGTAACAAATTATAATTAATTATTAATTAAATGAGAAATGTAGTTGTGCACTTAAAGTTTGCTACTGTTACACTTATAGTACACTTAAACATATACTTTTATATACTAAAAGTGGGCCAATTTAGTCCCAATCAGTATTAAAATAGTACACTTACAAGTATACTACTTGTACATTAATATTAATATACTTACTACATTAAGTATACTTAAAAATATACTGGAACATTACTTTAGTATACTTCTTTTTCGTAAGGGTTGTGTGGAGTGGGAGATTTTGAGCTTCTTATCAGAAAGATCAAATGAAGAAACGCTTCACCCACAAACTCCTGACACGCACAGAGACGTCACACATCCAGCAGACGCTGTTTATCCACCAGCAGATCAAACCAGACACACTGATGTTTGAACAGATACAATTAAAAGGAAAAAAACATCACATGGTTCATTTGACTCAAATGCCAATAAATCACATGTATAATAGAGGGGGTGGGGGGAGGGGGTCTACCGGCAGACCATTAGCTCATATGTTTTTATAAACCATATTTCATATATTATATATAATACCTTCTACATTTAACCTTCTACGGCATGAATTTTTATATTTGGAAGAAAAAAATATTTCACCTCATTTTTTGGGAGCTTGGGGCAAATATCAATCGCAAATGGTTCAAACAAACAAGAAAAAGTAAATCAGTCCGATCAAGCATAACATTATGACCAGGTGAAGTGAATAACACTGATGATCTCTTCATCACCTGTTAGTGGGTGGGTTATATTAGGCAGCAAGTGAACATTTTGTCCTCAGAGTTGATGTGTTAGAAGCAGGAAAAATGGGCAAGCGTAAGGATTTGATCGAGTTTGACAAGGGCCAGATTGTGATGGCTAGACGACTGGGTCAGAGCATCTTTTTATATTTATATTTTAATGTCATGTTTGAATATTCTTTTTCATGTTTTTAAAATAGGAATTAAATAATAATTTAAAATTATATATATTTTAGTCTAAAATAACATGAGGCCCAAACAGGTGATCTTCTTTGGCCAATGGGCTCGGCGCCCGCGAACCTCTGACCTTAATTCATTTCAGCTTGTTTTTGATAGCGAGTTTTAGCAAAGTAAAATAACGTTACACCAAAATGGATCGTTTTTTGCTCCCTAAACGTCCACGTTCTTAGTCACATCCTGAAACGAGAAACGAGACTGTGAAGGTGCAGACACAACACTCGTCGTCACAGAGCCTCAGGAACAAGAAAATCCTGGGGATGAACTTGAAGACGGAGAATCGGCGGCGGCGGTTTCCATTGAGGATGCTAACGTTACGGTTTGTGCTGCAGGTCAGACTAGGGTTGCCACCCGTCCCGTAAAATACGGAATCGTCCCGTATTTACAAGCAAAATGACACGTCCCGTATCAAACCAATACGGGATGCAAATTTTCCCATATTTTACATAGGTCCACACATAGTTCAATTAACATACAGATTTTGCAGTGTGGAGAATACTGATAGCAAATATAAAGAAATCAATTTCACAATAAGTAGTACAGGAGCTCATTTGTGCGTGATTGCATTTTAGCATGTCGAGCTTGCGTCGCGCACCGTTTGAACGTAAGATCTCCAGATACAGAGCTGAATATCAAAAAGGTATCAATGCGTCTGTCCAGTAACTCATGATGAACTTCAGGCCAACTGCACACTTTATGAGAAGCATTTCAGTGTCTCAGACTGTCTGACTTAAAGCAGCAGCGGTGACAGACCGGTCTATGTGACACACACATCCCTGCTTCTAAAGGTATAATAGGCCTATAGTTTTTTTAATGGATAATATATAATATAATATTCCATACATTATCAGAGCTTGGCAGATAGAATTAATAATTTTTTAGTCAGGGTAATTAATAGATTATAGCCTAATAAATGTTATTATTAATTTATAATTTAGCTAGGCTATATTAATCATACATAATAAATAATCTTGTCATATAAAGTTTATGACATTTAAAAAATATTTAGATAAAAATGGGACAAATAATTACATGATAATATAGTCATAATTTAAGTAAATTAATAAAAAAAGAAACATTTTTGAAATTCAAAAAAGTGATTACTGGTTCAGAATGGCTGCTTAAAGGGACATTTCACCCAAAAATGAAAATTCTATCATCATTTACTCACCCTCAAGTTGTTCTAAACATGTATACATTTCTTTATGTTGAACACACAGGAAGATTACTATGGCAGTCAATGGTGCCCCCAAAGCAGCCTGAGTACAAACTTTCTTCTAAATATCTTCCTTTGTGTTCAGCAGAACAAAGAAATTCATACAGGTTTGGACATCATGAGGGCGAGTAAATGATGACAGAATTTTCATTTTGGGTGAACTATCCCTTTAAAGTGCACCAAATAGGCTCTAAAGAGTTCTTTACACTAAAGGTGGCAACCCTAGGTCAGACTAGTGTGTTGGTAACTGGCTGTGTGATTTCGTGATCTGAGCATTTTAGGCCAAAGCTGTGTCTGTTGCTGCTCCGTTGTATTCAGGGCTCGACTGTGACATAATTGTGTGAAATAATATTTTCAGAGGTTTACATTGGCAGGCTTAGGTATGTTGTATCTATAGCCCTTGTGTCGAATACTTAGGCCTATTATAATATATATATATATATATATATATATATATATATATATATATATATATATATATATATATATATATATATATATATATATATATATATATATATATGCCTATAGTTGCGGAACGAATATAGTTAATGCGGGCGTGTATGCATTAATTTATACCAGGGTGGTCCAATGCGACTCCATAATGCCATAAGGACGCCGCAAAATTCAAAGCACCTTCTCTTAAGTGTTGAGCATCCCCATAGCACCTGCAACAGAAAATCTCTGGAGCCGCCACTGGTCTCTATCAAAAGTGCTCCAAGGAAGGAACAGTGGAGAACCGGCCACAGGGTCATGGGCGGCCGAGGCTCATTGATGCACGTGGAGAGCGAAGGCTGGCCCGTGTGGTCCGATCAAACAGACGAGCTACTGGAGCTCAAACTGCTCAAGAAGTTAATGCTGGTTCTGATAGAAAGGTGTCAGAATACACAGAGCATCTCAGTTTGTTGTGTATGGGGCGGCACAGCCGCTGACCAGTCAGGGTGCCCATGCTGACCCCTGACCCCTGACCCCGCCCAAAGCACCAACAGTGGCACGTGAGCATCAGAACTGGACCACGGAGCAATGGTGATCTGATGATCACGTGTTCTTTTACATCATGTGGATGGCCGGGTGCGTGTGTGTGGCTTACCTGATGAACATATTGCACCAGGTGCACTATGGGAAGAAGGCAAGTGGACGGAGGCAGTGTGATCCTTTGTTCTGCTGGGAAACCTTGGGTTTTTGCAAAAACAAAAATGCTTCAGGAATCGTTTGAGAAGCACAACAACGATTTTGAGGCGTTGACTTGGCCTAAGATCTCAATCCAATCGAGCATCTGTGGGATGTGCTGAACAAACAAGTCTGATCCATGGAGGCCCCACCTCACAGCTTATAGGACTTAAAGGATCTGCTGCTAACATCTTGGTGCCAGATACCACAGCACACCTTCGGGGGTCTAGTGGAGTCCATGCCTCAATGGGTCAGGGCTGATTTTGCAGCAAAAGGACACACACACACACACACACACACACACACACACACACACACACATTACTTTGCTGACTGACTCCTGACCTCCTAAATGTCTCTCAAACCAGATTCAGGGATCCAGTCTTCCTGACTCTCCTCAAGCTCACTGTCCTCACTCAGAAGGAATGACTCTAACTGCTCGATCATGTTCCTTCCGCTCATCAAATGTATAATATTGGTGCATTCATATTGCCAGAACAAAAGTGGCCTAACTGCACAGTGTTGCAGTTAAAAATCAGTTGAAAATCGCCTGTCTAATTCAGCCAGCACAGTGTCTAAAACAGGGAGATACGAATGACTTTTAAATGTCTGTGATTCTGATTCCCATTGTGTCTCATTTTCATCACGCTGTCCAAGTGTGGTTGGTACTATATACTGGGAAAACCCCTGGTGGTTGTCGCAAAGTTCTTTTTTTCGTTTTCCTGCAGTTTGGGGGGCACTCTCTGCACAACCATCCACATCCCCAAGGGTGTTAACATATCCAGATCCAGATGCGGTAAGTTGAGCAGGTTTCTCCGCTGACACGGTGGCGGTGCTGCTGGTTCCAGGGCCGGCGTTGTTCTCTGATGCGGCCTCGATTGCTGTGTCAGTATCAGCACCAGTGGAATTGGTAGTTGAATTGTCAGATTTAGAAAACTCCACAATTTTAGTAGTGGGTTTATTAAAAACCGATGAATGTCCATTTTGTTTATTTAGCGTGTAGACTAAAGTGGGAACAGAATGAGAAGAGAGTCCACTCACGTACCGCAATACTTTGAGATCGCGGGAGAATGAGCTTCTTTTTTTTATTAAAGTAATTAAAAATAATTTTACTTCCTCATTCTACACGCAAAAATAATAAGATAAGACAAATTAAACAAGAAATAATGAATTCTGAAAACATAAAACATGATCGATTTCTATCATTCAAATCCATTAAAGGATTGTTAGGATGCATAAATTAGGTCGACTGGAACAGGAACACTTCCCAGGACACCTGATGTACTTGTTGCATTGTAAGAGGCATCTACACTAATGCTATTAAAATAGCATCTATGCTAATATTAGTCTGTCTGTTTCATTTTTATGAGCGGTTACGGTAGTCAGCCGGATTCGGTCCATATCCAGATCAGATGGTGGATCATTATTTCTAGCACTTTCGCCTCAGTGAAATAGCGACTGTGTCGGGTGTCATGCGCGATCAAAGAAGAGAACTGTAACGTTAACTCCATCCAGAAATTGTTCTTTAAAATAGACATCTGCGTGTAGAGTGAACGCCAGAGCAGATATAACGCACACTGCAGCCGCGACCCGCATCTCCGCGCCGATAGAGGATCTATATATTAGATGAAGAAGATCCTGATATAATAGTGGATGCTGCTGGAGCTAATGCTCAGGGAAATATGGCTCGGTGGTTCCTGCACAGATGGCTGAGGCTCATTGGCCGGAGCACGGCCAATCAGAGGAGTTCACGAGTTCAAATAAAACACAAATGCAAGTTCTTGAATGCAAAACCAAGATTGTATTCATTTCATAATGAGTTGAACTCTCATACAAAAGCCCTAAAAGTTATGAAAAAGAAAAATGCAATCAGTCTTTTTTCCATTATAGAAGAATATGATCTACAAACAAACCCATCCCCTTTAACCCTTGTGCTTCCTTATGGACATTTTTGGCTTTTTCAGTTCAGATTTTTTGATAACTTTGCCTGTGGTAATGCTAACTGCATACAATTTGCACTAGTTAATATTTCACCCCCAGTTCCTTTAAAAAAATATTTTGCACTTGGTACATAAAATACCTTTTGGACAAAATTGTCCCCAGGCCATATTTTAGACAAATGAGGGCAAAATATTTTTTTTTAATTTTTTTTTTAAAGTCGGCATGAAACGGAAGTTGAGATCGTCTTTTTCTCCTTATTGTGACGTATATCCGAGTGAAACGGCTTCTGGAATTAGAAAAAATGTTTTATCCTATGATTGTTGTTTATTAAGCATATTGCTGGAAAGGTATAGATTTATAAGAGATACGTGTTTGCACTATTGTAATTTGTTACTTCTTGAATAAAAAATGAATAAAAAAATTAAAAAAAGGGCTTGATTTCGTCCTTCGGGAATTGATTGGATCGTTGGAAGTTGGGCGTTGCTAACAAAATGGAGGCAGATTTGAAGTTTGCACTCAGTTGTGGAGAAAAACTCGATCTATATCTTAAATAAATGTATTTTCTCTCTAAATCTTTTCTACATAATGTTACTAAGCATATTTCCTCACTTTTCGCTGGTTTATGCTACAGATTTTACTTATTTTAAGCCTTTTATGGCTTTATTTCTGTAAAGCTTTTTTCTCAGCTCTCCCTTATAAGGGGGCGCGCCGTAAGCGCGCTCACACACTGCATTCCTCAGTGCGCGTCGTCACGATAAACTGTTCGTCCGACTATATTGAGTAATTTTTACATTTAAAAAAAGCTTTTATTTCTCATATATTTCTCTCTTTTTGCCTCAAGTCATCCTTGAAGCAGGTATTGTGTATACCGAGAAAAATGCACCTAACCACGATCAGTGACAGGTTTCTGAGAGGCGGTGCAGAAACGAGGCGATAACCCCGCCCTCACGTCATAACCCCGCCCTCACACCATAGCCCCGCCCTCACGCCATAACCCCGCCCTCACACCATAGCCCCGCCCTCACGCCATAACCCCGCCCTCACACCATAACCCCGCCCTCACACCATAGCCCCGCCCTCACACCATAGCCCCGCCCTCACGCCATAGCACATGACCGGGAGAGAAGAGAAGTCGTTTCATGGGGGAGGGAAAGTTAACATATTTGATTAAAGATTATACGGGTAAATGAATTAAAAAAAATTATGAAGTGCACAGATAAATCAGTTATAGTATACACTACAATATTAATATAAAAATACGAATTGTAAAATTTGATTTCATGCCGCCTTTAAAAATACTTTATCTGAGCAGTACAAGACTTGGCTATACTTTTCCTAAGTTTGCCAACTGAACACACAGAAAAATGGACTCGTTTCTACAATGTTAAGTGCTTTGTGGACAAAAATGGGCACCCATAGGAATGAATGGAAAAAACTAATTCCGAGCATATTTTTTTTTATTTGTCTAATAAAAATCAATAAATCCAACACAATGCAGATCATACACACAAATGAAGGAGTGAGCCTATACAACATTCACAATGTGGCAAACACACACACACACAAACACACACATCCACAAAAGCATTGCATTAAAAGCCATTGAATGAGCCTATAACAGAGTGAGTTTTAGTTTTTTTTTATTTTATGTCACTCACACATACACAAACAAAGGAATTAAATGAGCCAATAACTGGGCAATTTAATTTTTAGATATTGTAGCTTTAAAAAAGAATTAATTACATCATTGGTCACCAGATGTCACCAAAGTCACCACATTTTTAGGTTTTGGCTCTCTGGACTTGCTGATATGTTTTTTTTTGTTTACTGAAGTTAAAGAAATATTAAATATAACATAAAAATAAGCATATTTTACATAAATAAATATGGTACTTTTAGAGGTAAATAAATTCATTAATACCCCAAAAATCACAAAAAAGGGCATACATTGATATAATTAATTTGATCAAAGATGGTGATATAACATTTATTAAAGAATCTTTTTGAAATCACACTTGTGACCTCCGTGCCCAAATGTGTCCACGATGGCGGGATTAAGGGCTGTTATGCGAGGGTGGTTTGAGGGTTAAACTGAAATTTTTAATCCGGTTGCCATTTAACTATAAAATTATGCAATCTCCGTTAAAGAACCACTGAAGTGCCTTGAAACACGCAGCATTATTCAATGTGTTGACGTAATTTCCCCTGAAACCGCTCAAGCTGTTAGCAGCTCCTCCCCTTTTTTGAAACAGCCAATAGCGTTTGGTAAAGCCAGAGTTTCCTCCTAATCTCTAACCGTTTCTCATCATAATCTCCTCCATATCGCTTTGAAATACAGCATTCTGTGCAGAATTCAAATTGGTCCGATATGTTTTGTTGTCTGCGCCGACTCGTGCATATGATCCGGCTCTGCTCTAAACTTTGTGTGTGCGCTGCGCATGAAAGTAACGTGAAACCAGACTTCATTCGCCTTAACTGAAAGCATATTTACACTGTCTGAATCGTTTCCTATCGCATGTATAGTGCGCTATGTGCCGTTCACCAAGTAGAAAATAGTAAATGTGTGAACAGCTGACCGATTTCAGCCCTTCAGCGTCTATTTATAGTGTAGGAGGCGGGGCTTCAGATTCTAGAGACCATTTGATTGGACAGAAGATTTGATGAGAAGGTGAAGTCTGCGATGATGTCATCAAACTCTGTGATCCATTTTAGCGGAAGTTAGAGACTGTAAGTTTTGAATGCTTATATCTCCTAAATGTGAATTTTGTCATTGTTTTGGAACGCACCAGCTTATTCGTAACCTTAAGGCTAACATAGTCATACTAAAAGCTAAAAAACTTCCATTTTGATTTCAGGAGATCTTTAATAGGCTTTTATCCTGTTGGCAAGGCTTCAAAATTAACATTTTTATTATTTTTTACCAGATGGTGACATTTTTCAGGTTTGGCGTATAAAGCAAATACTCACTTTATTTCTGTTTTTTGCATATTATAAAGCCAATTTGATAAATGATGCAGCTGTAACTGTGTCAGTGTGTTAGTATGGATGTCAGAGTGTGGTGTGTATGTATGTAATAAAAAAATTGTGTGTGGGTGTGCATGTGTGTGCTTGTAATATTTGAGTGAGAAAAACTCAACTGCAAATCACAAATCCAACCGCTGTGTGTGTGTGTCAGTGGAGTTTTGCTGCATCTAATGGGGAAAGTTGGCACTGCGCCCAAACAAAATCTTACTGAGAGCTCATTTTTTGAGATATCAAATGTGTTATTTGAAATAGTGTTGTCAAAAGTACCGACCGCGATACCGAATCGGTCCTGAAATGTAAAAGTGAGCGGAATCGTAAACACCTCTGACTGGCCATTGTGCTCATGCGCTCATCAAATATGTCTGTGATTGGCTATAACGATCAGCGCTTCACAAACATGTTGTAAATATACATCAATGACGCTTTATACACACTGATGCACAGATACACACGGGAGCGTTTGAATGCAGGCGTCTATCAGCCTACCGATCCGTTGGTCGACGCCTGCTTTTGCTTTCAAACTCTTCCACTTTCAAAGCACTTTCAAACCCTTCCGTGTTCTTTCAAGCGCTCCCGTGCGTTGATCAGTGTAGCCAATCACAGGCACATCCGATGAGCGCGAACACAATGGCCAGTCAGAGGTGTTTACATTTACAGCTCAACAGCGCTCAAAGCGTTACTTTTAAAAATTTCAGTACTGATTTGGTCTCGCGGTCGGTCAACATGTTTAGATTTAAGGCTTTGATTTTCTAGCAGTTTTAGTGTTCAACATATTTCAACAGGTTTTATTTATTTATATTGTATATAAAATAATTTTCATAATAACTTTTTTTTTTACTTCAACAATAATCTTCTTTAAAATGAGACCAAACTTAAGTCTGTGCTCCCAATATTCCCTTTTTCGACATGGACATTTTTGTCCTCTATGGGCCTATGTGTAACTTTTTTAAATTGACGCACAAGGGTTAATGTTTTTTTTTTCTTTTTGTTTTATTATGATTTTTCTGATATATTTTTCTTTTCAAGCGCCTGATCTGCATTTTGTAATACAAAAAATGTTCTGTTATTGCCATGCTGTTTGTACATGATTAGTATCGTTTCATATAAGGAATCTATAGATCAATTTCTGTTTCCTGTTTCTCCCAAGGAATTTTCAATAGTTATGGGTTCAATCCCATCAGGTGCTCTTTCTTAATTGAGAGGTACTCAATCTCTACTTCCAGTCTCTCTGAGTTTGGTCAATACTCCGGTTGGCAAATTGTGAACTATAAAAATAATAATAGATCAGTCCGTTCACTATTTCAGCAGGACGTTGTTACATTGCCCCCGGTGACAACTTACTGGAATAATACAGTTTGTAATATCTGTTGGAAAAAAGTGTGGATGCAATTTTTTTAACCAATGAAGTAAAAGAGATTTATTTTAAAAGTATTCATAAGTGTTACCCTGAAAGTCACTACCTAAAAAAGTTCAAAAAGCATATTCCCTCCAGTTGCTCTTTCTGTGACAGGAAACTATAGTTCATCTATTTTGGCATTGTCTCTTAACTGAAATGTTTTGGCAAGATGTATTAGGAATGAAATGTGTAAAGAATGTGTGTGAAGGATGAGGTATGTGCTTTGTTGATTATGATCTAAAAATCTAAAAAAGGTCAATTTTTTTTGTAGTTAATCTGATCTTGTTACTAAATTCCACATTCATAAATCTAAATATCTAAATGCTAAACCTCTCTTTCTGATTTTGGTGAAAGAACTTGAAAAACACATATTTTCAATTAAATGATCTGAGAACAAAAAAGCCATAAAAACATCATCTGTTAGCAATTCTTTTCCTTTTTCAATGTCATGTCATTCTCATAATTTATCAATATGTTTAATTTATATTATTCCCCCCAGTTGTTTTGGTTTTTTGTTGTTGTTGTTTGTATTCTGTTGTTATTTACAGTGTTGGGGAAAGTTACTTTGAAAAGTAATGCATTACAATATTCTGTTACTCCCTTAAAAAGTAACAAATTGAGTTACAATTACGAGAAAAGTAATGCGTTATGCTACTTTTGCGATACTTTTTCTCACCTGAGCTAGGCTTGTTTTTTGGGGGGTAGGGGTTATTACAAAAAATCTATTTGTGTGCAAATGTCGTTGTCTTCATAACAAATGGAAATAATAAGCCTCAGGTTGAGGTAAAAATGCTAATTCACGCATGAACAGTAGAAGGCGCTGTGCTGCCGTTCTGGATAATGGAAGAATAGGACGCAGGAGAAAAGTTTTAACAATAAAAACCAAAAATCTAGTAATTTTTGCTGATGGTTTAACTGAATCATCAAAGGTCAGCAGAAAGACATTGGTCAATAAAGGTAGATTAAATGCATAAACATTTAATTATTGGAGGTTTGCATAGTACTCTGATTTTGCATTTGACTGATTTGATTCATTTTGAGGAATACTGAATCTTTTTTCTTACTCTCGATGATTTTTCTCAGCATGGGGACAGAAGAGCTGTCAGTCAAATAAATGTGAAAAAGTAACTCAGATATTTTGTTGTAAATTTGAAAAGTAATGTGTTAAAAATGTAATCTGATTACGTAACTCAAGTTACTTGTAATGCGTTACCCCTAACACTGGTTATTTGTTATAACTTGTGTATTGTTTTGAGCAACAATAAAAAAAAATTAAGTATCGTGAGATTCTTGTCGTGAAAATAAACATGAATGCTGCATATAATCTGTAAAGAACTTAACAAGGTACTGCATATTTTTCTTGCAGTATATCTGCAACTAGAAAGCATAACAGATATGTTTCGTTTTATGAGTTAATAGGCTACAATTTAAAAACAGAAACAATAATGTTTAAGCAGAAATGTCTGCTGCGCCTCTGTTGCAGTTGCAGCTGCTCATTCAAGTTCAGGAGATAAAATATGCATTGTTACAACCGTCTAAAACATATTACTATATAATCATCGTAAAGTAAACATTGTCATTATTCATCAGCATTAATTCATATACAATTGCCTGGCATAAATGTGTGTTATTGATTGATTGTGAGCCGCTCTGGAGCGCTGGATTGGGGATGCGTGAGCCTGTAAAAGCGCAACAGCGCCGTGTTTTCCAGCGGTTAGATCAGTTCGAATCAAATGTGCGCATCTGATACACAGGACATCAGTTCTGACTGGATCTCTTCCCTAATCTTCCCTCACTCACATTTTCGTCTCGTTTTTATTTGTTGACGAAAATGACAGCAAGTTTTCGTCATAGTTTTAGTCATCGAACACTAGTTTTTATTTAGTTATCGTCTCGTTTTCGTCAGTGAAAAAAGGTTGTTGACGAAAATTATGACGAAAATTATTCGTCAACGAAATTAACACTGCTCAGTACTGGATGCCGAGATGTCCAAGAGTCTCCAAGCGGCGTATGGGTTCAGCTCGTCCTGATCTCGACACAACGCCCAGACGTACATCATCCTCAGAACCTTCCCCTGAAACGCAAACGGTGGATTTCATGAACGCCGTCAGATTTATTCTGACACATGACAGATACTTCAGCGGCGGGAAATATTCTATCCATCTCTCCGTCTGTCTGTCTAGACCAGGGGTGTCCAATCCTGATCCTGGAGGGCCACTGTCCTGCAGAGTTTAGCTTAAACCCCAATTAAACACACCTGTACCAGCTAATCAAGGTCTTATTAGGCATACAAGAAACTTCCAGACAGGTGTAGAGGCAAGTTAGAGCTAAACTCTGCAGAACACAGGCCCTCCAGGACCCACTTTGGACAACCCTGGTCTAGACTTTCTATCTGTCCATCCGTCCGTATATCCATCCATTCATCCATCCATCCGTCCGTCCGATTTATTCAGACACATGACAGATACTTCAGCGGCGGGAAATATTCTATCCATCTTTCTGTCTGTCTGTCTAGACATTCTGTCCGTCCGTCCATCTGTGTATCTATCCATTCATCCATCTATCTATCTATCTATCTATCTATCTATCTATCTATCTATCTATCTATCTATCTATCTATCTATCTATCTATCTATCTATCTATCTATCTATCTATCTATCCATCCATCCATATATCCGTCTATCTATCTATCTATCTATCTATCTATCTATCTATCTATCTATCTATCTATCTATCTATCTATCTATCTATCTATCTATCTATCTATCTATTTATCTATCTATCTATCTATCTATCTATCTATCTATCTATCTATCTATCTATCTATCTATCTATCTATCTATCTATCTATCTATCTATCTGTTCCTCAATCCATCCATCCATCCATCCATCCATCCATCCATCCATCCATCCATCTATCTATCTATCTATCTATCTATCTATCTATCTATCTGTCTGTCTGTCTGTCTGTCTGTCTGTCTGTCTGTCTGTCTGTCTGTCTGTCCGTCCGTCCGTCCGTCCGTCCGTCCGTCCGTCCGTCCGTCCGTCCGTCCGTCCGTCCATCCATCCATCCATCCATCCATCCATCCATCCATCTATCTATCTATCTATCTATCTATCTATCTATCTATCTATCCATCCATCCATCCGTCCGTCCGTCCGTCCGTCCGTCAGCGCCACCTGCTGGACAGACGCCGCACTGCAGCTCCACTCACTGTTGAAGACAGCATTGTTGTCCTTGAACTCCTTCCACTGCTGATACCATTTAGAGTCCTTGTGAAGCACAACACCCATCGCCTCCCTTCAGGAGAAAGAAAACCACTACGTTAAGATGCTATTCATGCGTTAAAGTCATTCAGAGTTCATATATACATATACACCAAACAGGCATAACATAATGACCACCTTCCTAACATTGTGTTGGTCCCGTTTTTGCTACCAAAACAGCCCTGACCCGTCGAGGCATGGACTCCACTAGACCCCGGAAAGGCTGGACATGGTCTCAACAATGCTTAGGTAGGTGGTGTGTGTCAGAGTAACATCCACATGGATGGCAGGACCCAAGATTTCCCAGCATACGTGGAATATTTCTGTTGCTCTTTGCACTGTTTATTTTCTGTTCAGTAACGCAGTTGTTAGTGGAGTGTTTTGCAAACTGCCCCATGTGTGTGTGGGATCGACGATGCTGATAATAAACCCCTGAGAAATATCAGATACATGAGTTTTGCTTACACTTGGCTACAACCATTCAGGCCAGCTATCCGGCCTCTCTGTGTAAAGCGTTACAAACACATAATCAAGGCACGAAATCGCTCCTTATGCTCCCAAAATGTATTCTC
The DNA here is from genome assembly GCF_949357685.1 of Gobio gobio. Lineage (NCBI taxonomy): Eukaryota > Metazoa > Chordata > Actinopteri > Cypriniformes > Gobionidae > Gobio > Gobio gobio. The sequence continues at coordinate 4,062,889 of NC_137120.1, forward strand.
TGCAACCTCAAAATTCGCACTACACAAATTGACCGATGTTATAGTTAGATATGACGGCGCTACTGCAGTACGCATCGCCGCAGATGAGCAGCTGAATATCTCTAAAGCAAACTGCCACAAATGAAAGTAAAAGTTGCAGACGCTCAATACACAATCATCATCATTAAAAGTAAAGAAACTAAATGATCAGTGCTAACGCCACACTCTCTCTCTCTCTCCTTTTGTGGTCTTTGCATTTTCAATAAAATGCAGCTCATATTTGTTGATTTTGATGACGTGAACTTCATTAAAAATCATATAGCGTGGGAATTGAAGATCAGATTTATATCCGTTTTGCGGAGACACATTTATTTGCCCAAGTGTAAATGGAATCGTTCTGATAAATCAGATCTGTAAAAACACATGAAGTGGACCAGGTATAAATAGTCCCAGCAAGATAACTGTTCGGGGTGCTTGAAATATAGGAAGAAAAATATAAATATTGAATTGGGCAGGGGAGGGGGGTTACATGAATGCATCTCTGAACGAAACTGTCTTCAGAATAGTTTCGATGGCATTTTTACAGCGGTCCCCAAAGAAACGCTTCTTTTCCATAAGCACCACCTGCTGTCAGAGAGTGAATTAGCATTTTTATTCAGTCCACCTGCTTTTGTTTTGTGCAGGTGTGTCCTACGTAACAATTTCACAAAGCTAAAGTCAGACCATTCTGTATTTGCTCTAAGTCTTGAAATTATGCAATCTAAATCAAATAAAAAAACTCTGCTCATGCTACATGTGTGTATCTTTGTTTGGATCGTGATTAAAAGGCAGTGGTTGCCTCACATTTCAAATGGCAATTGTTTTAAGGCTAGTTTGGCCTGTTATAGAGCAAATAAACAACAAATAAATTTGCTTAAACAAAGAAAAAAAAGTCTCGTAAATAAAAAAAAACTGGGCCATGAAAAATCTATAGGTAGATCTTGCCTTTCATCAAGGCTGAGGTCAGGGATCTATGGCTTGAAAAGGTTGGTGACCACTGGCCTACACCTACCCCAACCCTAAACATAACCTTACAATAATGCAAATACAGTAATTAAATGACACAGTATTGATGTGCGCATGCCCAGTGCCCGTAGCTGTATCCCTTCAGGTCTTTCCTGCGCAGGACGTGGTGTGATGACATCACCGTTTCACAAAATATACGGATTGGCTTTACACATGAAAACACAAGAGTTTCATTTTCAGATTTATCCACTCTGGGACCCGGTTTCAAAAGATATATTGGTTTCATGCTCCCAAAAAGCCAGATCCGTGTGGACGAAACGCTGATACGGTACAAAATTTTAACGTATACAGCGAAACGCGTTTCTGTGTGGACGGGGCCTTAACCCTCAGAGCCCTACGGCATCGCCCACGACGTCACACGGCACCTCCGATAAATATCTATATTACTTCATGAAACTTTTATCGATTTTCTTACCGTTTTTTCCAGCAGAAAGCTAACGAGCTAGCCATCACGGGGGTGTCTTTGGTGTCTTTGTAGCCTTTACAGAAGGTTTTCTATCCAGCCTGGAACATGTGCATCTTTTTGGAGTTGTTCAGCAATAAATCAAAACGCTTACATCCAAAATTTATCCACTTGATGTCCATAATTTATAAATTTTCCGTCATTTTTGCCGCTAGCGCGATGCTAGCTGCCATTTTGGATGAGGGTTTGACCAATGACAGGCTGATCCGTCATCCACGTTGGTGTGCGTCATTACGCATGAACCACAGCTCTATTATTGTGGAGAGAGAGCGACGCACGGCTAGTGTTGAGGAGAGAGAGAGAGAGAGAGACGCGCTGCAGTTTTTAGTAGTTTTGTGGAGAAAGTTTGAGGAGAAAGTTTGAGGAGAAGTTCCTGATAGGAACTGTTTTGAGGCTTGGCACCAGTAAATATCCAAAATCCAAAGAGGCCAAAAGCGCCTGGACTTTTTTTGGAAAAATGTAAATAGTTTTGGTTCTGTATAAGTTATCATGTTTATTCCTGAGTTCCAGGACTCCAAAGACTTGAACAAACTGTTTTCCAGAGGAAATATGCTTAGCTTTTATTTATTTGTGTGTGTTTTCAATAAATATTTGAGTGATTCAATTTCCGTTTTATGTTTTCATTTGTCTTTATGGTCCCATAACTTATTTTACATTCAGGTGACATCAATGCAACACAAATATACTGACAGTGCAGCTTGTCTTGAAAAAAAAGATGTGTGTCAATTGTCTGTGCACAACAGGGTTGATGTTTTACAAGCTTTTTTAGTAAATAACACCAGGCGGAAAATTAATTGTAAAAATACCCTTAGGTCTTAAAGGGTTAAAGACTTTATCATCGCCTGATGGAGGAAATGGAGCAGCGATATGTTGAGTTTATGTATTTCACTGTGATCTCAGAGTATATTATAATGAGTCCCAAATCAGTATTTTCTCAGGTTAAAGATGTAGTTTGTTTATTATTGTGGATTATGCCACTTTATATGTGGCCGCTGCTGAAATTGTTTAAATATATAGGAATTATTCCTCCAGGAGGCGCTCGACATCATAAATAATAAAACATGGAGAGACTCTTGAACCTCAGAGCGAGAAAACTTTATTGATAAAGGCAAGCAAATACATTTGGCAAATGGACAGCATGTTAGATCGAGCCAAAATGTTAGTTCTGATGGATCTCCACGTCGGAAATATCAGAAATATCAAATATCCTTGCCAGAAGATATAAGTCTATCAGCCGGAGAGTTGGACTGAGAAAGCAGGAGACGAAGTGATGATCATAAAAGAGCAGAGTTTGTTGAATAATCTTAGTTGCATATGTTTCAATGCTTCGAGTCCGTCCAGATGTTACACCACTCAATGCTCTGGCTTCATCTGACCAGTACATTTCCAACAAGTGTTATTATACCAAGAGAAAAACAATGGAGAATTACTGCTTCACAACATCGTCCTGTGACGATAAAAACCTTGAGACATTCTGTGATCTCCTACTCGTGAAGACAAACATCCCTTCAAACACACAATCATAAGATTCAACAACAAGAGCAAGCAAATGAGGGAAATAAGTCATATAACACATCAAATGAACAATAATAATCACATTATTAAATGATAAGTGGAGGAAATAGAATCATAATCATTTGAATACATGAATAACTAATGCAATTAATATAAAACACAGAAAATAAAACAACACCAATGTATGGTTGCTTTCTTCAAATAAAACACAGGTTGTTGTTGAAAACCTTTAGATCTGTCAGCAGTATTAAAGTCAGATCTGTGTGACTCTTTATTATTTTATATCATTGTTGTATCAGAGAGAAATATAAAAATCTGACAAGAGAGCAGAAGCTCAAATAATCATCAGTATTTATTATGACAAAAACACACTTGAAGAATCTTTAAAGTTCAGCGTTCTGCTTTAGATTCAAGCACTTCCTGAAAAAGATGAACATATGAAGCCATGAATTAATAAATCTCACAGATATTAATATATGCAGAGTTTGTGAGAAATGACATCATCAATCATGTACCTGATGTGTGAATATGAGCTTGATCTCGTTCAGCTCTTCTGGATCTGATGTCATAAACCACAATCATGACAGTAGCCACGCCCACCAGAGCAGCGAGGACCAATCGGATCACAGCTTCAGTGGGACCACAACAGTGGACAGAGCCTGAGGAATAAAAACATCAAACTGAGATCCGCTCAGTCAATAAACGCTAATATCAGCGCTGACATCAACTAATATCAGCGTTGCTGCCGTACCTGAACATGTGTGGCAGAGTTGAGTGATGTCCAGATGTTGAGTCTGGTGGCTGATGGGATTGTTCAGCACACAGCTGTAGGTGTTTTTATCCTGATATTCCACCTCCAGAGGTAGAGAGAGACTGATGCTGAGATCAGACACACTGATGTTGGACAATGAACTGTTTCCTTTGTACCAGGAGAGAGTCACATGACTCACATTCACCACTGAACACACCAATGAACAATATGAGGATGATGATGATGATGATGATGAAGAACATTGAGAAGAGTTCCTGCTGATGACAGGAACAGGCAGACGAGCTGGAAAACATCAGAGAATAAAGAGAAATGAGGATGAATGAAGATATTCAAGCAGACGAGGAAGAAACATCGAGAGGAACCAAGATGATCAAAAGTAGAACATTTAAAACAATTTGATAGAAAGTTCAATATAAACCTGCTGTTAATGTAAAAGAGTAAGAGAATTAGTCATTTTAACTCATTATTCATGATAAGATAATTCTTTAGATCTCGCTGTAATAAATAAAACATGTGAAACTGATATTTAACTCACCGTAGACAGAGAGACGGATAAAAGAAGACCAAAAACGGTTGATCTGTAGGTCATAATCTCCAGCATGTTTGATTGTGATGTTTGTGATGGTCAGAGATCCAGTTTGATTGTCCAGCTTCAGTCTGTCTCTGAATCTTCCATCAGGAACATCATCATATACTGTGACGCTGTCGGCCCGTTTATTGATTTTAGCGATTACAGTGTGTTCATATCCAAAGCTCCACTGAATCAGATCATAATACTTCAGTTCAGTGCGACGAGACTCTAGAGTGACTGAATCTCCCTCCTTCACTTCAACATCAATCCCTCCTGCAGAACCTGAAGAGTTTTTCACAGATTAAAGCTTTAAAATCTCTTGATGTTGGTTTGATGAAGCTTCACTAAAATACTTTTATTCATTTAAATGTGAAGTGAATAATATTCTGCAGTACAAAGACAAAAGATGATGAATGAAAAGAGAAATAGATTTATATATGGAACAATAATTAAATAAAAAGACACTTTAATGTTTAATGTCACACTAAAACTAATGCTGTTGAGTATTTGAGCTTCATATTTACTTCATTTTATTGAATCTATCCATAATAACTGAATATAGACCTGAATTCAAACTTGATCTGACAGTAAAATCACAGATGAATTATTTCTATATGAGAATAACTGTGAATGTTAAATCTCTGTCAATCATTTTAATCAGTCATTTATTACAGAAGCAATTGAAGCCATAAAAACACATTTATTGTAATTATTAATATGAAAAGACAAACTCAAAACTGGTTCAGTGATAAAATGACAGACGCGCTGAACTGAGAGCAGGTTTAGTGAAGTGAAGAGAAACTAGCGTCAGCTACAATAACAGAGCTAATGTGTGACATCACTGTTTGTCTGTTTGTTTGACTGTGTTTGTTTGTTTGTTTGACTGTGTTTGTTTGTTTGTTTGTTTGATTGTCTGTTTGACTGTCTGTTTGTTTGTCTTTTTGTTTGACTGTCTCTTTGTTTGATTGTTTGTTTGTTTGTTTGTTTGGCTGTCTGTTTGTCTGTTTGTTTGACTGTCTGTCTGTTTGTTTGACTGTCTGTTTGCTTGTTTGTTTAACTGTTTGTTTGTTTGTTTGATTGTTTGTCTGCTTGCTTGCTTGTTTGTTTGTTTGTTTGTTTGTTTGACTGTCTGTTTGTTTCTTTGACTGTTTGTTTGTTTGACTGTCTGTCTGTTTGTTTGTTTGACTGTCTGTTTGTTTGTTTGACTGTCTGTTTGTTTGACTGTTTGATTGTTTGTCTGTTTGTTTGTTTGACTGTCTGTTTGTTTGTTTGACTGTTTTTTGTTTGTTTGACTGTTTGTTTGTTTGTTTGTTTGTTTGACTGTTTGTTTGTTTGTTTGTTTGTTTGACTGTTTGTTTGTTTGACTGTTTTTTGTTTGTTTATTTGTCTGCTTGTTTGTTTGTTTGACTGTCTGTCTGTCTGTTTGTTTGACTGTCTGTTTGTTTGATTGTTTGTCTGTTTGTTTGTTTGTTTAACTGTCTGTTTGTTTGTTTGTTTGTTTGACTGTTTGTTTGTTTGTTTGATTGTCTGTTTGTTTTTTGTTTGTTTGACTGTCTGTTTGTTTGTTTGACTGTCTGTCTGTTTGTTTGACTGTATGTTTGTTTGTTTGTTTGACTGTTTGTTTGTTTGTTTGTTTGTTTTACTGTTTGTCTGTTTGTTTGTTTGTTTGTTAGTTAGTTTGTTTGTTTGTTTGTCTGTTGCAATAAGTATGTCCTGGGCTAACAAACATGAACAGCAACATCTTCAACAGATCTGATAACAGTGACTCTGAAATGGAAGGGCTTGATATTTTCCAACAGATCACAAGTATTATTGTATAAAATAAACACTGATCAGGCCTAACATTATGACCATCTTCCTAATATTGTGTTGGTCCCCCTTTTGCTGACCCATCGAGGCATGGACTCCACTAGACCCCTGAAGGTGTGCTGTGGTATCTGGCACCAAGATGTTAGCAGCAGATCCTTTAAGTCCTGTAAGTTGTGAGGTGGGTCCTCCATGGATCAGACTTGTTTGTTCAGCACATCCCACAGATGCTCGATTGGATTGAGATCTGGGGAATTTGGAGGTCAAGTCAACGCCTCAAACTCGTTGTTGTGCTCCTCAAACCATTCCTGAAGCATTTGTGCTTTGTGGCGGCGCATTATCTGCTGAAAGAGCCACAGCCACGACAGCGGTTCATTACAAGGGCAAGAAGCTAAACGGTCTCTTGGATCAGCGGTGGACAGGCCATCGAGACACAGTTTGTGTGATTCTGAAGTCCCTGGGAGATATACACTCATTGTTGGTGGACGTAAGTAATGATGAAGCTCATGGCTCAGACATTTGTGTTGAGGCTACAGGACTGATGCGATCAGTGACAGAACAAACTTCAGCTTCATTGCAGTTATGGTACATAAGAGACGGAAACTTCTTGATCCAGCAAACAAAATACTTCAAGCAGAAAACACTGATTTACTCGCAGACATTAAAGGGATAGTTCACCCAAAAATTAATTTACTCACCCTCACGTTATTCCAAACCAGTATGAGTTTCTTTGTTCTGCTGAACACAAAAGAAGATATTTTGAAGAATGTTTGTAACCAAGCAGAGAGAGCAACCCTTGACTACAGGGGAAAAAATACTATGGTAGTCAATGGTTGCTCTCTCTGCTTTGTTACAAACATTCTTCAAAATATCTTCTTTTGTGTTCAGCAAAACAAAACTCATACTTGAGGGTGAGTAAATGATGACAGAATGTTCATTTTTAGGTGAACTATCCCTTTAAGTGTGTAAATTGAGCAGCTGATGCATTCAAAAGATTAGATCAGAGGAAGAGTTCAGTGAGCTCTGGAGAATTAGCAGTGGCCATATATGGAGATTACAACACCTAGTTTACTAACGTCATCTGCATATCATTTCCAGTCACGTGATATCAAGTATAACGGTACAAGATGAGATGAAAATATGAGATATGGACTATGTGCCGTCACATTACATTGCTAAAATCATTCAGTATCCTATCCTGGCCTTGTTTTAGAATAAATAGCCTCCTCAAACCGGCCAATGAACCGCTCAAGATCACAGAACGAGTCCGTCAGTGTCTGTCATCAAACCGTCTGTTACTAAGCCATCGGTCAAGAGCGCATCAATGATCATTATTCATGTGAAAACACAAGTTCTGCTATTTAGAAACATTGAAACACATCATGCCACAGGAAAAGTGCTCAAAAGCAGAGCATCCACTACAGATATTTCTATTTAACTTCATGTGAAAATGTTGTAACTTTTGGATAATGATTTTGATATAATTTCAGTGCTTATTCAATCTAAATGTGGAAATGGAAATGTTCACCACTGTAAGAACTGACAGCTCGCTGATCTCGAATACGCTGTTCATACCACTGGATAAAACTCACTTTTGAGAAAGAATTGAGAAAGACGAGTGGAAAGAACATTTACGGCAGAAGTTCAACTCAAGGAAATGCTGATGCCTGCAGCTCTACTGACTGTAAGTTTGATCTACTGGCCTGTGCTGGGCCTGTAACAGTGAATGTTGATCCTCTCTGACTAAATGAACCAGTCATTCATCACATGTTACCAGAACAGAAACAACTGAGGACAGAAAAACACATTTCAAACTCACCAACCAGAAAACACAAGCAGAGCAAAACAGGGTGAAACATCTTTTCAGTCCACAAATATGAGGAGAGTAACTCTTCAAAACTGGTTCAGTAATAAAATGACCGATGTGCTGATGTGAAGCTGCTCTGTAGAAAAGTGCAGTGAAACTCTGTAATAAGTTAAAATAACTGCGTATGTGTTAATCATGTGACCGTCTAGCTCCTTTTTAGCTGAAGAATTCACACTCTGAACATGGTCAGTTTCTCACTTTGAGCTCCACTACGCCTCAACTTCCTGTCAATGGTGTAATTTTCAACAGAAAGGAACTGACACAGACAGGGCTGGATGTACCGCATATTGTGACATGGGAAAAATCAATTTTGGCCCCCCAAGACACCCAGAAGCTTACATACTAAACTATGCTTGTCCAAAACTGCTGGAAATAGAGAAAACACTGCATTTTATAAATCATTTAACAGTGTGTTGTCCAAGTTGATATTGTGGCTTTATTTATGGTCAGATATTTGCATAAGCCATTATATTATTAATATACCAAAATCAAGCTCAAATGGAGTTACAAGGTTTTTGACCAGCAAAGCTTCACAGGAAATGCATGTGAGGAGGAAGAAGGCTGTTTTTAAAACATGTGAAATGTGGTTTGTGAAGGACAAGTTGCTGTCTAATATAACACCCAGGTCTTTAACTGGAGAGGATGAAGGAACAGTACATCCTTCTAGATGCAAATGATATTCTAAGAGATTCTGTGTAGAGGGTTTTGGTCCAGTAAGTAATACCTCAGTCTTCTCTGAATTTAAAGAGGTCAAACATGTGTTCATGCTTCTTTATTTAAAAAAACATTCTTTTTCACATAATTTAGCTTTATTCTACACCGCTGTGTCCCTTCTCGTAAAACCGGTCTGATGATTTCCTGGTTCTATGAAGCCCCTCCCTCAGAAATACACAATGGGCTCAGATTGGTTAGCTGGCTCTAGTGCACACTGTCCAGAAATGTCATGTCCTTTACCATTACGGGTAGTTGCATGTGCTCCGGTGTGTTGTAAACAATGGCGTCAATATTGCCTTATCAATTTGAGCCCGAATCAGACCCAGAGAATTTTAGTGAAGAGGATCGAGCAGAACCTGTGCAAGAACGGCTCTTACAGGACGTTTCAGAATGGGATGTGTTTTTGTTTGTAGTTGTTTCACACTTTTAGATACACTGTTATTAGTAAATGCTAGAAGAGATTATTTGATTACAGACTGCGGATATATAGCAGCGTTTCTCAAAGTGTGTGGCCGCCTCACTGGTGGAGAATAGAGACATGACAAGTGGGGCGACAAACCAGAGGACATTTGGTCATTTATTGTGCCCATCTCTATTAAAGGTGCAGTGTGTAAAGTTTAGCAGAATCTAGAGGTTGTGAGTTTGTGAATTGCAACCGCTAGGGTTGGGAATCGTGAGAAATTTTCCGGTTCCGGTTCTGGTTCCGGTTCCGCCTAACGATTCCGGTTCCGATTCCGGTTCCATTAAAATTATTAAACAAATAGTGGTAAAGGAAAAAGGCACAAAACACAACTCAAACAATCCATTTTGTGTTTATTACTTGCTCTAAAATTAATTTACAGGTTGGCAATGTCAAAAAAGTCCTGTACTGTACATATATTACAGTATTAATTAAGCCATTCTTGCAACACATTTTTTTTTCAAATGAACACCTCTGAAATTGTCTTATTACATTTTATCTCTCTGTCTCTGAATAAAACCAAGTTATAAATTATATTTATTAGTTATATTTATTAATTAGTTGTATATTAATTTAATAGTAATTCAGTTATTCAGTGAACTTGTAAATAATAAATTGCAATTCAGCATTACAAAAGGTAATTGTGCCTAAACCCTTACCTAAACCATGGTGACTCAACGGTTGACAAATATAAATATATATATATATATAGGTCTTTCACTATAAATCTGGTATAAGCCCTGTGGCAATCTGTGCTGTAGCAAATGTTTTGTCAAATTGCTAGTGCAGCCTCCTTTGCATGTTATTAACTTTTCACATGTGTTACATTTTGCTTCATTATCATTAATTCTTTGGAAATTAATCCATTAATCCATACTTGGGACTTTCTCTTCGCCATGCTGGTGGTCAACGAGAAAATATCTGACGCAAAACCATAAATGTGTAGCGCGAGGGCTTTCAGGCTGAACTGCGTTGCACTCCTGGAAGCGGCAGGCAACGTAATTAATATTCATGATGAGGTGAGCCAGGGTTGCCAGGTTTTCACAACAAAACCCGCACAATCGATTCAACCCGCGGACATGAAACACAGCCCGCGGCAACAGTGTTTAAGATTCCGCGGGAAAACCACGGACTTGGCAACACTGGCTGTCACTCGCTATTAAAGGATACGCTTCCAGCGCTTCGCACACACATTGCACCAGAACCGTTTTCGGAACCGAAACTTAGGACTTTCGCGCGGTTCTGGTATTTTTCAAAAATCAGTTTCGGTTCTGCATAAGAACCGGTTCTCGGTTCCCAACCCTAGCAACCGCCGACCGATTACCCCTCCCTTTTGAAGCACATAGAGAAGCTACGGTGGCCGACACAGGACAAAAATGCCATCGTCTGAGAGAGCAGAGAGTGACTAGCGCTCTATAGAGCAGTTTGTCCGTTTAGGGCCACTGTAGAAACATGGCGGCACAAAATGGCGAGTTCACTGTAAGAGGACCCGCGGTGTGTGTAGATAGAAACGGCTCATTCTAAGGTAATAAAAACATAACGGTTCATTATGTAAGTCAAGTCACCTTTATTTATATAGCGCTTTTTACAATGCAGATCTTCTAAGTAGCTTCACAGTGGTAACAATAAAATATCTAGTTCTCTAGACAAATCAGACAAATCTTCTTGGCCTAACTGGAGGGCGTTCTCTAGATGTTTTGCCCATCAGAGCAGATCTAAACGGGTCTTCCTCGCACCGGAGGGATACTCAAAAATATTTGTCAGGTAACTGTGCATTTAAACATTACCCTTACAGACAAATCTTCCTGGACTGGACCACCAGGGCTATCTCTACCTATGGGATCAATCAATCAATCCTGACACCTCAAGAAATCATACAAAGACAACTTACCTGTGATGGAGGATGACTTCTCAGTCCCGTGTTTCTTGGGAATATCCCGGACGAGCCCCCAGCTGTTATAATTTAACATCACAGGGGTCTCTTTATCAATTTTTGTCAAATATTAACTGTCAAAAACGGAATATTCCCATCAACACTTTGTTTGACCGTCAGAGCGGATCTACACGGTCCTTCCTCTCTCACCACCAAGGCTCTACAGATCTATCCGTCAGAGCAGATCTAAACGGATCGTCCTCGTCCAGACTTATGGTCACCTATACTCACATAATAACCTCTCCCTTCTAAGTACGACCTGAACCATTTGAGGACCATTCCAGAAAGCCCGACCCAGTTTTCCAGCCTGTCAAGAAGTATGTTGTGGTCAACAGTGTTGAATGCAGCACTGAGGTCGAGTAGCACCAGAATTGATGTTTTGCCTGTATCAGTATTGAGGCGAATATCATTTATTATCGTTATGAGCGCTGTCTCTGTGCTGTGATGCGGTCGGAAACCAGATTGAAAATTGTCAAAGTATCCGTTAGAGCTCAAGTATTTGTTCAGCTGATTGAAAACAACTTTTTCAATGATCTTGCCTATGAAAGGAAGATTTGAGATTGGTCTGTAGTTGCTCAATATGGTGTGATCTAGATTGCTCTTTTCCAGGAGGGGCTTACGCAGTTAGCTAGTTTTTGTTAGTAGCTATACACCTTCATTGCAGTCAGAGATGGGCATAAATACATGGAAATGTATTTAAAATACAAATACAAAATACTGTGTGGAAAAATGTATTTAAATACAAATACAGTATTTTGAAAATACACAAAATACATGTGAAATTTGCGATTCAGTGCAGATATCCCTATTAGGCTGAAATCTATCTGGGCCTATTCATTAATATGTTTTGTTCTAATGTCACAAGTCACAATTTCAAGTTTACTGGGTTTAACTTAATTATTTGGTTAGGGTTTAAGAAGTGTACTTAAAAACTTTTTCACATGTGTCCTCAAAATGACCCACAACCTAATCAGTTTATATGTGAAGAAATCCATTTATTCACAAACTTCTCATGAGACGAGTGTTTGACAAATTATTCGGCAAACTACTTCCTCTCATCGCTGCTTTTTGATGGTTTGTAGAACAATTACTCAGAGTCGCCCTCTGTCGTTTCACAGAATTATACAACTGAGAGCATGTCATGCACACTTTACTGAGGAGCGCACGCAGTAAGCAGGTTCGCGGCGTAGAGTCATGCGAATTGCGAAAGTATAAACAAGGCTTCAACCAGTGTTGCCAACTTTGAAAAGTTGCTACATCTAGCAACAAAACTGCTGACTACCTTAGCAACTTTTTTTTCTAAGAGCACCTAGCAACAAATCTAGCAATTTTTTATTTATTTATTTGGCAATTTTTAGCAACTTCTGGAAAGTGAATCTAATCCAAACAACACACGTACAAGCTAGCTCAATAGGCCGAGCGGTTCATTCATAATTCCTTAAGATCGCTGTGGAAATGTGGAAATCGCTGTAAAAAGTGGAAGATCATTTAGGTAGCATATTTACGGAGCCCTGCATATGACATGCAGGAAAAAACTAGTAGGCTAAATCGTGCACACGATTTATAAATCGAGGGAACAAATGAGTACATTTTGCGCACAATTTACTTTTTTTTTTCTTGCACGTCATGTGCGGGGCTCCGTACATATTAACTAACACATTGCTTTAATTTATTTTACAAACAAATCTAAATTAGCATTTCAAATAATATCTATGCGTTACATAATGGCGTAGTTTTGCCTTGCGATTACGTAATGACGTCATAGCGCAATGACGTCACAAGGTCATTTAGCAACAACTCGATCTGCCTTTAGCAACTTCCCCTGAAAATGTGTTGGCAACAGTGGCTTCAACTGCTCAAAGCTAAAGAGAAAGAGGCAACTGTGTGCTGATTCCACCGCTTGCCGCGTTAAAAAGGCCTTTAAGTCCAAAGTGTAGGCCTATTTGTCAGTGTTCCACTCCGTCTCAGAGCGCACACGCAAAAAAACTGCCTGCCAACGTGCAAGTGTGAATTTCAATTTCCTCAATTCAATTTCGCAGCAGTTATAATAACACAAATCACATCACACCCAATAACTCATTCGCCCTTGCTTCTTTTTCCATTCCATTTATTCCTACCCACTAAAAGCTGCACAGATATACAACCCCAAATCAGAAAAAGTTGGGACAGTATGGAAAACGCAAAAAAAAAAAAAAAAAAATTCTAAATTTACTTTGACTTGTATTTCATTGCAGACAATATGAACACAAAATATTTCATGTTTTGTCTGATCAACTTCATGTCATTTGTAAATATGCATCCTTTCCTGTCATTCAGACCTGCAACACATTTAAGAAAAAGTTGGGACAGTAAAGCATTTACCACTTTGTAATGTTGACATTCCTTTTCACAACACTTAAAAGACGTTTAGGGACTGAAGACACCAAGTGATGAAGTGTTTCAGGTGTAATTTTGTCCCATTCTTCCTGCAAACAAGTCTTAAGGTGGGCAACAGTACGGGGTCTTCCTTGTCGCATTTTGCGCTTCAAAATGCGCCACACATTCTCTATTGGAGACAGGTCGGGACTGAGGCAGGCCAGTCAAGTACCCGAACCCTCTTCCTCCGCAGCCAGGACTTTGTAATGTGTGCAGAATGTGGTTTTGCATTGTCTTGTTGAAATATGCATGGACGTCCCTGGAAAAGATGTCTTCTTGAAGGCAGCATATTATGCTCCAAAATCTCTATGTACTTTTCAGCATTAATGGTGCCTTCACAGAAGTGCAAGTTACCTTTGCCAAGGGCACTGACACAACCCCATACCATGACAGACCCTGGCTTTTGCACTTGTTGCTGGTAACAGTCTGGATGATCCTTTTCTTCTTTGGTCCGGAGTACACAGCGTCCATTCCTCCCAAAAAATTCCTGAAATACTGATTCATCTGACCACAGTACACGTTTCCACTGTGTGATGGTCCATCCCAGATTCCTCCGAGCCCAGAGAAGTTGACGGCGCTTCTGGACACTGTTAACATAGGGCTTCCTTTTGGCACAGTACAGTTTTAACTGGCATTTGTGGATGTAACTACGTATTGTGGTACTTGACAAAGGTTTGCCAAAGTAGTCCTGAGCCCATGTGGTGATATCGCTTATAGATGAATGACGATTCTTGATGCAGTGCCGCCTGAGGGATCGGAGATCACGGTTGTTCAGCTTAGGCTTGCGCCCTTGTCCTTTACACACTGAAATTCCTCCAGATTCCTTGAATCTTTTAATTATGTTATTCACTGTTGAATGTGAAATATCCAAATCTCTTCCTATCTTTCTTTGAGGAACATTGTTTTTAAACATTTCAATAATTTTCTCACGTATTTGTTGGCAAACTGGCGATCCTCGGCCCATCTTTGCTCCTAAAGGATTAGACCTTTCTTGGATGCTGCTTTTGTACCAAATCATAATTACAATCACCTGTTCAAATCACATCATTATTTAAGCATTTTACCTCATTACTAGCCCTAAATTGCTCCTATCCCAACTTTTTTTTAAATGTGTTGCAGGTCTGAATGACAGGAAAGGATGCATATTTACAAATGACATGAAGTTGACCAGACAAAACATGAAATATTTTGTGTACGCCTTAATTTCAGATAGCTAGTTTTTGTAAGTAGCTATACGCCTTAACTTCAGTTAGCTAAGTAGCTATACGCCTTAATTTCAGTTAGCTAGTTTTTGTAATTAGCTATACACCTTAATTTCAGTTAGCTAGTTTTTGTAAGTACCTATACGGCTTAATTTCAGTTAGCTAGTTTTTGTAAGTAGCTATACACCTTAATTTCAGTTAGCTAGTTTTTGTAAGTACCTATACGGCTTAATTTCAGTTAGCTAGTTTTTGTAAGTAGCTATACACCTTAATTTCAGTTAGCTAAGTAGCTATACGCCTTAATTTCAGTTAGCTAGTTTTTGTAAGTAGCTATACGCCTTAATTTCAGTTAGCTAGTTTTTGTAAGTAGCTATACGCCTTAACTTCAGTTAGGTAGTTTATGTAAGTAGCTATACGCCTTAATTTCAGTTAGCTAAGTAGCTATACGACTTAATTTCAGTTAGCTAGTTTTTGTAAGTAGCTATACGCCTTAATTTCAGTTAGCTAGTTTATGTAAGTAGCTATACGCCTTAATTTCAGTTAGCTAGTTTTTGTTAGTAGCTATACGCCTTAACTTCAGTTAGCTAGTTTATGTAAGTAGCTATACGCCTTAATTTCAGTTAGCTAAGTAGCTATACGCCTTAATTTCAGTTAGCTAGTTTTTGTAAGTAGCTATACACCTTAATTTCAGTTAGCTAATTTTTGTAAGTACCTATACGGCTTAATTTCAGTTAGCTAGTTTTTGTAAGTAGCTATACACCTTAATTTCAGTTAGCTAGTTTTTGTAAGTACCTATACGGCTTAATTTCAGTTAGCTAGTTTTTGTAAGTAGCTATACACCTTAATTTCAGTTAGCTAAGTAGCTATACGCCTTAATTTCAGTTAGCTAGTTTTTGTAAGTAGCCATACGCCTTAATTTCAGTTAGCTAGTTTTTGTAAGTAGCTATACGCCTTAACTTCAGTTAGCTAAGTAGCCATACGCCTTAATTTCAGTTAGCTAGTTTTTGTAAGTAGCTATACGCCTCAATTTCAGTTAGCTAGTTTATGTAAGTAGCTATACGCCTTAATTTCAGTTAGCTAGTTTTTGTTAGTAGCTATACGCCTTAATTTCAGTTAGTTAGTTTATGTAAGTAGCTATACGCCTTAATTTCAGTTAGCTAGTTTTTGTTAGTAGCTATGTACCTTCATTGCAGTTAGCTAGTTTTTGCTAGTAGCTTGTAGTGTCGCTAAATTGTTTTTAAAAGAGTAATTTAAATTGTTAGATTGTTAGTAGCCTGTAGTGTAGCCAACTACTTAAAAAAAGTAACTATAAACTACTTTAAATTGAGCTATACCTTCATGGCAGTTATCTAGTTTTTACTAGTAGCTAGCTTGACATCACATCTGAACATTTACACTACCCTTGCTAAATCCAAAATCGTGACAAGCAGTGGCATATTTGACAACATAAATGCTGTTTGCTATAAATAGATGTATACAACTAGATCTGCTAAAAGAAAGGTTAACCAAACTGTTCAAACTTACAGTATATTTGCAACAATTTACTGAAACACAATATGGACTGGGCTGCCAACTCTCAGAGCGAGTTAAGAAATTGTGCTCTTCTCACGCGCCACACGTCCAAAAACATTGTGGGAAAAAGAGGACACGGAAAAAACGCAGACAGAACAGGCTACTTTTGATATGAAACAAAGTCTCAGCTTTCAAATTGTGTACGTTTTATTACGAAATTCAAACAATACCGTTTTGGCGCTCGTGTGGGGACTGATCGCTGTTCACCCTTCAGTTGAAGCGGCGCGTGAACCGATCATCTCTCCCTCTTTAATAATACTATACAGCACCAAATAAACATGAATGAACACCAGAGTCTACGTTGAAAGAGTCAGTACAACTTAATGAAGTTCATACCTCGTGTAATCACTCAGTCAGCGCTTCAGCCGCGGATTCAACAGCTCACATTACATTTACCTCAGAAACGCCATTCAATAAACTGTAGTTAAAAAATATGCACTATATTACATATTCATTATATTTTTACTCTAATACCACTAAAAGTTATTCTAATGTTGTTTTTATTATAAAAACCCTTATATCCATATTGTCTATAAACATAAAATGAGTGAAATAAATCAACATATCAGCACATCTTTCATGGTGACTGGTGAAGCATGGAATAATTTTAATATACATTTCACGTTTTTGATCCAGATAATCAAGTTGTACATCAACCAGCGACTTATTTTTATATGAACGATACTGTCATATTTGTAAACGACCTGCTATTTTAGCCCCACATGAGGCGGAAATTAATAAAAGACTATTTGATGGCTTGATAAATTTGTTGAACTCTTCCAGACACTCCGAAAGGAGAAAGCCTTAAGGCCGACCTTAAAGATACAGTAAGTAATTGATAAAACTACACAATCTGGCTAACAGGACCAAATCTTTAATAAATATGTCGGTTCCAGACTGTATCCGGTTTAACCAGTCCTCCCCAGGCCTCTTATCTTCAGATTCAATCCAATATAAATAAAGTACTTTTATTATAATTATTATTAAACATCGTTATTGATAGCTGTGTAGAATGGCACTTGATGACCACTCGATCTTCCAGAACAGTTAGACAGACAGTACACACAAACAAAAATGAGTCTTTCAGTCTTTCAGACTGATGGGGTTTCGGTCCAGAGGCGCGAGTCCAACCGTCGGCCATTTTGGCTCAAATGCAAACAACCCTGCGGTCGAGTCAGGGTTCCTGAAAGGGCTCTGGAAGAAACCGCTGGGGGCGGGGTTATGTAAAACAAGTGGATGTGTGTGTGGCCACGCCCCCTGGCTGAGCCACGCCCCCTGAGTCCCTTGTAGAAGCGTCTTCACAGAATCTGCTCAGTACTGGATGCCGAGATGTCCAAGAGTCTCCAAGCGGCGTATGGGTTCAGCTCGTCCTGATCTCGACACAACGCCCAGACGTACATCATCCTCAGAACCTTCCCCTGAAACGCAAACGGTGGATTTCATGAACGCCGTCAGATTTATTCAGACACATGACAGATACTTCAGCGGCGGGAAATATTCTATCCATCTCTCCGTCTGTCTGTCTAGACGTTCTATCTGTCCGTCCGTCTGTGTATCCATCCATCCATCCATCCATCCATCCATCCATCCATCCATCCATCCATCCATCCATCCATCCATCCATCCATCCATCCATCCATCCATCCATCCATCCATCTATCTATCTATCTATCTATCTATCTATCTATCTATCTATCTATCTATCTATCTATCTATCTATAACCCCAAATCAGAAAAAGTTGGGACAGTATGGAAAACGCAAAAAAAAAAAAAAAAAAAAAGAAGTGATTTCTAAATTTACTTTGACTTGTATTTCATTGCAGACAATATGAACAAAAAATATTTCATGTTTTGTCTGGTCAACTTCATGTCATTTGTAAATATGCATCCTTTCCTGTCATTCAGACCTGCAACACATTTAAAAAAAAGTTGGGACAGGAGCAATTTAGGTCTAGTAATGAGGTAAAATGGTTAAATAATGATGTGATTTGAAACAGTTGATGTCAACAGGTGATTGTAATTATGATTTGGTACAAAAGCAGCATCCAAGAAAGGTCTAATCCTTTAGGAGCAAAGATGGGCAGAGGATCGCCAGTTTGCCAACAAATACGTGAGAAAATTATTGAAATTTTTAAAAACAATGTTCCTCTAAGAAAGATAGGAAGAGATTTGGATATTTCACATTCAACAGTGCATAACAATTACAAGATTCAAGGAATTTCAGTGCGTAAAGGACAAGGGCGCAAGCCTAAGCTGAACAACCGTGATCTCCGATCCCTCAGGCGGCACTGCATCAAGAATCGTCATTCATCTATAAGCGATATCACCACATGGGCTCAGGACTACTTTGGCAAACCTTTGTCAAGTACCACAATACGTAGTTACATCCACAAATGCCAGTTAAAACTGTACTGTGCCAAAAGGAAGCCCTATGTTAACAGTGTCCAGAAGCGCCGTCGACTTCTCTGGGCTCGGAGGAATCTGGGATGGACCATCACACAGTGGAAACGTGTACTGTGGTCAGATGAATCAGTATTTCAGGAATTTTTTGGGAGGAATGGACGCTGTGTACTCCGGACCAAAGAAGAAAAGGATCATCCAGACTGTTACCAGCAACAAGTGCAAAAGCCAGGGTCTGTCATGGTATGGGGTTGTGTCAGTGCCCTAGGCAAAGGTAACTTGCACTTCTGTGAAGGCACCATTAATGCTGAAAAGTACAGAGATTTTGGAGCATAATATGCTGCCTTCAAGAAGACATCTTTTCCAGGGACGTCCATGCATATTTCAACAAGACAATGCAAAACCACATTTTGCACACATTACAAAGTCCTGGCTGCGGAGGAAGAGGGTACGGGTACTTGACTGGCCTGCCTCAGTCCCGACCTGTCTCCAATAGAGAATGTGTGGCGCATTTTGAAGCGCAAAATGCGACAACGAAGACCCCGTACTGTTGCCCACCTTAAGACTTGTTTGCAGGAAGAATGGGACAAAATTACACCTGAAACACTTCATCACTTGGTGTCTTCAGTCCCTAAACGTCTTTTAAGTGTTGTGAAAAGGAATGGCAACATTACAAAGTGGTAAATGCTTTACTGTCCCAACTTTTTTTTAAATGTGTTGCAGGTCTGAATGACAGGAAAGGATGCATATTTACAAATGACATGAAGTTGATCAGACAAAACATGAATTATTTTTTGTTCATATTGTCTGCAATGAAATACAAGTCAAAGTAAATTTAGAAATCACTTTTTTTTTTGCGTTTTCCATACTGTCCCAACTTTTTTCTGATTTGGGGTTCTTTCTATCTATCTATCCTGTCTGTCTGTCTGTCTGTCTGTCTGTCTATCTATCTATCTATCTATCTATCTATCCGTCCATCTGTTCCTCAATCAATCCATCCATCCATCCATCCATCCATCCATCCATCCATCCATCCATCCATCCATCCATCCATCCATCTATCTATCTATCTATCTATCTATCTATCTATCTATCTATCTATCTATCTATCTATCTATCTATCTATCTATCTATCTATCTATCTATTTAACTAAAGTGAGGAAAATAAGTATTTGAACACCCTGCTATTTTGCAAGTTCTCCCACTTAGAAATCATGGAGGGGTCTGAAATTGTCATCATATGTGCATGTCCACTGTGAGAGACATAATCTAAAAAAAAAATCCAGAAATCACAATGTATGATTTTGTAACTATTTATTTGTATGATACAGCTGCAAATAAGTATTTGAACACCTGAGAAAATCTATGTTAATATTTGGTACAGTAGCCTTTGTTTGCCATTACAGAGGTCAAACGTTTCCTGTAGTTTTTCAGCAGGTTTGCACTGCAGGAGGGATTTTGGCCCACTCCTCCACACAGATCTTCTCTAGATCAGTCAGGTTTCTGGCCTGTCGCTGAGAAACACTGAGTTTGAGCTCCCTCCAAAGATTCTCTATTGGGTTTAGGTCTGGAGACTGGCTAGGCCACGCCAGAACCTTGATATGCTTCTTACAGAGACACTCATTGGTTATCCTGGCTGTGCTTCGGGTCATTGTCATGTTGGAAGACCCAGTCTCGACCCATCTTCAGTGCTCTAACTGAGGGAAGGAGGTTGTTCCCCAAAATCTCGCAATACATGGCCCCGGTCATCCTCTCCTTAATACAGTGCAGTCGCCCTGTCCCATGTGCAGAAAAACACCCCCACAGCATGATGCTGCCACCCCCATGCTTCACAGTAGGGATGGTGTTCTTGGGATGCTACTCATCATTCTTCTTCCTCCAAACACGTTTAGTGGAATTATGACCAAAAAGTTCGATTTTGGTCTGATCTGACCACATGACTTTCTCCCATGACTCCTCTGGATCATCCAAATGGTCATTGGCAAACTTAAGCTGGGCCTGGACATGTGCTGGTTTAAGCAGGGGAACCTTCCGTGCCATGCATGATTTCAAACCATGACGTCTTAGTGTATTACCAACAGTAACCTTGGAAATGGTGGTCCCAGCTCTTTTCAGGTCATTGACCAGATCCTCCCGTGTAGTTCTGGGCTGATTTCTCACCTTTCTTAGGATCATTGAGACCCCACGAGGTGAGATCTTGCATGGAGCCCCAGTACGAGGGAGATTGACAGTCTTGTTTAGCTTCTTCCATTTTCTAATGATTGCTCCAACAGTGGACCTTTTTTCACCAAGCTGCTTGGCAATTTCCCCGTAGCCCTTTCCAGCCTTGTGGAGGTGTACAATTTTGTCTCTAGTGTCTTTGGGCAGCTCTTTGGTCTTGGCCATGTTAGTAGTTGGATTCTTACAGATTGTATGGGGTGGACAGGTGTCTTTATGCAGCTAACGACCTCAAACAGGTGCATCTAATTTAGGATAATAAATGGAGTGGAGGTGGACATTTTAAAGGCAGACTAACAGGTCTTTGAGGGTCAGAATTCTAGCTGATAGACAGGTGTTCAAATACTTATTTGCAGCTGTATAATACAAATAAATATGTAAAAAATCATACATTGTGATTTCTGGATTTTTTTTTTTTAGATTATGTCTCTCACAGTGGACATGCACCTACGATGACAATTTCAGACCCCTCCATGATTTCTAAGTGGGAGAACTTGCAAAATAGAAGGGTGTTCAAATACTTATTTTCCTCACTGTATCTATCTATTTATCAATCCATCCATCCATCCATCCATCCATCCATCCATCCATCCATCCGTCTCTCTGTCTATCCATCTCTCTGTCTATCCGTCTCTCTGTCGCTGAACTACAATCTTCTAATGTAAAACACCCCTGGTGTGCCGTTACATTTGGCCCTTTAGTAGATTAATACCTGCACAGCCACAGCGGCTCCGGGCCCCGAGTGAGCTCATCGGAGCGATCGCCGGGGGTAACGACACTAATGGCTGAGAGCCGTTCGTCATGCGAGCGCTAACTCACCGGGTCTCCCTCCACCACTTCACCCTTCATGTTCCGGATGACCATCACCAGCTGAGCCTGGAAGGTGATGATGAGAACGGGCCCCTGCTCCATCATCTTCCCCATGGCCAGCTGCAGAGGAAACCACAGTTACTCAGAGATTCAGAGGCGGATTATTATTGGGCCTCTTCCCTTCTGTACTTACATCAATGTTATCGATGTCCAGGATCTGTGAGTGGAACTGGAGGCCCATGGCCTTGGCCTGCTGGATGGGGTGAGCCAGCTGACTGTAGGTCTGAAGCAGAAGCAGAGTCAGAGCAGAACCGCTGAGAGCTCAGCAGAGAACACACACACACGCACACGCACACGCACACGCACACGCACACGCACACGCACACGCACACGCACACGCACACGCACACGCACACGCACACGCACACGCACACGCACACGCACACACACACACACACACACACACACACACACACACACACTCACAGCCTCATAGCACCAGTCCTTCAGCACCTCCAGCTCGCCCTGGATCATGGCCTGCAAACAGAGGGTCAGAGTCAGTGTGCTCTCTGTGTCTGGGAGCGATGCATGCTGGGATGTCTGTGTCTGGGAGCGATGCATGCTGGGATGTCTGTGTCTGGGAGTGATGCATGCTGGGATGTCTGTGTCTGGGAGTGATGCATGCTGGGATGTGTGTCTCACCTCGAGGATGTTGGGGATGATGTCTCTCTCGCACTGCTTGAGGAACGAGTCCTTGTCGAAACTCGGGTCCACCTTCAGGATCTCAGTCAGAACCTCAGACATCTCCGTTTTAGAGAATAAACCGCCTGAGAAGAGAAGAGGAGACTCAGCCGTCTGTCTATTTTATCTATCTATCCATCCATCCATCCATCTATCTATCTATCCCACCATCTGTTCCTCAATCCATCCGTCCATCCATCCATCCATCCATCCATCCATCCATCAGTCTGACTTTATATCTTTCACAATTGAGACTTTTACTTTTCGTAGTTGCAAGTTATTTTGTAAAAGCAACTTTTTCTCTCAACATTGTAACCATTTCTCCTCCTCAGTAAAGCATAAGCACAGTGTGTCTTTACCGATGATGTCGGTCATTTTGTCTGTGACGGCGCGGGACGCTCTGATGAAGGCGTTG